>NC_089598.1:6943396-7299441 GCF_019320115.1 Miscanthus floridulus
GAAACAAAACATGGAATACCAAAAGCATTGCATATCTACCTGAAACAAGAAAGAGTAAGATCCCTCAGCCCTGAATTTGTGGTTCCCGGATACCTCAAAGACCTTCCTATTGTCTTTGATAGAATTCCTCAAGATACAAACAAGGGATTCCCACATGTTCCTATTGAGCGAATCACCGACAAACACCTGTCTCTTTCCCCTCAGCCTCTCCAACATATCGGTTGGGTTCAACCTAATTGTAAGCATCATTTAACTTCATTTTTTATGCACCAGAAGGCAAGAACTAATTGATTCAGAAAAACAGCACAGTTGTTCAAGTAAACTTGACTCACCTTGGGATGCTACATCCAGTGGGTTGCCACCGGAGCGGAGCCTTTGGTAAGCTTTATAGGGCGGCCGTTGAGGTAGCAGTTGAGGACTAATCAATGTGAGGACATGATCCCTCGGGGTAGAGAAGGTCAGACTCATCTCGGACCAATTCCCATAGAACATATTGCATCTGGCCATCGCCTCAATCCAATGAACCTTCTTCTCACCACCGGCATTAGCTGGCCGGCAAAGCGCATTCCAAGCGGGCATTGTTAGGTAGACTGGAAACATCAGAGAGGAAATTTTGATGCAGCATTGCTAGTTCTTTAGGGAATTGATATAAGAAGTTTGAGGCCATGAATGACCAGTGCTATTGCTAAAAGTATCAAGTCTAGAGTGCCTCCACGTTCTTCAAGAAGGAAAACCTCACAAGTGAACGGAATGCTAATGCATATGTCAATGCATTCTGTAAGCTTGCTTCTAGAGGCCATATTGCTTAAAGCAAAGTCATTGGAAGGCTTTGGTTGAGCAACCAAAACATTTCTACGGCTACTGCCTACATAACTAGTTTTCCTCTTTTCAAGGAAGGTTTGCCTCTTTTCAAGGAAGTAAGTATCAGACCATATGTAGTTCTTTGCCCCGGCTTATGTGGTTTAAGAAAGAAAGTAATTGAGAAAGGGGATGCTATAACCAGACCATAGACAGCGTTTCCACATTCACTTTTGAACTTAGGGAAACAGTGAAAGAAGCCCTGTTCCCACTCTTCTTTCCCCCATACCTACCCGGTAGGTAAGTAGGGGCCTCGGTATCTCTATTTGCAAATTAGATACCTACACTACCCAAGAGTTCTTATTATTTACTTACTAGAATCGCTCCCCTTTTTGGGGGGCTTCCACTGCTCGTGTACGTGAGCTATGATTTTTTATATATAGCGGTGACAAGGTGTTGAGGATAATAATGTCTCTGGGGAAAGTGTGCAAAAAAATAAGATTTCCCAAGGCTCGAGCACTTCGAGAAGTGCGTCGATATTATCAACCAAACCTGGGAAATCCTTATATTCAGATTGCAAAATCCATTTAAAGTGGTCTTTCGAATTTGCAGATGATCCGAAGGAGAAGCACCTTCTGCCCCCTCCCTGTATAGTCGTCCTCCTAGAATCCAAGGCATTTCGTCGGAATACATCCTGTCTTTTCACCTTTGTAGTCCTATGCATAGTCAGTACTATAGCCCCAATCATAGCTACTAATAAAATCAAACTAGAAACCAAAAACCAGACGGAATAGTAGGTATAAAGTAAATTGCCCAATGTTTCCAAATTAGTCCAACTTCGTACCTTTCCGGCATAAACCGTATATCCCAGGGAGGTCGTATTTCTGTGGGTTGGTAGTAATGGAATGGTTTCATTATCTAAAATGAAGAACATTTCCCACCAAAAGATCAGTCCAATAATACCACTCACTGGTAAATAGCGCAATACTTCTTCGTGAATCTCCGCTATTTGAATATTGAACATCATAACCACGAATAGGAATGAAACGGCAATAGCTCCTATATGAACTACTGGGAAGATCATAGCGGAGAAGTCGAGACCTAACAAAATAAGTAAACCAGAAGTGTCGCAAAAGACTAGGATGGGAAACAAAACGGAATGTACCGGATTTTTAGCACGTACAACCATCAAACCAGAGACCAAAGCAGGGCTCGACAAAACAGAAAGTATCATGGTACGTCGTCCTTCCTTGAAATGGAACTTGAATGCTGGAGCAAGAAGACGCATTCAAGTCGATCTATTACGACCAGCGCGGTTGTTCGTATTTCATTTTCTTCTTCCAAGCCGACGCTCTTTCCAAAATCTGGAAGCTCTATCTATGAAATTGTTCCCCAAGCAGCGGAAAAAAAAAGAGTGATCGATGAAGAAAATCAGTCCAATTTTCCGGAAGACGCAAAATGAGCATCCTCAAAAAGACCTCAACCTGGGTGACCAGGATGGATGAGAGCAAAAAGAATTGTTTTGTTGTCCCTATGACAGTGAAATCAAAGGCCAACGTCCTGATTCTATGAAAAGACTTTTCAATACAAGGCTTCCGAGAAAGATCAAGACCAAAATGAAGAGAATGCGCCAGAGAACGGAGATAGACCATCAAAGAACTCCACAGCAGAGCAAAAAAGAGAAAGGCAAGGCTCGCAAAGAACAAAGGCTCAACCATCAGATCCAACACAAAGCCCTCAAGATATTTAGAGGCTTGGACTACTCTCTCTAGTAAAAGAAAGGAAGCACAATGGGTGTTGCTCTATTTCTTATTAGTGAGGTATTCTTCTTCATTTCAGTATTATGGGCATTCTTCCATTCTAGTCTGGCACCAACAGTCAAACTAGGAGCTCAACGGCCACGGTGTAGGTTCCAACTCGATTGATCGGCTTCCTTTAGCTTTGTTACGGCATGTGTAGAACCATTCGTAGTAGCGTACGTTCCCTACGTTAATTGATAGCGCTAGGTGATCATCGACAGCTTGGGCTAGGCCACGGCTCGACACATCCTCCGATAGTCCCTTTTTCTCGGCTTAAAACCAATACGAATTGCTCCTATGATTCCCAGCGCTTTTATCCAATGATGCTATCCCCACGAATGAAAGAAATAAATCAATTAAATAGTTGTAGGCTCCTCTTTCGGATTCAATAGTAGTAGACTAGACGGCTGTAGTTCCGATCCTTCGGACCCTCCCTTTTCCAATTAATAGCTCGGATTCGTATCCTCGGAGCAAGGAACAAGAAAGGTCTTGAGCTGCCAAGAAGAATTCAAAGCGTAGGGTGCACCCTGGCGGCTACTCTGGTTAATCGCATTACGGTGATCGTTCTTTCCTTCTGGTCTCGTATCCATGCCCATGCTTTCTTCTTTGCGCACTGTTCGTTATGTCCTTAGCCTCCGCTTTGCAATCATTAAATGAACTAGTACACTCAATCGCTGGTTCGACATCTGCCTTCCCTTCTCTGGAGCAGTTATGTAGATAGGAGTGGTAGGAATCAGCGAGCATGTTGCCATTCGAGGTAGTCCAACCTTCCTATTAATTAGAATTCTGGGTAACCCTATCGTTGATTGACGGATCGGAGGGACTAAACTGTTCCCTTTCCTTGCCAGGGCTAGGTTATCTATTTCCTGTTCGTGCTGCGCCATCAGATTAATCGTATCGTGATCCTGGTATCGCTCGAGCATCTCTTTCTGATGAAACCTTTGCCCTTGCTTTCTCCACTACACCTGGTAACGCACATATCTTGGTAGGAATTCTTCGATCTATCCAAGGGAGGCTTATTCCTTTAAGCAGAGTATCCAGTTCGGCATTCCCCTTTTCTTTCTGATCGTGGTCCTTCTCCTTTATCCGAATCAGAGGTGCGAGATGGCACCCGAGAGCCGAGAGCCTTATCCCTATCCGAGTGAAGGGTTGATTGAAATTCTAGTTTACTCTTATGCGCATTTCAACAAATGATTGATTGAATACATTTCCTGATTGAAATGATTGAAAATTCATCATCGCCCTTTTGAGAGTTAGGAGTTAATAAAGTGGGCATCCCTCACGTGAAAAGAGAATCAAGCAGGAAACCCTAGGACGAGGGATAGTGATATTCCTTTAACCGAGCAAGAAACCATCTCTTTCTTTCAATATATATATCTATTCAAGAAGTCCAATCCACCACTATCAATGGAGCACTCTACTCTATACTTTACCGAGTGAAGATTTCATCGGATCCGGGTCTGTTGCTTTCATTGAAGGACAAGAGCTGATAGTTCCCTTCCCTTTCTTCGATGAACCTTATCTTTCGATAGAGAAGTACAGCGAACAAAAGCGAGATGACGATAAGTCGAACGACAGAACAACCTGATGTTACTGCATAAAGTAATTCAGATTGTCATATTGAGATTTTGTCCTTCCTTTTTTGTACTTTATTCCAAGCCAAAAGGCTATGTTCTCCCCATACAGCTCGCAAGGCTCATAACCTAACTGCTCTACTTACTTAATTCAGAAATTCAACAACCCTTGCCCGAAGAGAAACTCCCTTGAAGGCCAAAACAACAGCAGAGTAGCAGGTCAAGAGAGAGAGAACTGAAACGAAGATACTTGGGTTGGGAGAACTCTTCTACAGTACTCCATTAACAATCAAAGTATAGACCAATCAGCCTTCCTTATTGTCCAAGATCATTACTAAAGTTTGGCCAACAGACTAGTACCAGTGGTGGGGAGAGTAAGTCCCAGACAGCTAAGAGAAACTCCCGGGTAGTGTTTCACTGCACAAGGTGCGTAACAGGTGTAAGCAAAGAAGAGAGAAAACTGGATTTCGAAAACGAGCATATGATATGGTGAGACAACTTTCTCTTTTTTGAGGTGAGATGCTAGCCAGCCCTCTATTCATGGGTGAGATATCGACTTTACAGCGTTACCACGTACCAAATCGTTCACTCTATCAGGCAGTCAATCAATCCGCATACGGACCCACCGACGTGATCTCACTTCTGCAGCCTGCACCAGACCCGTATTATGTATTTTATGGCATAATCCTTATCTATTCAGGAGCGATAGCGAAGCCGCCTATAGGAGTCGAAGGACGAAAGTCCGTTAGACCTCCAAGCCATAGCAACCTCTTGGGGAAATTACGAGCACCGCGTTGCAAATGCACGAGATCAAAGAAATCCAAAAGACAAGCCAGCTCTACTCAATTCATCAGCTAACCCTCTTCTGGAACTACTACGCCTAAACTCTGGTCTGCTTATTCTATTAGTAAGCTGCTTCTTCTTCCCTAGCTTGAGTGTGTAGTAGTAGCTCCGATTTCGATTCGAATGCAAACAACGCACAATGCCCGCTTTGTTAAGCGTTACAGTCTCAATGTCGATAGCTTGCTTTGGACTACCGAAACGACTATATTGAGGAGGAAACGAGAATTCTCATAGATGATACGAAAAGCAATGTACTAAAAGCAGGAAAGTAGCAGTTCTGGGAAAGTGAGAAAGCAAAGCGTCAGGCCCAAAGAGCTCTACAGTAGTGCCTTGCGAGGTCGTAGACCCTAACCCATCGTTCGCCTAAGATCGAAAATGCTTAGTCAAATCACTCTTCATTCAGTTCAGTCCATTTGCTTAACACATGCATGTCCAAAGAGATGGGCGATGACAGTCTCTCTCTTTAAAATCGAGATTGTGTGGGTGTTCAGTTACCGCTCATGTTCATGTTCTCAAAAGAAAAGAAAATCAGGCTTTCCTTGGGGAACTCTCTAAGGACAGATGTCCCACTGTGCCATGACACAACGGATAGCGGACGGAAGCGAGGAAGGGGGAAGTACACCCTACCGACCGCATGCCGAAAATGCATTTCTCCTTTGAATTACTCATTGAATGGAATTTCATGTTTCTCATGATACGCTTCGAGCGTGCGTGTTCCCGATTCATTGGAAAGTTGTTATTTTCGCAAGATTATTTGTCCCCGGATCTACTGTTTCTTATTCTTATTTTTTGCCTTATTTGTTTGATTCTTTTAAAGAAGAAGGAGGATTTTTCCTCCCCTCCATCAAGTATAATCTCCATTTTTTCATGTCTTTCCGCTATTTTCATGGCAGTATTAGCATCGGGCCCTTCAGTTGTACAAGCTATGGATCACCCCCCTGTTAGGGGTTCACCTAGTGAAGCGGGGTCCTTCCGGATCCGCTGCGGGCAACCCTGGCCCTTCGGCAGATCGGGGAGAGCCATCGAGTGCTCCGCTTCCGGGGGGCCAGCCGGAGTTCGGCGACAACAGTGCCCCTTCTCGGCCCGTTTCGCCTTCTGACCTAAGGGCGATGGAAGAGTTGTTCCGTATAGAAGACAAATTAAAGCCCATAATAAGGGGTATGCACCGTGAATTGGGTGCTCGGCATGTGGGCGAATTACAAGCCGTCCACTTAATCGATGACTTAGTCGAACGACACGGGGCTGAGCACATGCCCAAAATCCTACGCAGTTTTAGGGATAAAGGTGCAAGCTCCCCTATTTCCGGGGTCTATATAATGATTTATGAACCTCAGAGCTACTAAGGCACTGAGGACAATCTCCATAAGGAGTACATGGGGCTGAGAGTCTTCAGAGGGAGTAGACAGGGAGGAATATGACAAACCCAAATATGGTAAATCCATATACTTGGGGCCTAATAAGTAGGTTGTAAGGGTGATACCTGGAGAGGTCCTAATTGTTCCGCTGCTTGGGAACAATTTCATAGATAGAGCTTCCAGATTTTGGAAAGAGCGTCGGCTTGGAAGAAGAAAATGAAATACGAACAACCGCTGGTCGTAATAGATCGACTTGAATGCGTCTTCTTGCTCCAGCATTCAAGTTCCATTTCAAGGAAGGACGACGTACCATGATACTTTCTGTTTTGTCGAGCCCTGCTTTGGTCTCTGGTTTGATGGTTGTACGTGCTAAAAATCCGGTACATTCCGTTTTGTTTCCCATCCTAGTCTTTTGCGACACTTCTGGTTTACTTATTTTGTTAGGTCTCGACTTCTCCGCTATGATCTTCCTAGTAGTTCATATAGGAGCTATTGCCGTTTCATTCCTATTCGTGGTTATGATGTTCAATATTCAAATAGCGGAGATTCACGAAGAAGTATTGCGCTATTTACCAGTGAGTGGTATTATTGGACTGATCTTTTGGTGGGAAATGTTCTTCATTTTAGATAATGAAACATTCCATTACTACCAACCCACAGAAATACGACCTCCCTGGGATATACGGTTTATGCCGGAAAGGTCGAAGTTGGACTAATTTGGAAACATTGGGCAATTTACTTTATATACCTACTATTCCGTCTGGTTTTTGGTTTCTAGTTTGATTTTATTAGTAGCTATGATTGGGGCTATAGTACTGACTATGCATAGGACTACAAATGAAAAGACAGGATGTATTCCGACGAAATGCCTTGGATTCTAGGAGGACTCTAATGAGGAGGACGACTATTCAGAACAGAAGGTGCTTCTCCTCCGGATCATCTGCAAATTCGAAAGACCACTTTCAAAAGTGGATTTGCAATCTGAATATAAGGATTTCCCAGGTTTGGTTGATAATATCGACGCACTTCTCGAAGTGCTCGAGCCTTGGGAAATCTTATTTTTTGTGCACACTTTCCCCAGAGACATTATTATCCTCAACACCTTGTCACCGCTATATATCAAAAATATCATAGCTCACGTACCGAGCAGTGGAAGCCCCCCAAAAAGGGGAGCGATTCTAGTAAGTAAATATAAGAACTCTTGGGTAGTGTAGGTATCTCAATTTGCAAATAGAGATACCGAGGCCCCTACTTACCTACCGGGTAGGTATGGGGGAAAGAAGAGTGGGAACGAGGGCTTCTTCACTGTTTCCCTAAGTTCAAAAGTGAATGTGGAAACGCTGTCTATGGTCTGGTTATAGCATCCCCTTTCTCAATTACTTTCTTTCCTAAACCACATAAGCCGGGGCAAAGAACTACATATGGTCTGATACTTACTTCCTTGAAAAGAGGCAAACCTTCCTTGAAAAGAGGAAAACTAGTTATGTAGGCAGTAGCCGTTCCAGAAATGTTTCGGTTGCTCGACCAAAGCCTTCCAATGACTTTGCTTTAAGCAATATGGCCTCTAGAAGCAAGCTTACAGAATTTGACATATGCATTAGCATTCCGTTCACTTGTGAGGTTTTCCTTCTTGAAGAACGTGGAGGCACTCTAGACTTGATACTTTCAGCAATAGCACTGGTCATTCGTGGCCTCAAACTTCTTATATCAATTCCCTGAAGAACCAGCAATGCTGCATCAAAATTTCCTCTCTGATGTTTCCAGTCTACCTAACAATGCCCGCTTGGAATGCGCTTTGCCGGCCAGCTAATGCCGGTGGTGAGAAGAGGTTCATTGGATTGAGGCGATGGCCAGATGCAATATGTTCTATGGGAATTGGGTCCGAGATGAGTCTGACCTTCTCTACCCCGAGGGATCATGTCCTCACATTGATTAGTCCTTCAACTGCTACCTCAACGGCCGCCCTGATAAAGCTTACCAAAGGCTCCGCTCCGGTGGCAACCCACTGGATGTAGCATCCCAAGGTGAGTCAAGTTTACTTGAACAACTGTGCTGTTTTTCTGAATCAATTCTTCTTGGAAGTTTGATAGAAAGTTGTTCCGCGTACTATGAGTTTACTAGACTAGCTACTGTAAATTGCTATTCTAGCACATGTGCTTCTAATAACAGTCAATTAGAAAGCACTTTCTATAATGATAATTTGATATGAGAATATCTAGTAGCTCTAATAAGATCTTATCATGCTAGGGCTTCTGCTACTGGTTCAGATGCGGGAAGATGTCTGGCTAAAAAGGGACAGGTACTACAGGAAAAATGACTACCTACCGACCCCTCGACCTATTGAAGTAGCGCTCACTCGCAGCCCAACAGTTTCCTTCGCTTACACCCTAATCTTAATAGGCCCAGCCTCCAAGAGAAGAAATAGCACCAACCGCAACAATGGTAGCTAGAATCGATACAATGGTAGCTAGTTTTCAGGGAAGCTGCTTCAATGGAAGTTGGATTGCTTAGTTTTGCTTTTGAGTTCGATTTGAACTAGTTTCCAAGGATCTACACTGGGCTAACTTGAATCTGTTTACTTGACTTCTATTTGAAACTACTCCTCATCCTAGGTTAAATGATTGGTGTTGTTCAAAGAAATGCTTCAAATTCGTTTGGTTTAGGGTCGATCCCAATAGCCTGAGTTCTTTACCGTGAACCAGCTATTCCTTCTTATTGATGCACTGTGAAAGCACAATCCCTTTTCTGACTTTGTCTAATCCCTAGGAAAAAGGCCAGTCTCAGGTCAACAAATCCTATCCTAGTCAGACTGACTTTGCAGCAGATTCCATGGCATCGGACGCATAGGCATTCATTCTCTCACAATCATCTGACTCCGAACCTTGATTTGCTACGGGATATGACCTAAAATGAAAAGCATTTACCTGTGGGTTGCCAGCTTCCTTCAAAAGAGCTTCTTCTTCGTCCTCTATCTTGACAAACCAGCTCATTAGTAACCAAATTAAGGATAATATATGCATGCATCCCATAGGGTATCAGTGACACCGAGCCCAATCGCACCGCTGCTACAACTCTCATTTCGAATGACTTCTCCAGTAGGCGATTGCCACCAAACAATGACTACACTACCTCAATCACAACCGGTTCCCACAGATAGTATTACCTGAGGTAGATCATTTTTTCCCTCTGCTTTTCACCCATTACTAAAGGGTTAATTATCTGGATGAGGTTCCAGTCTTGTTTTGCTAAACGACATAAGAAAAGCTCTTATCAACCAGATAGTATAGAACATAAGTTCAAGTATGAAACCTGGAAGCTAAAACACTAGCATTTCATAGAACCACACTATACTTTACCACCACAGGGAAGAACTATACCACCACAGGTAAGACTTGACTTTTATTGTATAATAGAAGGGGATTCAAAATAGAATGGTATTAGTATAATAGTGCGTTGCTTTACGGTAGTACACGAGTGAAATTGGTTACGGTGGGTACACCTGTGAAATATATAAATGTTATGGTTGTACACGAGTTCCTTATAGGTGTTAGAGACCGATTACGTCGGTTACACGAGCGGTAGTACAGCGAAAAATGTTTTTCAATTTCACTTAGCTTGGTTACAAGCCTGGTAGGTACTACAGCGGAAATACAGTTGGTTTCACGTTAATTAGGGTTATCTTGGTGGCAAACAAGTGCCTGGTAGGTTAGGGTACTACGACTGAAATGGTTTATGATGGCACATACAGTACATTTAAGCTTTAGTACGTGGGCCTACTGTGGTATTGGATGTATTGGTTGTTGCCGAGTCTATGCTCGACCGCGCTCCCTCTCAGAATAGATCACGTTTCCCTTTACCCACCCAGAATCTGAAGTGAGTGTGGAATCTATTCTGCCTATTGGCAGATGGCTCTCTATTATCTTTCTCTTATTAATGGGTCCCCATTATATTATAAGATATGAGTGTCAGGCTTGCTGTACTGAATCTCTTTATAGTATCTACCTGTCAAGCCAAGATAGGGCTGGGCTGGGTTATTATTCCACTATGGAGATGAGGGATTTAGCCATAACTTGACAGCTTCTTTAGATTCGAATTATTGAACAGAAACTCGATCACCCGAGGAAAGCGAATAGAGCTAGTTGCCAAGGTAGCTGGGTTACGAGATATCCCACCGCCTGTGAAGAATAGGAAGAGCCATGCATGCCTTTCTTGGCCACTTCACCGGGCGCTTATGAGCCGATTTCACTAGCTTTAAAGAGTGGCACAAACAACGAAATAGTCCTTTTGGATTGAGCATTTTAGGAAGATTCAATAAGCTTTTTTTTTTCAACTATTCAGTCATATCTTTTGATAGGAAGTTCTAAATCGGGGGATATACAGTAAGACTCAAAGGATCCAAATTCGTCTTTCTTTCTTTTTTAGAATTCCTACAGCAACGTTATACTTCTTTTATACGATCTTCCATACGAATCCGGTTGCGGGGGTAAGAGTGGCTTACTTAAAGCTTAGTAAGGTTATTCAATCTCTTTATTAGCATCCAGAGAAGTAATGTTCTTCGAGGAGTAAAGTAACTTATTCATCTAAAAGAAAAGACCTAGTATAGATAAAGATATAGCAGCCTCCCTATAATTATGATTTTATTTAAGTATCACACTCTCGTTGATTCAGACCATACGCCGGCTCCATAGTTCAAGTAGTTACCAGTAGTTCTCTCGGGCACAAATAATGCACTTACAGACTAATTAAATATAAAGGAGAAGAGGGGTCTGGGTATGGGGATTGCTTGGTCCTATGCTAGCTGAGACAGGTAAGCGGCGCTATTTCAAGGCTTTGGATAGATGAGTGATGAGTCAGTCTGGTTCGAGAAGATCCGTCATTGTGTAAATAGGTTATCTTTAGGAAAAAGAACTAGGACATATATGTTTCAGCCAGCTCTGACCTAGCCCAAATGGAGCTACTTACTCGTTGATTGGAAATCCAATCTTCCAATTCAGACCAGGCGGTATGGATGGGAGTCTAGCACAGTGGTAAGCGGTAGCGGGACCGAAGCATGAGCCTTATAAAAGCTAGGATTCGAAGTCAAATGTTCAAGAAAAGACGGACGGAAGGTGATAGAGTTACCTTGCTTCCTAAGTAGCCCTCTTTCTCCACAACAAAACTAAAAACAACATGAAATGAAATGACTTGAATATTGAATTCCACTCAAGAATACTACAGATACCAAGGATTAGCATACAGGCGGGGTGCCTGCTCTTGGGGCCAAGCGAAAGAACATCACATTCATCTCTAAGTGGATCACTTTTCCTAATCGCATAACCAAAGCAAAGAAGAGCCATTGTCTCCACTCACATGCAATAAAGTTGAAACAAAAGGCTCTCACGCGCACACACATGAAATTCTTTGATTTTCATTTCAAGATTGGAAGTAAGGGTCGGTCTTCCGTTAGCCCTTCGCCCTAAGCCTCGCTCTAATCAATAAGGCGAAGAAGACCTAAGAGCTGGTTCCGAGAAGAGACCTTTAGGTCAGCTTCCTAGGCAAATTGCAGTTCATGATACGAAAGAAATGGATTCGATTCTTGCGTAAGATGACTGGAAAGTCTGTAATATCACATGACTATGCTTTGTCTGCAATATGATTATGCTTTCTCTGTCTGCCATCTAGTGGTAATTTCCCTATTCCTTACTAAAGGATGCGAGCTCTAGTTAGATACTTCTTTCTTTTTTTCCCGAGCTGATAGCAGTCTGTGTAAACGTCAATCTCCCACTTCACTTGTTGTGAAATAGATCAAGCCAAAACGAAGCATTGGCCCCGACCCCATTCTCGCTTAGATAAACTCCCTCTCCCTGCTGACTTGTTCTGAGATCGGGCGATGGGGCTAGAGTCTGGTGGTGGTGAGATGACTAATCGAGCTCCTCAATTGCCGAATTCTTGATTCGGTGGGAACCTTACCGCTGCGCGGCCTTAACCATCGAGTTATGTACATCAAGCAGATTAATAGAAAGTACTTCTAACTACTTCCTCAGGCAAGAAAGTAACCCTGCGCTTTCTTCATCGAGCCTACCTTTGCGTAGAGTTGTGAGGCCTAGTAGTCAACCATCTTGGGTTCTGTGGGGAAGGAAGTCCAATTCAATCATCAGGTAGTAGAAGAAGCTTCCTAGCGAGGGATTCTTTCTCTTCTATCTCAACGTAAGGTGGATGATGTCGGGTACCTTCTTATATCTACCCATAGGGCTCACAAATATGTGAAAGCTATGAAAGCTACTTTACCGAGTTCCCCGATTCTAATTCCAACTTTTACCTACAAACATACTTCCCTGCCAGCAAATCAAAAAAATATCACTTTCCCAAATGGAAGAAGGGCAAGGAACCTCTTAGTACCAAGCGGGCTACCAATTAGTTGATTTCTTTCCCAGCCATTTAAATGAAATTAGTTGATACTCCCGAATCACTTCTTTTGATCTTGTGTGATTAGACTTGCCTGAACGAAGACCAAGGATGACAAATGCCCTTTGGCGTAGGGGGCTGTTCACCTTTTCTTTTGAAACTTAGCTAGAAGATAAACTCAAGACTCTAGTAAAGGCAAACGGGGCTCCCAGGACGTCTGGCTGAATGCTTGGCCTCCTGCGCCAGCTGCATAACCTTTCGGGTGAGTCCCATCACTCTTCTTTGACCTACTTCTCTTATTCCGGATCTGGATCTGAGTCTCCAGCTCTATCCTTGATGTCTATATATATGTCTGGCTACTCCTCTATCCTGGAGGTCTAGAATGCTGTCTACTGCTCTATAATTCCTAAGACTATTTATTACTTCCCTTCAACTAATCGGCAACAGGAAGCTAGTATAGTTTGCTTTCTCTCATAGCCGTGGATCCTATTCTCTGCATTCTTTTTATTTCAGATCATCAATCAATCAACACTTCTCCATAGAGAAATGGTACCACGGATCAGCAGCAGGGATGAGATGGGGAGTTCTAGTAGTCAGCTGGTTCTCTGTCTTCATGAGGAACTTTAAAGCAATACTTTGAAGAGGCTACCGATACAAAGATAGAAGGATGTCCATACAGTGGAAAATACATCAAGAATGTCAAAACAAAGGAAAGATGATTATCTTATAGGAAGACTTCTTTCAATGAATACTCCAAAGCATATTCTCTTGATTTCTTCACTGGCACCCTTATCCAACCTGCTGCCCCCTGTTACTACGAACTTTGTTTCATCTGGCAGATAAGCTTTTGAGAAGAGACCACTTTGATAACGAGCTTTCGGGTTGCCGTATTGATACCGCCCTTCGGGGGAACAGGAGAATAGCATGCACGGGAGAAGGATTTAGGGAAAGGTACCCACCTTTTAACGGGAGAAAAGGCCAGGTCATCAGAGCAAGCATAGTTTACTGGGCGAAGCAATCATCTCGTTTCCCCTCCCTTTTTGGGACTCTCTACGCGAATGTTGATGGCGGCTTTCACCACAGGATTGTGTCCCGTATAGATCTGATAACAAGTTTCTAGCTGACAATACGAATAAGCTCTACTGCCTTTAGCTTCTAACTCACCATCTCAGCTACTAGTAATAACATTGCCAAGGTGACCCTTAACAATTATTTCACTTATTTCTAGTTTAAGAAGGACCTTGTGCGCGGTTCACGACTCCCGGTGCTTAGAGATGCGGTTCACTACAGCAGTGGTAAGAAAAGCAAGAAAACAGGTATCAAGAGATGGAAGTGAAAGAAGAACTGTTGATCGACCGGTGGTTTGGGTCTTGCCTTTTAGGATTCGGATTCAGTTCAGTCAGATTGGATGGTAGGAAAGTAAGGATAAGCAGAAGAAGCAGCGAGATAAAGCAAACAGGATGCAGGTTTTGGAAAGAAGGAACAATCCTCGTCCATTTGCTTCTCCTTGCTGGAACAGAAAAAAGATGGGAGTTGGCGCACCTATCGATCAAGCTACTTTTGTTGAACATCCGGGGGAATCCTACTTTTTTCACACGAAAGTCTACCGAGGGAAAAGGGGGTTTATTCCTCTTGTCGGTATAGGCTCTTTCTCATTAAGGTTTGGTCCCCATTTAACCAATATATAAATATAGAAGAATGGAGTTCGGGATGCCCTGCTACGAAGTACGAGCATGCGGATAGCTAGTTAGGAAGACGAAGAGATAGTTTCCGACCATGCCTTGGTCGTAATTAGGAATGTACTGGATTCAGCTGTGATTCCTTCTTTCATCGAAGGATGATCATACGATCAATCGAACTAGCCGCCGTTGTCCGGTCAGGGTAAGCATATCAAGTAAGTTAGCTATGGATAGCATCACGTAAGAATGGAAGGTTCTACCCTCAGATTGCTCGGTTTAAAGTAAAGGGGGATGCCGGATTTGGGCTTTGCTAAAGATACCGCTTCAATATGTCATTTCCGAAACCGAGGAGCACACCGCTGGGAGGACAACTCAAGCACCAAAGACAAAGGTATCGCTCGTGGGTCGTAGTCATCGCTCGGATAAGGGCTATGAATCACTCTTCATCCTCTAAGGGCTCTTCTCCGTCTATAACTCAAAGTCCATCTGTCTCTCGTGGAAGCGCTTCGAGTGCCTAGAAGATCCAGCAAACGGAGGTGCCAATGCTGTCCCAAGACCATATCACGGTAGGTAGCTGCTTTAAAGAGGTTGGGAGACAGACTGTTGAACAATCTTCTTGTTGTTTTCTCCGACCTAGAGCACTCTTTTTTTCAATCGTACGAAGAAACTCCGTTCAAAACCCTGCTATCACTCCTATGAGACGGCTAACTCCCAACTCCCGATACATTCTTTAGAGTCGACCAAAGGAAAGGAGTCGTTGGTTTGGAGATATTTTCTTTGTTCCTCAACAATTTGCTCTATCCCTTTTTTCACTTAGTTTAGTTGGAATGGAAAGAGAACTTCCTTCAGCCTTTTGTTGCCTGGTTCGGTCTCTCTGAGTGGAATAAGTGGCAACAAAAATTTCCTGAGTGATGAAGGTCGAAACTGAAGATCGAATCAAGCGGAGTCTGGATTCCTATGACTGAATTTACCATAAAATTGGACGGAAAAACAACTACAAAGATCACAAGAAACCCAGCTCAAAGTGAATGGAGAGAGAACCCCATTCTACATGTCAATACCGACAACAATGAAATTTATAGTATATTATATAGTTGATCCGTCGACTTTCTAAATTGTGAGGGTTCAAGTCAAGTGGGCCTTCTGTAGCGAAACTGATAACCCAACTATCGTAAATATGTATTGACATTATGGTAAATTAGTATATAAAATTATAGTAAATGGAGGTGGCTACAGAATAACTTATTTTGTAGCCGGCTACTGAATAGCCTCTCCCTATATATATATATATATATATATATATATATATATATATATATATATATATTACGATGGATGATTAAAGTAATTAATTGGGATAGGCTGATGACCATCTCATGACTAGACTGTTAGAGTAATAAACAATATATATAACTGGATCATGGCATTCTGTCATGCTGCAGTATAAACAATTACTTTCTCCGTTTCAAATTATAAGTCATTCCAACTATCTTGTAGGGTCAAAGCATCTTAAGTTTAACCAAATTACAAAATCTTATGACATCAAATACGTATACTATAAAAATATAATTAATAAAAATCTAATGATGTTTATTTGATGTCATAAATGTTATTGTTTTATTATATAAATTTGGTCAAACTTCTTCGGTTGTGATGTCAAGGCCGGGCAAAGCATGTACATGGAGTATATATTAGCTCAACCCAAACAGGCAGGTTGTCAAGTCATCAGTCATTGTTTCCATCGACACCACGAGCTCCTCTCCAGCGATACAAATAGATAGGTGATCATCTATTAGACCTACATATGTATTTCGTAGGAGGCGCCGGAGACAAATTCTTGAATATTTTGATTCTAACACACGTCATGCATTAATATCTCAAGTTAGTTTTTTTCTCTCCAATATTAATAATGTCAAAAGTGCTATATAGCACTACACAAAAACGATTTTTGTGGAGACGTCCTCTTTTCGGGCAAAATTTGCCTCTAAAAGATGCCTCTGCATTTCCAACCCCCAATAGAAATACATGCCCACTATTTTTAGATACGGTTAGAAAGCCAAATCGTCTCTAAAACCCCTACTTCTAAAGGCGACTAGTGTTTCTAACCACTTCTAGAAATTGAAGCACTTTTAAAGATGATTGGAAACTCCATCTGTCTCTAGAAATCTATTTCTAGAGGTGGGAAGGCGGCTAGCAATGTGCCCCATTTTAGCAAAAAGAAAAGATCATAGCCTTTCTAAATCGAATAATATGAAGACAAACTTTATATAAAGTTATAGAGCTTGAAGAGATCTACAATTTTATAGTTGATGACCTTTTGTTTTGGAATTATTTATGGTCCAAAAATATGTTTTACATTCTTGAATTTTGAAAACCAAAATTTTCACTCTTTTTTTTTCAAATGACCTTAGATGGATACATGACCTAAACCATAGTTGTAGTAATTGATGAGATCTAAACCTTTTCGGATCAAAGTTTTTCCAATTTAAATCTTTAATTGTTCAAATATTTATTACAAGATTCGTTAAAGTGGATACAAAGGATCATATCATTTATTTGGTCACAAATTAAAGTGTTTACGGTGGACATGCACACTTTGGTTGATGTATGCAATTCAGATGTACCTTTGGTTGCTTACTTTTAAATAACAGCGGACATATGCACACTTTAGATGCAAATTTAGTACTATCTCAGTTCCATATTATATAGTACTCTCTTTGTTCTAAATTATACGTCGCTTTGACTTTTTTTTTATATATAAAATTTGCTTTGTATCTAGAATACCTAGAAGTATAGCAAAATAGATGTACCAAAATAATCAAAACGACTTATAATTTGGACCGAGGGAGTATATGCATGATGTTATTTTGGGATATTTGTTATAATGGCGAAGACAAGGTCACTTTAAATTAGTACTTATAATAATGTCTGGGTCATGGGATTGAGTTGCGACCATACATCAAATGAGGCATGCATTCATTGGCCCGCGGTCGTGCACCACATTTGGTGCAATGCAAGCCCCTCAAAAGGCACCTCCTCGCTCCTCCTACTCCTCCTAGGCATTGGCATTAGCAATTCAGCATTAGCAACAGTGACGGCCTATTAATCCATCGTCATCCCTTCGTGTCTTGTCTCCCTCACCTCGCAATTGCAATTTGCAACTTGCAATACCAACAGCAACACCACCATCACCTCCGATTCCGACTACTCCGATCCTCCCCCACACCACCTTGGTCCGTTCATGCTGTCCACTCCAGCACTGCTCTTCTCATGATAAGCTTGCTGCCGCCCATGTCCGAGCTCCAGGACGACGGCGCCGGCGGAAATGTCCAAGACGAAGCCGCCGCCTCCGCCTCGCTGGTCAAGCGCCACCGCAGGTCGCCGGCGCCGGAGCCCACCTCCGTGCTCTACAACCGCAGCCCCAGCCCGCCCATGTCCTCCTCCCTGGCCTCCTCCTCCGCGCCCGAGCCGCCGCCCATCAGCGCCGACGACTGGGAGGCCGTCCTCTCCGGCGGCGACATGGCCGCGCCACCAGCCGCCGAGCGGTCTCAAGACACCTCTTTCCTCCGCTGGATCATGGACGCCGACGCCCAAGTCGACGCCTTTGATCCCTTCCTGCCTCCGCCGCCTTGCCAAGAGACCGCCGCCATCGAGGCCTTCTTGCCGCCGCAGCTCCAGCTACCCGTGGCCGAGGAGGACCTTGAGTCAGGGGCGGCGGCGGTGGACGAGCTCCTCGAGGCGGCACGCCGCGCCGACGCCGGGGACTCCACTGGCTCGCGCGAGATATTGGCGCGGCTCAATGACCGGCTCCCCTCGCCGCCGACGGCGCCGGGGCACCCGCACCCTCCTCTCCTCCGCGCCGCCGCTCACCTCCGGGACGCGCTCCTGCGCCTCCTCGTCACGACCGCGCCCGCCGCGGGCCTCCCGCCCGGCTCCTCCGTCTCGACCCCGCTCGACGTCGTGCTCAAGGTCGCCGCGCACAGGGCACTGGCGGACGCGTCGCCGACCGTCCAGTTCGCCAGCTTCACGTCCACGCAGGCGCTCCTCGACGCGCTCGGCGCCGCGCGCCGCGTGCACGTTGTCGACTTGGACGTCGGCTTCGGCGGTCGGTGGGCGCCGCTCATGCAGGAGCTCGCACTCCAGTGGCGCCGAGCGCCCGTCTCGCCGCTGCCGCTGCCGCCGCCGTGCTTGAAAGTGACGGCATTGGTGTCGCAGGGGTCAGCGCACCCCTTGGAGCTCCACCTCACGCACGAGGGCCAGACGCGCTTCGCCGCCGACCTCGGCATCTCGTTCGAGTTCAACGCCGTCGCGTTCGACCCCTCTGACCCGTTGCCCCCCACGGGGTTGTCCGTCGCGCCCGGCGAGACCGTCGCCGTTCACCTCCCCATCGGCTCCGGGACTCCGTTGCCGACGACTCTCCGCGTCGTGAAGCAACTCCGGCCCGCCGTCGTGGTGTGCGTCGACCACGGATGCCACCGCGGCGACCTTCCGCTGTCGCATCACGCGCTCAACGTCGTGCGCTCCAGCGCGGCGTTCCTCGAGTCGCTGGACGAGGCCGGCGCGCCGGCGGACGCGGTGGCGAGGCTGGAGCAGTACGTCCTGCGTCCCAGGGTGGAGCGCCTGTTGCTAGGCGACAGGATGCCTCCGTGGCAGACCATGCTTGCCTCCGCCGGATTCGCGCCGGTGCAGCTCAGCAACGCCGCTGAGGCGCAGGCCGAGTGCCTCGTCAGGCGCACGCCCACGCCGGGCTTCCATGTGGAGAAGCGGCAAGCGGCACTTGCACTGCGGTGGCAGGAATCGGAGCTGGTGACGGTGTCGGCGTGGCGGTGTGAAGATGAACTACTGATTCCGGCACTGGGACAGTTCCCGTAGAGATTGAGCCCACGTTAGCTTTGCTCATAAGTCATGACTAAAAGTACTGGTTGTAAATTTTTGTTGGAAAAGTATTGCTTATAAAATAAACGAACAAGGCCCGAATCTTTTTCTTTTCTCGTGCTGTAAAATTAGCTAACTTACTGTTGTCAAGCTGTTTGTTTTATAATTTTAATTGTGATGGTATAGCAATTAGCAATTGAACTGGGATGTAACCGTTAATATCTATTATCATGGCACCTCCAAGACAAGTTTGTACAAACAGGACGACTAGCGCCCCGACATCTGGTCAGAGGCCCGCGTCCGGACGCCTGTGCTGCAGTTTCCCTCGCTCGCAAAAAAAACACGCCCCCGCCTGTGCCTGGGCTTCACGTGCCCATGCGGGGTCCGCGCCACCAGACCGCGTGCGGGGACCTCTCGCGTCCCCTCCGCTTCTCACACGCATCGCAATATGTGTAAGACCCGATCTACTTTGAAACATCCAGATGCAACAATTGCAACATACGTCTGAAGACAAGTGAAACACTTGAAACATGCTTCTGAAACACTTGCAAAAACAATTGAAAGCCATTGTAAACATAAGCAAATATCTAAATAAAACACTTGCAGCATATGTGTGAAACGTATGCAACATCTAGATAAACACACTTGCAACAATACGTCCAAAAACACAAATGAAACAGTGGGAATAGACCTTTGCAACATACGTGTACAACCATTGCAACATTTGCAACATTCTGATATACTTTTTGCAACATTCATCAGAAACAATTACAACATACCTCTAAAACATCCAAAACACTTAAAACATACGCACATGCATTTTCAGCACATCGCAACATCTCCTTGCTGCTTGCGAAATGGAGGCTCGCCGACGTGTGGAGTTCATCGGAGACAGCCACGCCGTCGCCACTATTGACCAGATGGACTCCGCCTACTACGAGGCCGACGGGGACCCCTTCGTGCCCACTGGTATCGTGGATCTCTCGCCGCGTCGCGGATTTGATGGAAGGAGCAGTAAGGCAGAGTGGGGCAGAGGCGCGCGATGCGGGCGAGCGACCACCCACCGAGGGGATGTGCCACACAGCTAGGGCGCCGTCGGGCCAGCCGTGCACAGCGCACGGAGGTGGCCGCGCTTTGGGCCACGTCGGAAGAGAGGGAGAGAGAGAGGATGGGGAGGCTAGGGCGGAGACGCAGACGTTACGGAGCTAGCGGCGTCGACCGGCGGGGGTGGGACCGACGGTGTCACCTGCGGTGGCCACGGGTACAGAGCGAAGGGCGCATCGATGGTTTCTTTTTTTTTTTACGATGCGGACGAGCAGCATGTGCAGGTTGGTCCGTCCCTCCGGACGGACGCCCTGGTCTAATCATTACAGTTGTACAAAAGTAATTGATCATCATATTGTAAGATCTCTCTCTCCTCTCCTTTAGGGTTTGTAAACATAGTCCATTGTCTCTTGTAATGTACAACAAACCTGTGCAACAGATATGATTGTGACGTACCTTCACCAATCCATTGTATTTTTCACCGTCAGGTTTATATATGCATATATAGTGCGCTCCTTAATTGCTACATACAGTAGGAAAATTTTTGTTTAGCCCATGCAACGGCGGTGCATATACAAACTTTTTTTTTATAAAAAAAGATGCTACTTATATATTTTCTTTCATCTAAATTTCATGATGCAGCTATATAAGGGATCGTTTTGTTTTCCGAGTTAGGGTCGTTGAGATGGCATGGAAATGATGAAGTTGCGGAACACATATACATGCATGCACCCGTACCTACCAGTGAACAACACGGCCGGGGATGTGGTTTCTGTTTGTGCGTCCTCATCATCTGTGATATGACAGTTTGACACCGACCTTGGATTATATGAGCAATTTTCGTCCCCTGTCGTCAGTACCTATTTGAGGAACAATTGGAAGCCACCGACCTTGGATTATATGAGCAATTTTCGTCCCCTGTCGTCAGTACCTATTTGAGGAACAATTGGAAGCCACAGATTTGCAGTGACAACTTGCTTGTTGGACGACTGTCAAAATAATGAGGTGGTCACTCGTACATCATGCATGTAGCTAGCTGCTAGTCATTTGCCCATGCAATTAGTTGCTAGGTCCATTAATTGTTAGGACTACTCTCGCGTTAGTTGGGCATGCATGTGGTACATAATCTGCATTTCAGATCCATTTCAGTATGTTCGTTTGCTCGTATCTAACTTATAAGCCATGACTTATCAGTCAACGAATAATATTTCACTATTATAGAATTGATTTTTAAGGGCAGCTCGTAACCCTTTGTAGGAGCGGCTTGGCCAGCCGCCCCTATCGAACCGTCTCTACAAATCATGCATTTGTAGGGGCGGTTCCCAGGCCGCCCCTACAAATCGATTTGTAGGGGCGGCTGTAGTACCAGCCGCCTCTATAAATTGATTTATAGGGGCGGCTATAGTACCAGCCGCTCCTACAAATAGCTGTTTGTAGTGACGATTCAATCTAGAACCGTACGTTTTTCCGCAAAAAAAATATCAAATTTACAATTCAAAATCACGTTGCCAAACGCTCTGTGACTGCGACTACAAGCACAAGAGTATGTATTATATAAACTACAATCACAAGTCCAATTCATAAGAATATATACAATCCATCATTAAATATACAAATTCCATATATATTGTTATCAACGTCCTAGAGCTAGCATTTCAGTCTCACGAAGGTGTTGGTACTGAAGATCTGTACCTAACTCAGACTGTCGGTCATGGTAGGTGCCTTTGACGTGTACAATCTAGTCCAATATAAAGTTGCAAAGGTCGCCGACGAGCTCTAAGAGTTGGTCATCCTTGTATGGGTCTCTTTTCATTTATTTCTCTTCTCTCAACTACAAAAGAACAAGTTTTGGTTTAATATTTCTTACCATGTACGAAGTTTTTATACTACGGGTGAAGAGGTTCAAACTTACCCTTAAGGGGTGTCTCCTGTAGGCACCGGTGTCATATATAGTATCCACAATGTACATTCTCAGGCTTCTGCTTGGGGCACTGTGTATTTTGCATATGAAAATATTAAGTAATGCTTTTGACAGCCATGTAACGGAGTACTGAAGAAGTAAGTTACACTTACCGCACATAGTGTTTTTATAGCCAGCTTTTCCTTTCTTGCTGGATCATACCTTCCGTGATGATTAGTGACATAGAACCTAAATGCCCTGTTCGAATTATTTTAGCAAATATAACTTGTTAGTATCCAAAAGTGAACATTACAAGTACGTATACAAACATATAAGCTAATGAGGATTGTCGATATGTATATGTCTTGAGAATCGATATGAAGTCTTTGTATGTCACCGGGTCCCTATCTATTAAAACAAGACCCATGCCATGCTCCTCCCGATATCGATGGCTATATAAATCCAGTGGTTGCTGCATGAATTTAATTATAGAACTAGATAAATTCTTTTGCATCGAATAAAACATATCGAACAAAGCTTTAAGTATAGAGTTGAACTTACTCGAAGTTGTATGGTAGCCATATAGTAGAGTGTTGTTGGAGAGTTTTAAAAGCCATGGCAATATATGTCGCAACCTTAAGGGACTCTTCCCTTAGTTTCGCCGTACGGATGCGCTATTTCTCCTGAAGAGTCTTTGCAGTAGCTAGCTCTTTGGCATCCAGTGTCCACTGTTTAGGGTAATTAAAATTTGTTTGGGCTATAGCTTGAGGGTCTAGATACCCAGCTTTCACACTTGGCATTTGTTTGATAATGTGCACTTGCATTCTATAAATCACGGCGTGGGTTAGTTTCAATAAAATTCAAAGATTACATTCATATCATATCGGGAGGACAAAGACTTATAGGCGCCACGTGCGAATTAGATTCATCTCCATTTCTCCCAGATGAAAGCATGTGTGCATGTCATTGAAGTCAAAGATATTTTTTCTGGCTGGGCTTCCAAATGTGCCGGTGGAGAAGCATGCTAGTATGAGATCTATGCTTGTTGGGAGAACACGTAAGTACCAATTATGGAACCTTCTCATTCCAAGTGGTAGGCGCTAGATGTCCCGGTTTGGTAGGAAGGGCTTGCCTCTTTCATATGTTTTTGGGCAATCCTTTGACCATTTGATGGCATCAACATTTGAATACTGCTTTGTAATTTGGTGGAGTTTGCTAGTGACGGCCTCCTCAGAACCCTGTGATGGGACTTTTTAATTTGGTTCTTAGGCTTGAACTGGTCATGGGAAAACCACTTGGACACCGACGAGACGTCTTTCATCGAAACATAAACTGGCCTTATGGTGATTGGATGCTTCTTTCAAAGTTCCCATTCAGGCACGTCCTCATCTTCTTGTGCGTCACCTTCTTCAGGAGGCACTCGTTGTTCATGTATCGGTTGTGCTTGTTGAGAACAATGTGGTATCTCATCATGCACTTGCTCGGTACGAGCTGGAGAAGGTTGTGGTATCTCATCAAGCACATGCTCGCTAGGAGGCAAGGAAGAATGTGACATCTCAGAAATGTGGTGGTCATGAGACAGTGAAAATATCTCCTCGACCTCAACAACTCGCTCCAAATTTAGGAGAGGGGGAGGCAGCGAAGAAGCAGTCAATATAATGTCTTGTTTGTGCCAGAGGATGAACTGCCCCATAACGTCTCCGAGTAACACCAGCCCCTCAGGAGTTGCGTAGTCTATCCTCCACTGCATGAACTCGGGCTTCACTGTATGCACCTCGACCCTAGTGTAGTCCGGCGCTATCTTATTATTGTGGTGTAAGCCACCGGGAGGATGTGCCACACTCATTGCCACCTCCATCACAGTGTTCTGCCGGCCACTGAGAAACACCAAGGTGCAACTAGTTGGTTCCTGTATGCGATCGACGGGGGTTGTGGCTGTAGTGGAACCTTGGCTGCTAGGAACTTTTGGAGGGCTGCCAACTAATGTTAGTTCTCCCGGCGACGTCACTAATATCCGTGGCTCCATAGACAGTCCTTGCTCCTCCAGCGCCTTCGCAACTAGAGCCTTCACTTGGAGCTCAAGACTAGTCTTCCGATCTCTGCCATGTTTCTTGTACATGTGCCTATCCTCTTCGAATCCTTGCTTCCAGGTCGTCCTTTTCTCTAGCCCCCGGTGCAGCTTGTGTGCTCCTTGTTTCCTAAGCCAAGGCTAAGCTCGTCCCTCTCTCTGGAAGGATTGAATGAGCCCTTCTCCTTGTCTTTAGCATATTTCAGTATCCTTGATACTGCCTCTTGAATCTTTGGCTTATCAAACTTAAGATTACCGTCGGATGATTTTGTACTCCTCGTATATATCCAATTCCTTGAGCGTACCTTCAAATTCGTCACATCGATAATCTCAGTAGATGCGGCCTCTTCGTCCATCTTCTTAAACTACTCTTCCTTGGCATAGTAGCCACCGAAGCCTAGATGGTGGTGGTGTTTGTTCTTCTTCGCCAGCTCGGTGTTACGGGCACTGAGCTCCAATGCCTCTGGTGAAGTCTTCTGAGCCACGAGCTCCTCCCATTGACTAGGAGTTATTTTATCGAACTCGTTGAAGGGAGTTAACCCCTTTTGGATATACTTTATCTTGAGCTCTGACCTCCAATGTCGGAATGACTCTCCCATCATCCCGAAAGCATTTTTACCAGTTCATGCTTATCCTCTAAAAATCTAAAATTAGCTTTAGCTGCCTATCCCATAGTTCATTCTTTTTATTCTCTGGTACCTCTTTCTAGTTAGGGATTGCTGAGTTCAATTTATCTCTTACTAGGGCCCCGATCGCATTATGGAATCATCCTCTTAATTCCTTCGGCTCAAGGATCTCCTCTGTTGGCCCGACCTCTGTTATCACATAACATGTCTTATCTGAATATAGATTTCCTTTTCTATCCCGTTGTTTCCTCTTAGGCTTGGTAGTCATGGTTGTGTCTTGAGGTTGTGGAGCAGAGGCATCGTGATCCGTCTCTATGGCTGTTGCCTTTGTTCTCCTTTCCTCTACTCCATCTTGTCCAGCAAGATGTCACGAATGTTGATGTCGTCTTTTTTGAGTTTTAGGAGGGACCTGTATATATAACAGGTCAAAGTGTTAGCAGAGGTAACATAGCCAAAGCTTTAGCAAAATTTATAAGCTAAGGCTTTTTCCCTACCTCCTTATTTGGGTCAAAATCCTTGTCCAAATCTTCCTCTGTTGGCCTCCTTCTAGCTTCACGTGGGAAAGGATCCTTGAGACTTTTATATCCCTCTTCTGAGTCATCATCATCATCATTCTCTTCTTCTTCGCCTTCAGCAGCCTCTCCTGCTCTTCCTTTTGCTCCCCTTCCTCCTCGTCACACTACTCCTGAGTAAGCATCACTTCTAGATCCTTTTCTAACTCGTTATTGAACTGCTCCTGAGTTAGCTGGTCCTCTAGTGCTTGCTCCTGAGTAAGCATCACTTCTAGATCACTTCTAGGTATAAGAAATAAAAAAGGTCTATAAACCAAAGTAGTCCTATAAAACAACAATATATTAAAAAAAATGAGCAGTAGCAGTAGTAGAGGCCTTTGAAACATGCCAATCATCATTTAATCATGAACTTGGAGCATTAAGGCATCATAACAGAGAAGAGAGAAGGTAATGTAGGGGCGGCTGCTAATGATGCCAAGTTCCTCACAAGTTCTTGATCATTAGCTCATATTCCATATAATGTATGGACTGAGACAATTTCATCATGGGCAAAACAAAGGAGAGGAGAGGGGAGATTCGGCAAAACATATAGAGTTGGAAATTTCATCATAGGCAAAAGAGGAGAGAGGAGGTGAGAGTTTGCCAAAAAAAAGACAGCTGTTGGTTGCCAAAAAAATAGAGCAGCTACTGCCAAACATAGAAGTAGTAGACAAAAGACTAGAAATAGTAGTAGGGAAGTAGTAGACAGAAGTAGTAGGGAAGACAGAAGTAATAGAAGTATTAGACAGTAGTAGTAGGGAAGTAGTAGACAGAAGTAGAAGTAGTTGACAGAAGATAGAAGTAGAAGTAGTAGATAGTATTAGTAATGAAGTAGTAGAAGTAGTTGAGAGAAGATAGAAGTAGTAGACAATAGTAGTAGGGAAGTAGTAGAAGTAGTAGATAGAAGTAGAAGTAGTTGACAGAAGACAGAAGCAGTAGACAGTAGTAGTAGGAAAGTAGTTGAAGTAGTTGACAGATGTAGAAGTAGTTGACAGAAGACAGAAGTAGAAGTAGTAGACAGTAGTAGTAGTAGGAAAGTAGTAGAAGTAGTTGATAGAAGAAGTAGTTGACGACGATTTGGTAATGCAATTTGCAAAAGACTAGAATTTTAGGTAGAAATCAGTCAAGGTTCCTCATCCTTAGACCCAAGAACTCGTCGAACAGGAGGAAGGGGTTGCATGAGTTTTATAAATTACTTGAACAGAGATATAGGCGACTGCTAAAGTTGCACTAGTAATTCCATTAAACATGACAGAGAACTCGATGCAAGATGATTTCAGATTATATAATGAAAAATGGAACTAGAAAACATGACCATAGATTCCTAATTTGAGGTCAAAGGGTGCCACAAAATAGGAGAATCCTGGCAAAAGATGGTACAAAAATTTAGGAGTAGTAAGAGATAATCTCATGCTCCACTCAGTTTGCTAGGATGCAAACAACATAATCCCTTGATTATGAACAGCCTAAAAACAATTTTATTTATGAGAAAATCAGTAACAATATACAATAAATTGATTTGTTTGAGTACCACCCAGGAAAAACAAAATAGAGGCAACTAGATGACCACAAAAAATTGAAAAAAATTGAAAAAAATACAGCAAGACTAGGAACTGGATGACCACAAAAAATTAAAGAAATGCAGCAAGACAGTACCTACAGGGTATATGTGAGGCAATGATTTGTGGCTAACTAAATATGACTGTGTGAAAAGATGTGACAAATAGAACCTAAATCCCATCCTAAGGGGGGATATAGACCACATACAACTCAACCTCCATCTATTTTTAGAAAGTGTTGCCACGTACACTATTAATGGAGTTAGCCTGAGATGGCATGTATCCTGAATAAACTAACATTAACTCTGGAACTACTAGACATCAATAATGTTTCAGCTAGGTGCAATGAAGCATAAAAAGTTCTTAGTTGGTCCTATGCACAACAAGGCTATTTGAAATAACTATGGAGATATTATCAATTAGTCAATTAGAGAACAAAAACATGATAAGATTATACCCATATGTTCTATTTGAGATAACTGCAGAGATACATTACAAATACACATGGCTGAAAAGAGAAATTAGATTACCACTATTACCACTAGTATTCCTACTGCTACAGAGTCCATAACTACTAGTAGTGGTGGCAGCTCTGCCTTCAAGCATACTTAGTTGTAGCACTAGATGAAGCGGATAGGCACACAACTCATGTGAAAAATGCTGAAATAAACCATACAGGATGCATACTGAATCACTGAATGTGTGCATGACCTAAACAGGTTACTTATTTTAACTATGCACTAAATTTGTAAATAATCAGGGCTTAAGTGCCATCTACCTGAACACCTGTTGGAACTTGAATTGTTCTTTTTTTGTAAAAAGCATTAGCACAAAATCATTTGTCATATGACATATAGATTCTATCCCAAGAGTACTTTGTTGAGTAGATAAAAACTCATGCTCTCATGCATCATTAAAATGATAAGACTAGACAAAACCAGTCAAGAAAATCATATTTGACCAAAAAGCTTTAATTCTAGCACATGGCTAAATGTAAAGGCATTATCTGAATAAAGCATACACCATCATTGTGAGCCTCACACTAGAAATATAGCAAAGCTTTTCATTGTTTAAGAGCACTACAAGGTCATGTTGTCCAGGCAACACAAACTGCTACTATATCTTGAAGGCAGAGCTGCCACCACTACTAATGAAGCACTACGGCCAGTCAACCAAAATAGATACCTGCTGTAGGAAACTGCCCAGGCATGTCTCACACAACCGCCTCATAAGTAGTTGTTTGCCAGTGAAAAGATTAAGAAGACCATAACGTAAATTCAGTAACACAACTTGAACTGACAGAAATTTTCACAAAAGATGGGTAGAAGTAAATAACTTACAAAATTGGTAACCAAACTCTTGGTCAGTACACCGCAAAAAAAAGGTATCAGAATTTCATTGAAAATGGGCAAGCGGGATGTTGTGAGTTGTGAAAGTATGGCAGGTGCCAATACGAACAAACATGGCACAGCATGGCAGGTGCCAACGCGAACAAACATGCTTCCATGATCAGCTCAGTGTGATATCCGATCCATTGCTTTCTAGTTCCTATAACTAGTATATTATGTTTCACAAAGAATAAAGAATTATCTTTGCACCCATGAGTATTTCTAATATATAAGAAAAAAATAGTGATGGCATAGTTAATCTGAAGCATTAGCTGAATCAAAACAGAAAAGAGACTAGCATGATAAGCTCTACAAAACAAGTAGCATTCATGTTCTATTTTTGCAAGAAATACAATCACTTGTGCATAAGTTATAGCAGAAAAAGGAGCACTCCAACACTGGATACTGACCTGACCATGCAGGTGAGAACTCGATGCCATCTCCTCCACTCCTCCAGCGCAAGGGTTGTGGCCCACGTCTCCACGCCGCTCTCCTCCAGTACCGTGGCCATACCCAGGCGGCGGAGTCGCACCGTGGCCATGGCCGAGCGCAGGGACGTGGGCCTCGTCTTCGCGCCGCTGGCCGGTCGGAAACCCTAGCGTCGTCGACTGGTCGGAAACCCTAGGGAGGGGAGCAGGCGCGCAGGTGCAGGGAGGGGGCATGGGTGCGAGGAGGGGGGCGCGGGTGCGGAGATGGGGCATGTGGGTGCGGGGAGGGGGCGCGGGCGTCGGGACAGGTCCGGGAGGTGGCGTCAATAGGGTAGCCTGACGGCATCGGAGGAAGAAGAAAGCACCCAACAGGCTAACACCCGTACGCCCTTGAATTTATACTCGGGACAATTTCTAGGAGTGATTCCTGATCCAGCCACCCCTACAAATGCATTTGTAGGGGCGGTTCCTGATCTAGCCGCCCCTACAAATGCATTTATAGGGGTGGTTTCTGATCCAAACGCCCCTACAAATATTTTCTATTTTTAAAAATTATTAATTATGTATTTTTTATATCATAAAAACACAAAGTAATATAAAAATAATTGTGTATATACACAAATATAATATTTTGTATTATTCTATATATGAAGAAATGTATATATAAACAATTGTAGTCAAAATAATATAGAAAACAAAAAAAATAAAAATTTGATTTTTAAAACTTTAACTACAATTTTATGATATTAAATGAAATAAACTTAAAATGTTGTAAACATAAAAGTTGTATAACTCATCAACATGTACAACTTTTATTTTGGTCATCCTATCATGTGACTTTATTTGAATGATTCAAATTTTGAAATTCAAACAATTTCAACTTGAAATAATATTTTGAAAGAGTAAATAATTTTAGATGAAAAACTCATGAATACCAAAGTTGTAGAACTCATCAATATGTACAACTTTTATTTTGATCATATTTTCATTTGACCAAATTTGAATAGTTGAAATTTTGAATTTCAATAAATGGCAACTTCAAACAAGATTTTAAAACCTTAAATGATTTCAACAATAAAAGTCATGAACATAAAAGTTGTTGAACTCATTACTATCTACAACTTTTATTTTGGTCACTTCTTTATGTGACAAAGTATTAGTAAACATTGTTCATAAATTCACATATGACTCAAAGTTTCATGAACTATACGAGAAACATGTTGATTTGTGAACAATGTTTACTATCACTTTGTTAGATGAAGAAATGATCAAAATAAAAGTTGTAGATCTTGATGAGTTATACAACTTTGGTATCCATCACTTTTTCAGCTGAAATCATTTAATGGTTAAAAATCTTGTTCGAACTTGTCATTTTTTAAAATTTGAAAATTTGAAGTGCTCAAACTTTGTCAAATAAAAAGAATGACCAAATCAACACACTAACTTGATAGGGCAAGATTTTAGAAAATTTTAGGAAAAAATCGTCACATTTGGAGTTAGTATGAGGGAGAAAGACTAGTTACAAATTTGAAGTGTTAAGTGATTTCATAAAGTTTTAGTAGTAATGGAGTGGATGTTCAAATAGAGTCATCTGGATGTTGCAAAGGGTAGTCTCACACACATGCATAAATATAGTCTCACACACGTATAAAAATATGTAGTCTTATACACGTACATAAATATATAGTCTCATACGCATGCATAAATAAAGTCTTACAAATACACACTTACACAAACACTCTACGTTCAACAACTAGCTAGCCCGTTGTAACAACTTTTCCCTTGACACCTTTTTGTTTCCATAGCAATATGTCTTTGGGAAGGTTCTTTTCCATAATACTGATCTTCTTAGGAAAGTCTATGAATAGCAGCATCTCATCCTAGTTATTGTAAGCTTCAACATCGTCTATGCCATCAACTCTAATAATAGGCTATTTCCCGGAGGCAACCACATGCTTTGTCTTCTTCTTCGGGGGGAGGTTACTTTGTGGGTCAGACATATAGAAAACTTGTGTGACATGTGAAGTGAGCCCCTAAGGGTCATCTTGGTAGCCTAGATTCTTGAGGTCCAGGACTCTCAATCTGATCTCGTTTAGTTGGTGTTGTTTGATCCAGCGGCATCAAAACAGGGCCACCGTTATATCCCTTCCATAGTCAAGTTCCCATATCTCTTCAATGATGCTAAAGTATTGGATCTTTCGCCCCAATCCATCAAGAGCCTCTATTCGAACGCCGCTGTTTTGGTTCACATATTTACTATCCTTTACGTGGGTATAGTACATATACCCATTAATGTCATAAGCATTCCAAGATGTCGCTTGTCTCGATGGCCCCTCCGCCAACCTACTGATGGTAATAGAGTCTATGATTTCTCCAGGTGGTATGTTTTGGTCCTTCAACCACGTAGTTAGTCATTGCTTGTGTTGTTTCATGACCCAATCATCCAAACAGTCATTTCTCTCCGCTATAATGATAGCCAAGTGTTCATCAATATACAGTTGCATTAGTTGTGTACTCTGCAAGACATTGTAATGCGCCCGACTCACCTCTTTGTAATCATGGTCGATGAACACTTTTCTACCACTGGTGCCCTTCCTAGCTAGCCTACCCTTGTGACAAGAATCGGGTTTACCAATCCCTTTCTATACTTTTAGGTACTCTTGATAGCACTCGACGACTTCTTCAGTATTGTAACCCTCTATCATGGAGCTCTCTGGGTATGCTCGATTATGCACATATCGACTTAGAATAGACATGAACCATCTGTAGGACCACATTTCATGCAAGTAGCAAGGGCCCAGCGCCTGTATCTGATGAACCATGTGAATCATGAGATGTGGCATTATATCAAAAAAGTAGGAGGTAAACATATCTCCAGTTGGTTTTGTGTCTCCACCACAAATTCATGTAGGTCACTCAGCTCTTGCTTGCCAATCATCTTCTATGAGATCTTCGAAAAGAAGTATCACATGTGGGTGATGGACATTTTTAAGAACTCTGGCTTTATAGCCCTGATTGCAATAGGTAGAAATAGTGTCAGCATCACATGGCAATCGTGAGCCTTGCAATGTGTTATTGACAAGTCCTTCATCGACACTAGCTTCTTCACATTTGCTGAAAACCTAGTTGAGACTTTGATCTCCCTTAGGAAAGTGCATGTAGCTCTCTTCTCGTCTAGTGTTAGATTGAAGCATGCCACGGGCAGAGTGTATTTTCCATTAGCCTCAAGTACCGGGTGAAGCTGTGGCATCACGTTTAGCTGCACCATGTCTTTCTGTGCTTTCAGACCATCTTTTGACTTGTCCGTGTCCATCAAGGTAGCAATGAGACTCTCAAAGATATTCTTCTGCATGTGCATAGCATCAATGGCATGGGGGACCTCCAAGTCTGGCCAATAAGGCAAATACTAAAAGAAGATCGATTGTTTCTTAAAAGGTACGCCTTCGATAGGAGGTGTGCTTCTATATCTATTCGTCCCATCTGGATTCTTCTTTCCATAGACGATGCATATGTTTTTCACCATTCTGTACACGTGTTCTCCGTTATGACGTCTCTCCAGAGGGGGTTCAATCTCTGGGGCGTTGTCATAAAATCTAAAGAACAATTTGCTGCGGTACTTGTGACTTGTCTTTAAAAAGTGTCGGTTCCTTAGGTAAACTATCTTGTTGGATGCATCTAGGTACACCCAGGTAGTACCATCCAAGCAAACTAAGCATCCCATCTTTCCTTTGATTTGTCTAGACAAAGCAAACAGCGCGGGGTAATCATTGGTAGTAACAAATATTATCGCTCTACATATGAAGTCCTCCTTTTGGAACGCATCGTACATATACTCCCCATGCCTCCATAGCCTCTCCATTTCTTGCATCAAAGGCTCGAGGAACACGTCTATATCAATGCCTAGTTGTTTAGGGCCAGAAATAAGAATAGTGAGGAAAAGGTACTTTCTCTTCTGACCCAACCATGTTGGGATGTTGTACATGGGTAAGATCACTAGGCATGTGCTGTGGTCGCTCATCCTTTCATTGAAGGGATTCATTCCATCGGTGCTCAAGCCAAACCGTACATTCCTTGGGTCATCGCTGAATTCTTTGTGCTTCTCATCAAACATTTGCCACTGACTATAATCAGCCGGGTGTGCAATCTTATCATCATCCACCTTGCACTCATCATCCCACCATGTCATGAGTGTGGCTTTTTTAGTGTTTAGGAATATACGTCTCAAGCGGTCGGTCACTGGCAGGTATCACATTACCAAGGCAGGAATTCTTCTCTGCTTTGCATCGTTGCGTAATGGAGTGTCCTCTAGGGGCTGAGATTCTTGTACCACCTTTTTTATACCCTTCTTATTCCTCTTTTTCCCCGTGGAGGCTTTGTCCCCACCATAAAGGTCATTGTTTTTATACCGGCTAGCCCCACACCGAGGACATTTATCTAGTGACTTGAACATTTTACCACAAAAAAGTATACAGTGGTTGGGGCTGCATGGATTTTTTCAACCCCCATTGTCAATGGACTTATGACCTTCTTCGCTTGGTATGTGTTGGCGGGAACTGAGTTTGGTTGTGGCAGCACCCATGACAAGAGATGCAATAGATTATTGAAACTATAGTCTGACCAGCCGTACTTAGCCTTTAGGATGAGCAACTCAAGCACAAAATGTAGCAATGTCCAATGTATTGGACAGCCCTTTTCAACACCATACACAGTCTCCTTCGATGCTTTTATCACCATTTCCAAATTTTCTAGACCTTTTGGGCTATTTAGTAAAATCTCTGGTCCAAGGGCTCGAATCATGTCCTCCAAATCATCTTCATCCCCAACACGTGCTCCACCATCATTATTGGCACCACCTTCGTCATTACCATCCCAACCACCAACATCACCACCTTGTTCATTGCCAAACTCAAAATCCATTCGTGCATCAAGCTCTGCTGAATATTGGGACAGGGATTCTATGGTTTCGTCGTCGTATTTCTCCTCATCCTCGTCGTTAACAATAATCGTTTCACCATGATGAATCCACACTGTGTAGTCCTCAACAAATCCTTGTATAATCAAATGTGATATGATGATAGTCACATCTGTCCATGACATACGGTTCTTGCAATCTTTACAGGAGCAAATAATTGTATCCTTATTCTCTTTCAATGTCGTTGCATGCTTCTTTGTGGCTTCAATAAATTTATCCACTTCTTCACGGAAACCTGTCTTGAACCTTAACGAACCATACATCCAATAGTTCATGTACTCCATCTTTTACAACAATAACAAAACAAACATTAAAGAACTACTTATTCAGATATATATAAAAATAAATCAAATTAATAATTACTTGAGAATAATTGTATATACTTCAGATATATATGAATATAAATCTAATATAATTACATGAAGCATACAAACACACCATGGTAGAGGAAAATTAATTAATGGCCCATTTATCCATAAATAATTAAAATATATATTTATTGATCACAATAAATAATTTAAAAGACAACAATTAGCAATAATTATACTTTACCCAATATCTTTCATACAAACCCTAGTCCAATTTCATCAAACATAAATTTATAAAAACAAAATTAATAAAAAAACCAAACCCTAGATCTAGATCCACATGCACATGAAACATCCATAAAACTAACTAATTGTTCACTAAAATCAAGAAACATGGACCAAATAAGGGTATAATCTTGTTCCCCTCCCTAATTTACCCTAGTACATTTAAAACTTGGGTCTAATTTGCTTCATAAGTAGCTCAAGCACCATAGAAGAGAGAGAAAAATAAAACTCTAATTACTCACTAATCAACCATTAAAACTTCAAAAAAAGTGTGGAATGGCATTTTCTTACCTTCTACAACCTCTCCACCAAAGGATTTGAGATCAAAACCTTCCCCCCTTAGTAGAATAATTTTTGGGAGGTGCCCAAGGCCTCCCCACCTTTTTTTCACGGGTTGAAGTGAGTGACCCGAGGAGAAAGAAGGTGCTGCAGCTGTTTTGTATGTGGGTCATTTATAGGGACGGCTGATGATTGAGCCGCTCCTATAAATCGGAGCTATTTATACGGGGGCATTTGTAGGGGCGGCTCAATCACCAGCCGTCCCTACAAATAGCAACGCCGGGGGCGACTGGTGAGTGAGTCGCCCCTACAAATTAGACCCCATTTGTAGGGGCGGCTCATATCACCAGCCGCCCCTGCTGTTCCATTTGTATGGGTGGCTGGTGTCTGGGCACCCAAGCACGTCACTGTAGGGACGGCTCCATCACCAGCCGCCCCTACAAAAAATTCGAACCGTTGCTAAAAATCATTTTTTACATAGTGTTTTTCTCTCACACCAAATCAACCAACGGTATTTTCAGCCATGGCTTATAAACCAAACCAGCCCAAACAAACAGGGCTGGTTATGCCATGATTACTGATAATAATCTGACCCGAAGTGGTGAAAGTATTCAAATTTACAAGTTTCAGGACGAAAGGTAGCGTTTTTACCCTGAACTGGTGATAGTGAATGGCTACTAGCTTGCACTTCAACTTTGACAAATAAATTTTCATTTCATCGGTTAGAGTGAGACTCTGCTCACAATTTTTGCAACCTCGATAAGCTCTTGGAGTAGTGCTCAGTCACACACCAAAAAAAACTCTTGTAGTGCTGTCGTTATTTGGTTGATATATATATATATATATATATATATATATATATTCTTGTTTTGTCCTAGCTAGAAGGTAGTAGTACTGTAATCTTAAACAAATCTCCTTGCATCAACTGGTTGTAGTATTTTAGTCAGGCATCACACATTACTTGGCCCTCTTTGTTCTATCCATATATATATATCCAACACTTTTGAAAGCTTCAAGATTTGTGTACCAATTAAGTATTACACACTCCTGTATATCTAGTGCATACAACATATATGCATTGTGTCTAGAGTTGAATCATTTGGTGTGATCACATCACATGGGCGTTGCCCCTCACCACGCACATGCAGGCATGATTTTTCTTTTTCTATGTGGTGACATGCCTCATCCTAGCAAATTAAAGGCATGATCGAGCTACATCATATCATAGACAGTCTCCACACGACACAAGCTAGCTAGGTAGCTAGTAGGAGTGTACATGTTCCTGCATCAGCATGTCCAATAATATAATCCGGCCAGCTAATCCATGACTTCCTCAATTCCTCTGGATTAGCATGATTATATAATATATCCAGCTGACCCAGAAAATTCTCAGCTGAAAAATATATATCGAAATCTTTGTCTCACCTTTAATCTAATTTTATTTACTGCAGGAAGAGATATATAGACGCACAGATGTCTGCATCTCTGATAATGAGGACCACTGCACTGTGTGCCGGCCGTTTCTTGAGTGAGTATTATGCACTACGGGAAACAGATCCTTTGCCGAGTGCAACTTTTTTTGCCGAGGGCTAAAAATCGGGCACCCGACAATGAGCTATTTTGCCGAGTGCCGCACTCGGCAACGATATACACTCGGCAAAGGCTCTTTTTGCCGAGTGTCAGACACTCGGTAAACCCTGGCGCTCGGCAAAAAGCGACGTCAGGTAACGGCCGCCGCCTGCCGTCCAGGTTTGCTGAGTGCCAGCGGGTAGGCACTCGGCAAACCACTTCTTTGCCGAGTGCCAGACCCTGACACTCGGCAAAGAATAACGGCAAACTATTTTTTCTCACTTTTGAACTCCAAAATTTTTCTCGAGTCCTCCTACAGTACATGAGACTCCATGTTAAAATTTGGTACATTTTTATGGCTTTTTGCTATATTTAGTTAATTTATTTCATTTAATTAAATTTTTTCGAAAAATACAAATTTGAACTGCACTTGCATCGAATAATGGAATTTAATGATTCAAAAAATGATATTCATGGTATTGAGTGTAGTTTGAGGCCGTATCCAGGAACGGACCCGAAATTTCGAACATCTTGTTCACGAAACATGACCACAAACTTGCGGACGAATTATTTTTAAATTCTATAAAATGCAAACGAAGTTCGAAAATCATGAAACTTGTCAAGATGTCATGATATCGTATGTGGAGGATGTGATAAAAATTTGAGAAGGTTTGGTGCACGTTATCACGTACGATGCTTACAAACTAGGACCGCTAGCCGTAGGAGGGGGCCGTCTCCTCCCACGCTGCGTGAGGAGGAGCTGGAGGAGGAGGTGGCGCCCGTGGATGAGTCGGAGGAGGAGCTGGTTCGACAGACGGACGAGGAGGAGGGGCCGCACGAGGACGAGTCTCCTCCCACGCCGTGGGAGGTGGCAGGCACGGATTCCGCTTCCTCTGACTCCTCTTCAAGTGTCTACTTGCGAGGTCCCACGAGCCTCCCACAGGTTCCGCTTCCTCACCAACGCCCAGTGATCGCCCCGAAGGGCAAAAGTAACTTTATATGTTATCGCCACTACTCCATATGATATGATAAAAAAACTAATAATTTTTCTTAATCATTTGTGCAGAAACTGGGTGGTTGTGTCGGGTGGTAGCGCACGGCTAGTCAACGGCATCCTAGATCTTCTGTGCAGGCAACACTTCCCCGGCATTGTCACGTACGCATCGAAGACGGAGCCGGCCTACTCGTTTGACCACTACGCCATCGCCCCCGATGCGGAGTACCCCAACAAGGCGACACGGGTGAAGACAGAGTTTTGGGTAAGTCTCTCTCGCACAACATTGCTCAATACGTCGCATTCATTGGACTTTTCTTGAAATAATGAATGGATATATTGCTTTTGTATGCAGACTTATTACAGATGCAAGGAGGGATTTGAGGCCAGGGCGGAGCAGGTGACTACCAAAGCCTGTAAAAAACTCGTCACCGACATGCATCATGAGGTGCGCATCCAGGCCATCGTAACCTACTATGAGTCGAAGCTTGGAGAGAGGAAAACCAAGAAAGATGCAAGAGAGATGCAGCTGACCCGGGAGAAGTACCTTGAGATAAATGAAGAACATCAATATTGATTTATTTTGAGATTAAGTTGGTTTAATTTGATCTTCTTATATGTCCAATACTTGATGACGTGTAGATGATTCCCTGGTGGTGCCAAGTGTATCCCGAGTGCTGGACGATGATGGTGGAGAGGTGGTTCACGGAGGAGTACCTCAAGATGCACAGGGATGCACGGGACCGTCGTTTGCAGATGAAAGGTCCAACACACCATCAAGACAGTTACAGCCTCACCGGATACAAACAAGCATGGGTACGTGAATTCATTTATCTATTGTGACGCTCAGTTCTGCCTGATTTCTAATCATCGTGCTGTCTTTCTCGCAGTCGGCATCATATAGTGGCTAGGCTTGCTCGGACTTCCAGGCATGGTGTATGGCCCACAAGGGTAAGGCAACGTCCGACGTCTCCTTCAACCTGAAGGACCTGCCCGAGGCATACACGAACCCGAGCGTCCACTCCCGCATCAGTGAGTACACTGAGGTGGCGAGGTCGCTCCATGGGCCAGACCACAATCCGAGCACCTAGGATTTCGATGGAGAGGCCGTCATGAGGGTGGGGCAAGGCAAGAAGTATGGGCGGTTTTGGCTTGGCAATGGCGTCATCGACACGGTCTCTACTCCCTCTCTCTCCTAGATCCAAGCACGAAGCACGAACGAGAGCCTGGCCATTCGCACACGGCCGACCGCTGCACGGCACCGGGTCGACGCACTCGAGGTTATTTCTGTTTTACTCATCATACATTGATCTTTACACACCTTAATTAGCTTTGTATTACTGAAACATTAGAGTGAAATATTGCAGGCCCGGCTGGAACAAGAAATGAGGCAATGTCAGGAGCTGGAGGCCGGGCAGCAGAGGATGGCGGCACAGCTGGAGGCCGAGCGGGCCGAGCGGTAGGCCCAGGCGCAGAGGCTGACGGACATTACTGAGTTCCTATAAGGGCTTGGACAACGTGTGAGCTTCTCTCTGCCAGCTGGACTGTTAGTTCCACCTCCGCCTCCGCGTCCTACAGCTGCAGCTACTCCAGTGAGTATGAAAGTTTTTTTTACTTTCGCTTGTGCTTTGCTTGTATGGCCTCTACCTTCCTAGATTAGCTATCCAAATAATCTTGTCTCACATGCAATCTTTTCTTCTTTATGCAGTCTTCATCTGACGGTGGTTCCAATAATCCACCTCATGCACCTCCGAATGATGGAGCTGGGCCTTCACCACAGTCGCAGTAGCCGAGATGAGTGCACGTTGTATTTTTTTCATTTGTTGTTCACTTGGTGATGGACTTGTGATATACTTGTGATGCACTTGTGGACTTATGATGGACTTGTGGATTTATTTGGATAGACTTGAGCACTTATTATTATATATGTGATATATATTGTGATGGATGTGATATGTGCGGATGGATATGTGGATGGATGAGATATATATGTGATGGATGAGATATATATGTGATGAATGAGATATATATGTGATATATGTTTGTATGAATTTATTTGTCATGATGGAATATAAAAAAAATTGCCGTTTTGGGTCACTTTGCCGAGTGTTGCACTCGGCAAAGGACCCCGTTGCCGAGTGCTATGGTCACATCACTCGGCAAAGCTGGAAAAATGGGCGCTCGGAAAACCATTTTTTCAGCTTTGCCGAGTGCCATGACCATGGTACTCGGCAAATAATTTTTTTTTAAAAAAAAATCAAACTTTGCCGAGTGCCGGCCAGAGAGCCATCGGCAAAGAATTTTTTTAAAAAAAATCAAACTTTGCCGAGCGCCGACCAGGGGGCACTCGGCAAAGAATTTTTAGAAAAAAAAATAAAACATCTTTGCCAAGGGCCGGATAGAGGGCACTCGGTAAAGAAATTTAAAAAAAAAATAAAAAATCTTTGCCGAGTGCCGGTAGGATTGGCATTCGGCAAAGCGACCGTCAACAGGATCGGCGCCGTGACGGTCGCTTAGCAAAGCCTTTGCCGAGTGCCCGATGAAAGACACTCGACAAAGAGAGCTTTGCCGATCAATTTTTTGCCGTGTGTTCTTTGCTAAGTACCACACTCGGCAAAGGCTTTGCCGAGTGCAATTTGGCCTTTGCCGAGTGCCTCAGACAGTCGGCAAAGAACCTGAATCCAGTAGTGATGACCTTTAAAGTGGTAGTATAGCTCGTACTTAGGACCACAGACCATGCATTACCTACATCGGATGCCTGCCAACATCTCGTTAAAAACTCAAACTACTAGTGATAAAGTCAATTCCAACCCAACGTACAGCCGGAGATGAACAGTAAATAGTACAGGTAAGTCCTCAATTGCATGCTGCAAATGCAAAGAAAACAAGCTGATCCGGCCGGAGCCTTGCATTGCAGGTCAATGAACTCGCCTGACCTCACGAGACAAAAGGTAGCTACATATGTGCTTTACGGCTTGGTTGATCTCTTCGATCTCTTGCCGCCCAGGAAAGGTATTTTGCACTTGTCAAGCAAAGTTCGTACGCAGGCATCTCGTCAGTTGTTTTTTGCTGTTCAACGTGTTTACAGACAGGCAACGACACCTGACCTCCCGACGATATGAAAATGCTTCCATTCTTTCAAGTAGCTAGGCTAGGAAACACAGGATGTAGCATTATGGACAAAGATGATAACATGCAAAAACTGTATGCAATACGTACAGTACAGGTATAGCTGATGCTTGGTCCTTACTGTAAAATACGACCTTTGATTTGTCTGTCTGGCGAAATGATTTGCCGGTGGTGCCGATGCAATGATATGTTCTGTCACTGAGTTCAATTGTAGAAGTATATAATGATAAGACGAAGGCTGCATATCTTATCGTGATCGGATTTAGGCATTCTATATATATGCACCTATACAAATGAAGAACACGTCGAGTTCACGATGCAATAAGGGCGTGATGGAAACAGCTAGCTATCCATTCTCTCTCCTAATCTCGATCATGATGGCGATGGCTGTGCCTGCCGTCATGGTTAAGGTCTCAATAAGCAGGAAGCTTTCGCTGCCTGCCTCTCCTTTCTGCGCGCGGATGCCTTTGCAACCACAGCCTCCTGATATGGGCTCCTCGATCGCCTTTTATCATTACCAGTCACATTCCCCATTGCCATTGGGGACAATAAACAAGTCAACAAGAGGAACACAAGATTGCGCATGCACCATCCTATATTATATAATATGATATAATATATATAATATCCAGATCGAGGGGCCACGGCAAGGAATAGTTGCACCCTCTTGCAAACATATATATACGTACTATTCAACATTTCATAGCATTTTCTGTGTTTTGTTGATTTTTGAACATCTTGCCGATCTTTAGACATGATCATATATATCCACAGCTAGCGTTGTGATTGTTAGAAAAGACACGAACATGGGATTTCTTCTCTGTTTCTGTGTTTTTCATGTAAAACTGAACTGGTTCCTATGAAAATCCTATGAAATTCATGCATCCCAAATAGCCCCTCAATATTTGTTTGACACCACAGAGAGTCGAGAGAAGGCAGTGAGGTGCATTCCAAACTGTAAGTAATTTTTCAAATGCAAATTTATATTTATTGAACCAATAATCAGGATCCAGGAAGTAAAAATATGATTCTACCACTACTATTATAATAATATATTATTGAATCGTTATTACCTATGCAACTCAAAACAAACAACAATTGTTAATGATGATGCGAGGGAAGCGAGTAGAACTTACAGGGTGAAGATGCAAATGTGATCAACACATCCAACCCATGCAAAACCATCATATAGATCATTGAACCCCAGAACGTGACCATTATTTCCTTCTGCTTCCTTAAACATCTTTCCATGTAGTACTCCGTATTTGTGGAGGGCAACTATAGCAGTTTCCGTACTCTAAAGCTTGTCCTCAGTTAATATTGGTCGACCATATTTAAAGTTTGGGTTGACTTCAGTCCATTCTTTTGCAACCTCAGCTCGGGACGCTTATATATCAAGCAGTGTTAGGCTACACATTTAAATGACACCTATCGTTTAGCTATTTATTATTCGGGCTAAACGGCCATTTAAATAGATTAGACGGCTGATTAAACGGACACGGCAGCTACTGTGTAGCGTTTACACGGCATGTTAAATGGCCGTGTAGGCAAACAATCTCAAGTGCAACCTTCTTAGATCTATTTGTTTGGGCTTTGTCCTCGTGTTGATCTTGATTTTTTTTGTTTCTCTAGCCCACCATCAACGTTCAACTCCACAATATGCTGCTGTTTTTTTGTGTTTTTTTTTAGAAATACGATATGCTGCTGTTAACTTTTGCATATATTCGGAGGAGGAAGCGGAAGCCCAACCTGAGCAATGATCTGGGCTTGTGGTTAGTTATGGCCCATTTAGCTAGCGCAGGCCTAGGGATGCTGTGAGCAATATATTAGGGTGCATCGTCACCATGGCGGCCGACGGCATCATCAGTCGTCACCATGCGCTCCCCCGGCCAAGCACCTGGTCTGGCTGCCGACGGCGCCATGTGCGGCGTCGGCATCACGAAGAAGCGCCACCGCAAGCCTGGGAAACCATCTAAGAAGGAGAAGAGGACAGAGGAGATGGGCTACACAGCGACTGAGAAACTCAAGGAAGAAATCACCCCTGAATTCCAGGAGAAGAGAGAGTTGGACCGCACCAAGGGATAACGTTTTTGGAATGATTGCACGTGTTGGAATTACTGTGGTTGTGATTGGAATAATTACAAGTCCTGAGTCCGAATTGCATAAGCCAAATAAATACTTCATGGCTACTTCAGTTCTCAGTCTGTGGTAATGAATTCGGATTTTTACTATTTCTGTCATATATCTACATGATGTTCCGATGTCTCAATTTGTGTGATCCAACTACACAGAGAGGAAGGGGAGACGAAAATTTCGTCTCCTGTGCGGTTGTGCATGGCCATGATCTCCATGCAGAGCACATTCTACGATGCTGCTTTCATCTTTCATCTCCTGCCTTGTTTATGATTAAAATCCAATCCCCAAGCTAATCCTCAATCCCTGCTGCTCTCTGTTTGCTGTTCCGTTAGGCTAGGGATCATTACAATTCAGTGCACACGTGTCCATAGCCCTTTCAGATTGATCCGGAGCAAAACATGATCTTAGCCCTTTCAAATTGATCTGGTTACACGTACTCATAATAAAGCAAAACATGGTCTGAGACATTATCCTTACCATAATCACAAATGGAATCACTCAATATAATACTTAACTTAATTAGATGTCTCTCAGAATAAAGCCTAGCACTGTTTCATCGTCACATGAAGCCACTAGTACTTATCCAAGCTCAGTGTACAGTAGAGGCGTCTCTCAGAGCCACAACAAGCGCAGATGAATCTGAGCTCTGGCAATCCTTGCAAACACATAGTTGAAATCTAAGAGGGTGCTCAGGTAGGTAAGATCAAAGTGAACTTCTAAATGCAAACAAAAAAATATTATTGATTGAATACAACATTTTTTTACGTAAGAGAAATATCCACGCATTATTATTCAAATTATATTCCGGAGTACTTTTATATTGTTTGCCGAAACAGACTGCAAGTTAAGCTAGATTAACAGAGAATCTTGTGAGTACGTGATGCAGGTATGTGTTCAGTAGTGTCGGAGTGTATCTTACGGCCTACTAGAAGCTAATCCTACTTCCTTCCGACCTATGTCAATGGATTCATGTGGCCTCCAATGCAAGCCCAAATACTGTACTCTTTTTTTTTTTTTTGAACGACAGATACTATACTTTTAGCATAACATTGCTACAAACAATGAAATTCATTGTTCTTCCCGTTACCGGATACAGATGACTCCATCATTCAGTCCACCTCTGGACAAAGATCTCACGCCTGCCATTGCCAAGCCTGTTAAGAAACCAGAAATGTATTGTTTCCTTGCACAGCCACACTTTGATGAGACTACTATCTAAATCGAAAAGATTGCATGTTACCAAAACAGATCGGTTCATCAACATGTTATGACACCTAAGAAGCATGCACTAGATTGTGATGTTTCCAGATGGCCGATTCAGAGTAATATAGAGAGCATTCCGGCGGTCGAATTTTCACATAGCTGAACCATTCAATATTCCAAATACTCTCCAATTTTAACATAGCTGAACCATTCCAAATACTTCCCATGCCTACCAACCAATCAAACGAATTTTAATCACACATCTCTTAACTCTCATTCTCTTCTAACAATTCCCTCCAACCAAACGTGCTAATAGCGATTGGCACTCCGCTTCACTAGCAAAGCTATTTTTTGAAAAACAACTTTATGAGCAACTTTCTAGGTGAAGCTGAGCTGTTTTGGGAAAACTATTTGGTAAAACAGCTTCATCAACAGTTTTATGCATGGGTGAGAGAGAGCTGATGAGGGAGAGAGCTAGGATAAGCTACTATTTTCAGCTTCATCCCAACTCATGTCTTTGCTAGAAAAGAAAAACAACTTTACCCATGAAGCTGTTTTAGAAATGAGTGTTTAGCGAAACAAAAAAAAAACAAAAAAAAAACAGGTCTCACAACTATCTACTCGATACAAGAGGAAAGGTCGACGTCTTGGCGGCAGCGGTTCGGTTCGGAGACTCACCCAAATCAGGGCTGCCGCCTGGCAGTTAAGTACTCCTAGCGATTGGAGTTTTATTGTGTTATATAGTTTTGCCCTAAAAAATATGATTTTTTTTGTTTATTTTTAGGGTGTATATCTGCTGCAGGTGACTAGCACAACGTCATGCCGGCGCCTTCCTCCTTGTCCTCGCCGGCGCCCTCCTCCTCCTCGCCCCCGCCGCCTCCTACCACCCAGCCGCAGCGCGCTAGGGTTTTGCCGGAGTTCCGCGGCTGCGGCCATGGAGCTCCAGTGTCGCGGTGGTTGCCTTCTTGCCCTCCACCCCTCCTTCTGCGACGCGCTCCGACGGTCTGACCATGGAGCTCCCCCATCCCGACTTGGCCATCCGCCTCCGCCTTCGCCTCCACCGCCGCCAAGGCCACTAAACCACCCTGCCGCCGTCCCCACTGCTTGGCCGGCTTCCTCCCCAAACCCCTTCTCTTCTAAGCCCGTCGAAGTTGGGGAACAAGGGAGTAGGGCGGGCGCGGGGGCGGCCGCCGGGAAGGAGCTCACTGGAGAGAGATGGCACGGTCGAGCGTGGGCGATTGATTCTTTGGAAAAAAAATAAAAAAAAATAAAAAATCAGTCACCTGCGAAAGAGTAATCCTGATATTTTTAATAAGTATAACAGTAGAATTACCTCCAATTGCCCCTAATTCCTGACGTGTGGTGTAGTAATAATTATAAAGTATTCAGATGATCGCCATGTTTTAATTTCTTCGAGTGATGACATTCTTGTTTTTTAATTGCTGTGGTATGCTAATCTATTGTAATCTATTCTTTGTTCAGGCAGGGGGGCAAAACAGAGACGACCGAAGGGTCTTTTATTTTGATTTGATGCCCATTCCATTGTAATTGTTTATATTTCTTGACAGCCAATTCAAACAGTTGGATGCATATGGCTGCCAAGGGTCATGCATGTGCGATTTTTCAAGCTTCATCCATACAAAACCCACATTCTCTCGTTAGGTACCGTTTAGTTGGCAAAATTTTTGGTAAAATACCACTATAACACTTTCGTTGTTATTTAACAATTAGTGTCCAATCATAGTCTAATTAGACTTAAAAGATTCGTCTCGTAAATTTCGTCTAAACTGTGTAATTAGTTTATTTTTTATTTATATTTAATGCTTCATGCATACGTTCAAAGATTCGATGTGACGGAAAATCTTAAAAAATTTGGCATTTTAAAGTGGAACTAAACAGGGCCTTAGTCGATACAGGGAAAAAGAAATAAGCATACACACAACACAAATACATTTGTCGATACAGGAAAAAAGAAATAAGCATACACAACACAAACAAGAGAGTTTCGTTGAGTACAGGAGGGTGGACGCACAAGATGCGGACCAACATTATTGAGGTTACGGGTTACCAGCCACAAGGCCTTATTTGTCCAAGTTTTTCCAAGCGTCCATCTTAACAATGATGAATCATTATGGTTTTAATCTTTGTTAAGCACAAAACAAAAGACGTATTGTCAGCCTTTCTACAACTTCCTATCTTGAACCTACTTCTCTTCTTATACATTTTTCATCTGGCGAACGAGTGAACTATCTGTACAATGCAGCGGCATCCACAGGCTTCTCATGTAAAAATTGAAAAGGGACACCACTCTTTTTTTTTCCTTCAATTTCCTTCCCTTTGCTTTCTAGACACACATCCAGCTACTAATAAATCACATGATGGTCAAAAAGGCGAAATCTGCGGCCAAGTGTCAGAGCTCCACCTCGTGAAGTTCCTCACCCAAACCATTGAACTGGGCAGAAGAAGTGCTGCTGGAACGGCTGTGCGGAGGTCTTTTTCCAGGCATCGATGGTGACTGCATGATCTGTCCATCAGGTGACCTGGTAGCAGCAGTGCTGCTCAACTGTTCTGGTAATGTTCCGCTCCATGACGACGCTCTTGACCTTGACATTGAGCTGTTAACACTGCCTGAGGGGGACACAATGTTGTCCATACTTGGGTACCGCTGAATGTTGTCGCTGCTTGGGTGCCGTGGAATGTTGTCACCGCTTGGGTGCCGTGGAATGTTGTCACCGCTTGGGTACCGCTGAATGTTGTCACCGCTTGGGTACCACTGAATGTTGTCACCGCTTGGGTACCGCTGAATGGTTGACTGCATCTGTATCAGTGGTGGCGGCGAACTGAATGCTGTCTCCATCGCTGGTGAGGACAATGGTTCATCCTGTCGGGTGGCTTCACTGTGGGCACCTGGCTCAGCCATCTGTTCTGAAGCAACAGTAGCTGGAGTTGGCACAAAGAACTTCGCACCAGCCATTGGATTTATAGATGGAGCCGCTGGTTTGCTATATGATGTCGCTGCTCCAAAGGCATTTGCACCGCCACCACCACCACCCTTGTTAAAAGTATCCACATATCTACAGAAGGAAATGTTATACAGTTGCAACCAGATGATATAGAAAGGAATTAGGGGAAAGAACTAAACAAATCACCTTGATCTAACACCCATCCTTCCACGTGCTGAAAACTGGTTCTGGGTTGGTGGCATCGGTGGCATCCCGGAACTAGGCTCCGGAGGATTTGAGGAATAACCTCCACCAGTGGGAGGAGCATTCGAGTTGGGATCTGGAACACTGCTCTGGAATGGCACTTTTGACGGAGGTGGGGGAAGTGGGGGCTCCTCAGCAGGGATCTCAGCGCCTTCTTCCACCCACCGCTTCAGCTTCTCATCATAGTAGAACTTGTTCTGTTCCCCTAGCTTTGCCTATAGAACATCAGGAGGTTAACCATGTTACTGCAGAGAACCAGAGGCATAGACAAATTGTATTTAATGTGCTAACAAGTACCTGGCGGTGAGATTTCGAAACAAGCCCCATTGTCTTCTGCACCAACCATCCAAAGCGTGAACTGCCTGAACCTGTTGTGCTTTGTGCCTTACTTGATACAGCACCCTGCTGCATTATCATATGTATAGGTATAAAAAGAATTGAAAAATCTTCAGAAAACAATACCAAGAGACAAGTACCTGTTGGGGGGTTTTGCCAAAGTCTGGCTCAGAAATACTTCTGTTATGCGCAACTTCCCTGCCATAGCCACTATTTCCTCCAATTTCACTCATAGACTGCTCTGAAGCAGAAGACACTAAAGGTACCATGGACATCACTGACTGGCTATTTACAACTTTTGTATCAGGAGGAGAATAAACATCTCTCTCATTTGCAGCACCCTGCGGCAGTTGAGGCAACGGTGCAGCTTGTGTACCCATCATGCGGGACAAAGATTTATCAAGTGATGTGAAAAGCTTTCCAACAATCTTTCCAGGGGCAAGATTTGTTGCATATCCACCCTAAATAGCAGTGAGTCGACTATCAGTGAAAAGAAAAAAAAAATGCTCAATTAAAATAAAAACAACTACAATATACGCAAACCTGTTGATGGGTACGTATCCGGTCCTCCAGGGTCATAAACAATTGCTTCCATGCTTCTAGTTCAGGTGCACGACCAGAGGACTTCAGCACCTTCAGAGATGCTTGACAATACCTTCATAATGCAATTCAATGTCAACTAAGAACCCAAGAAATAAGGAAATGAACCAAGGACAAATATGGAAATGATAATTCAACAACCTACTTTAGTGAATCAGAAATCTTCCCAACCTCCGCAAGCATATATGCATATATCAGCTTGTATGGTTGAAATGGCAAGAGAATATACTGAGAATTGCCAAGAACCTTTGCATACTCATAAACCTCTGTTCTCTGTTAGTTGCATAAGGAGGATATTAATCAGGGACAATGAAAAAACAAGAAAAAACACAAGAGTATGGAAACCAGTAATGGGGCAAAGTAAAGATATGGCCAAAGGAGAGTCCCAAAATAGAACAAAAGAGTAAGTTAAAAAATCACAAGTTATTGGAGTACATCATAAATCCTATTTGACAGATCAGGAAATATATCTGCCCAACAGCTATAGAGAATTTGAACTTTGAAGCACATACAGAAATGCTCATATCGCATTATGTCATGAAAATATCCTTTACATGCATTTGTGTGGTTGCCTAAGGGTTTGTTTGGGTGCACACCAAACCACCCAATCCACATGGGTTGCCCAAACCATGTGGATTGGGGTGGTTTGGTGTGCAGCCAAACAAGCCCTAAGGGTTAATTTGATCCATGCCATTAAAATTGGCACCAAAGCATGATGTTATCCATAGCACCCTCAGTCGGAACCTAACACTTGCACTACCAGAATTAGATAGATAATCTTCAGAGTAAACTAGGAAACAAATGGTGCGGAACCTAACACTTGCACTACCAGAATTAGATAGATAATCTTCAGAGTAAACTAGGAAAAAATGGTGCAGATTTGATATTGAAAAAGACCTGGATCGCTTCAGGGCTGGTAAATGTGCGTGGACATCTCAAGTGATCTGCACCAATAAGGCACATCCTTGCACTTTCAGAGTACGAATCAATATTTAGTTCAGCAACTAAATAGCATGAGTGAGCAGATGCAACCTGCATAAAATCAATGGTCCATTAGACTCAACCTTAAAACTGAAAAGGGGCTGTATTCATCACAGCAAACAAGACTCAAACCTCATTCTTCTCTTTCCAAAGGCAATCCCCAAGGTGGGTAATTACAAGGTCATCACCTTTTGTCCTGTTTGCTGTTATAATAGCCAAATTCTCTTGCCAGTCATCCAGCATACCCTTAGGAGCAGCCTGTCCAAACCCGAATATTACAATGAAAAAATAAGGCCATGTCTAACAAGATTTCTCAAAATATGAGAATCAAAACACGAGAGCAGGGGAGCGGTGAATCGAAAAATCATTTAAGGATACATACGAAATGTGACTATAATTTTAGATAATAGCACATGATTATAATATAATACAGAAATGTAAGGTATCATGGTATAAAAAATGTAGAATGTAGATGCTCCTGCTTCAAAGTAAACAATCACTAAAGTCATGGATGACAAATTTATTTTCCATTGCAGCATTCGTTGTTGTATTTAAGACTATTTCAATTACAATAACTCCATATGCAAATAATTGGTCAAACCTCTCTAACTTTGACCTGTAATTTTGAAAGAACTAATCCAATAGATCAATGAATATAGTATCAATGGATTTGTAACAAAAAAATAGTTTTATGATAAAGCAGTTTTACAATCTTTGAAGAAAAAAGGTCATATAAAAACTAGTGATCAAAGTAGACTGCTAGAAACCACGTTGATGCCCAAAACAGCATATATGGACGGGAGGGAGCATAATAATAACATAATATTACCTCTACAGGCTGGTGGGGAGAATACAAAGAACCACTGTTAACAGGATTCTCAAAATTGAAAACATCTGCAGGTTGTCCAGCAATAAGAAGGCACAATGTCCTCAAGGGTGATCCGGAAACAAAATGGCAGTGAGCCATTTTCTTCACAGTATCCGCATAAAACTGCATTGTCAGGTAGCAAGACAATGAGAAATAACTCAGGAAAGAGAAATGTACACGCCATCCAACTAACTAGAGTGAAGATTTCAATTCTGCAGCAGACCTTATCACCAAGTTGCAAAGCAAGGATCAGTGCAGGGCCCCAAAGCTGACCTTCCTGTGCATGCTGAAGGGCCTCTTTCCTTCTACCAGAAACCAGGAGATTTTGAACCTCCTGGGCAGTAGTCTGCAATAGGGTATTTGTCTAAACAAGGGTATACATTGCTAAATAATGCACCACAGATAAAGAGAAATTAGAATTACCTGAATCTGGCTTTCTGAGGGAAGATTTCTCATGCAATGGACAACAGCTCCATACCCTTTCATATTAGCACTGCTCTTGCAAGATGAAAAAAGTTTCGTCACTGCCATCTCTGGGCCATCTATACCCTTTAGCAAATAGTTCAACAAAATCAGTATTCCATTAGAAAATAATCACAATAGAGTGAAGCATCTTGTTGAAAAGAGCCCTTCCCACCACATGATTCATCAGGCTGGATTTAATTAAGAGAATAAAGAGAGTAATGTATCTTTTCATTTCTCATGTCAGAATATATAATATTTTTTCTTACAATATAATGATGCGCAGCTCTCCTGCATTTTCGAGAAAAAAATTGCATACATGGGCAATATCAGACTGATTACTAATCATCTTCCATACATATTTCTGTTGTTTCACTATCATAGCTCAATCAATTTCTATTAAAAACTGATACTTTGGTGGTCGGTCGATAAATAAAACACAATCATGATACAGAACACCTTAAGTATTTTCTTACGAGGCCAGCTTAAGCATCAAGATACTGTCATTTAAGCAAGAATGCAAATCCCAGTTTAAAGATTAGACTAAAAAGAGACGCAAAAGGCATTCAGATAGATGACATCGAGTAAATCTTCAAGTATCTAGGAGTGCCACCTTAACATATTAATGTTGAACAGATCCATACCTAACATGTCTCCTTACAAGTTATCAGAAACCAGAGTATCATTGATGTGCAATCATAGAGAAGAACTGACACCGAATGACAGTGGTGTTTGGTATATATTTCACTTATTGAAGGATTTGCAATACAGCAAATGAAAAATGTTGTTCAAACAAAATATTAATTCCACGGACAGGATCATTGACAGGCAGAAAATACCTCTTGTGATGGGTCAGACCCAAAGGGTGAACGAAGCTTTCCATAGTGTTGACACAATATTTTCAACAACGAAATAAGCACCTTCTGAACATCCCCTCCCTGAAATTCCGTCTGAGAAGATTCATATACTCCAGTCATATCATCAAACCATTTATTCACATCCTTTGATGCAGCACTTCCACCAACAAGAGGGCCAGGAATAGGATGGCGACACAAAGCATGGAAGTAGCTAAATGCACCGCTGTTAGTGATGCTTGAGTGGTCAATTTTATCAGCAACAACCTCTTGAATATTAAGAACTGATACCGTTCGACCAGAATTGCCCTTGGATTGCAGCAACAAAAAGCTTTTAGTTACAACTCATTACAGCAAGAATATTACAAGGAAATAATTTTGTGGTACCTGATTTCCGCTGTCAAAGTTTGCAGCCATGGAGCTGGTTTCTTTAAGAACTACAAGCTTCCCCCCAAATCCAAAGGATACCACAGTGTGTGGTGGGCGTCCAACTGATGATCTCTGCTCGTGTGGTGAGAAACCAAACTGTTGGGATGGATCATTTGTACCAATCAGTTGCTGCTGAGCAATGCCCATTGAGGTCTGATTACCCCAATAGTTGCTTGCTGCATGAGTATGTGCAGTGGAATCATCAAGCATTTGTGTCTTGTATATGCTTTCTTTTGGTACGAAATTTTGTGTATTGGCAACACCATTTGAACTAACATACCCATCTCTTATCAAAGGTTCATCTGCCATGTGGCCAGCCTGGTGATCTTTAGGAGGCTGGAATTCCTTGCGACTATTCTGGAAACCGGTTGAAGGTTCAAACCCTTTGTATCTTAACTCCTTACTTGTAGAATGCTCCAAACCCCTGTACCAACTCTGGTTCCCTGTAAAAGGTTCGAACCCCTTATAGCTAGCCTGATTTCCCTCACTACCAGTGTATTGACCTGTAGAAGGCATAAATGTCTCTATATGATTAGGCTTGTAATTTATAGACGATTGCAAAGACTCAGCATTGGCTTGCTGCCCAATCTGATTCCCAGCCTGCTGATTGGAACTATAGGAACTACCTAACAAGCTCCTGCCCCCCGAAACATCAGGCTGCATGGTGTTACCCAACAAATTTGGTTGCCACTGGCTCTGCTGGTTATAGCTACTTGCATAAGAATCCTCAGTGTAATTAGCTACATTATGGCCTGCCCCTGCTAACACATCTGAGGCTGCTGCAGTAGTTGCAACCTGTGCAACACTTTGCTGGTATGACTCAAGTGTTTGCCATTGTTGAGTGTTGGAGTCAAAGTACCATCCTGGGTATTCTGCATAGAACAGCATGTTCGGTGGGTATTCTGTGGGTCCTGTGTTGGTCCCACCCTGGGCCCAGCCCGTGGCATTCGTGCTGCTCTCCTCCGCAATGGTCTCAAGTGCTGCATGTAAATTGTTTTGCAAGTACGATGCACTAAACTGCTGCTGATGTTGCTGGGCATAGTCACTCCCAAGGGCTACAGCAGCACCAGTATTATCAGCAACGTAACTCTGTGTACTGTGGGTACCTACCTGATACCACTGCTGCGTCGCCTCATCGTACTTCCACCCCGGGTAGAGGCTCTCCAGGTATTTGGGATCAGTGGAATCCAATTGTGCATTAGTGCTCTGATCCCCGTACCCTATACTACTTCCACTGGAACCGAAATAAGAGTTAGCATTTTTATCAACTCCGCCAGAGAAGCTGTGTCCAGCACTAATCATGGCACTGTTATCTACTCCTGCAGAGAAGCTGTGATCTGGTGCGCTAACATTTTTAGCACCTACCAAGGATGACTGGACGCCTTGGTTGCCAGGGACAGTGTCCCCGAAGAAGTCGTCCTCAGCTCCGTCGGGCAAGAGGTCATCAAACAGATCCGCCCCACCGCCACCAGTGCTGGCACCAAAGTCGTTCCACTGCACCTGCTTGATGGTGGTATGGATGCCTTTCTCTGACCCTGGGGACCCACCCTCTTTCGCTGCGGCAGTGTCACCAGCATCGGCAGGAATCTCCTCAGCTTCAGGCTTCGTATGCACCGGCATGGGTTCATGCTCCGCCCGCTCCTCTTTCTGTGGGGCCACTGCAGGCTGATTATCAACCTCAGTCTCAGGAGGGGCAGCCGCAGGCTCAAGCTGAGGTTTTGACTCAGAAGTCAGCTCTGTAGGTTCAAGCGCAGGCTCTGCATGTGAAGTGTTTTCTAGGTACGAACCAGTAAACTGTTGTTGCTGCTGAACACTACCACTCGCCTGGTCTGCCGCAGCACCAGCAGTATCATGAGCAGCATAAGTCTGTGTGTTGAGAGTGTCCACCTGATACCATTGTTGTGTGGCCTCATCGTACTTCCAGCCAGGGTAGAGGCTCTCTAGATATCTGGGATCGGTGTATTCCAACTGCACATTGGCGTTCTGATCCCCGTATCCCTCAGCAGTTGTGCTGGAATCGAACTGGGAACTGGCATTGCTCTCCCCATATCCCACCTCTGTATGAGCCGCACGATGCGTAGGCACGGATTCAGGTTGTACCTCCTCTTTCCGTGGTGCCACTGCAGGCTGATTGTCAGCCTCAGGCTGAGTAGTCGGCTGCGCGTGTTCAAGTGCATCCTCTGCATGTGAAGTGGTTTGCAGGTATGAAGCACCAAACTGCTGCTGCTGCTGCTGCTGAAGAACATCATCACTTCCATGGCCTGCCACAGCAGCACCAGTATTCTGAGCAGCATAGCTCTGCGCGCTGAGAGTGTCTACCTGATACCACTGCTGCGTGGCGTCGTCGTACTTCCAGCCAGGGTAGAGGCTCTCTAGATACCTGGGATCGGTGGATTCCAACTGCGCATTGGCGCTCTGATCCCCAGACCCTTCCGCAGCTGTGATGGAATCCAACTGGGAACTGGCATTGCTCTCCGTCTGGCCAGAGACGGTGCGATCCGGCGCGCTGACATCGCCGGTACCTGCTGGAATCGACGGCGACGCCTGCAGGCCCTGATGATACCCGGGCACAACCGCAGCCAGGTCCCCGGACGGATCTGCCTCGGCGGTCGCAGCGAGGTCGGCGACCGGCTCCGGGGCCCGGGCCTGGGTCTCCGGATGCTGCAGCGCGGCCGCAGGGTCAACCTCCGACGAGAGGCCACGCTCCGGCTCCTCCGTCGGTGGCGCCGCTGCAGGCTGGTCACGAGGCTCGGACTCGCGAGGCGGCACCGCGTCGGGTTGGTCGGTCAGCGATAGCGCGGCGAGGCCGCCCGCGGCGGCGGCGGCGGCCGGGGGATCGTCGTCGTCGGAGTTGACTAGCTTGTCGAAGAAGGCTTCGTCGGTCTCGTCAAAATCCGAGGCCATGGGAGTGAGGAGGGGAATTAGCCCTGGTCCCTAGGGTTTGGTTCGATGGACGGGGGAAGAAGGTGGATCTGGCGGGCCGCTCCTGGTTTCGCTTTGGTGGACTTCCGCTGCAGTGGAGGAGAAGATTGGAGAGGGAAGAGACGCGTACGATGCGATGCGCCGCCGACGTCACGCTCGCCTTCCACAGTTCCACTTCGTCCCGGACTCCCGGTTCTGTTTTTTTTTTTTCCCTGCTCGACTCGAATACTAATTTTAAATTTGATTTATGCTGATTCTGAAATGTTGCGAGAAAGCTAAATTTTAGCATAAGTAAATAGGATTTTTGTCTGATCTAGAGTAGGCTTATACAAGAGGATGATGACATTGAGGCCTTATTTTAGTTTTTTTTTCTAAAATTTAGTCTCTATCACATTGGATGTTTGACATATGTATAAAGTATTAAATGTAGACTTAAAAAATAATTAATTACACATATTACGACTAATTTATGCGATGAATTTTTTAAACCTAATTAGTCCATAATTTGATAATGTAGTGCTACCGTAAATATATGGTAATGATAGATTAATTAGGCTTAATAAATTCACCTCGTGAATTACTGATGACTTCTGTAATTTATTTTATTATAAGTTCAGTCTCAGTAGGGAGTTTTATCTAACTGTTTTCGAGACGTAACAATATTAGTAATTGTGGATGAAACTAGCTCTCTCAGTACACACTTTCATTTCACTGTTTCATATACTAATTGCCACATTTAATTCGTACGAGATGTTGTGATCAATTGTGTCTACGTGAACTATGCAGCTATTTTAAAATTTTCAAAGAACCGGCACGTTAGAAAAAATTTCACACAACACATCGACATGCAGTCCAAACAAAACAAAAAAAAACAAAAAAATGTTGTAAAAAAACAAATACAAAAAGATAAAAGAATAGAGAAAGATGAAAGCTAGCCAACTTTGGCTTCGTTCGCTGGTCTAAATTTTGGCTGAAACTGACTGAAAAACACTCTTCTGGCTAAATTGTTGTGAGAAAAAAACGCTGTTTCTATTAAAAAAACAAACCGAACCAGACAAATATGGGTAAGCCGAACGGGTGCTTTATCATGACTACCGAATTCTCAATCTCTCTCGCGTGACCATGACAGCAGGTACATCAGGTGGCGCAAGTGCATATGTGCGTGGATGGCGGGCACATCAGGCGGCGTGCTGGAGGAACTCGACGACGGCGCCGCACGCCGCTTGCGGTTGCGCCTCACGCTTTTTTCTCTCCCACACCGCCCTCGAGCTTTCATCTGACAAAATGTTTCATCTGACAAAATGTTGAAGCACTCTCCAGGACGCGCGTTGCAACAAAAGGGGGTGACCTCGGTACAAGTTTTCTAGGGATCCAACAGCGCGCCAGAAAAGTAAAGCCGGAGCAGAGAGGACATACACTAGTGACTAATGTTGGGAAAAGTACTAGCCTCGTGTTTTCATCTACATGGACTTTTACTTTTGCACGAAGCTAACAAACACATCAGCCTGCGCTGGTGAAGGGCAGATAAACTAGGGCTAAAAATTATTTGTTTTTAAAAGAAGTATAGCCAAGATGGTCTAAACTTTTACTGTTAGGTCGACTGGCCACGGAAAAACGGATCCCTGTCACATTTATTTTTTAGCCTGGTTAGCCTCTAAGAGCGTCTGCAGTGTGCGGTTCTACACCGGTCCTATCTTTTATCGACCTGGGTCGATATATTGGTCTCGTTCGCTGGTCTGAAATTTGGCTGAAACTGGCTAAAAACATTGTTCCGGCTGAATTATTGTGAGAGAAAAACACTGTTCCGGCTGAAAAAAGAAGCCGAACAAGCTATTTTTAAGACAAGCGAACGGGGCCATTGCGTCGCTGGTTCGTTGGAGAAGCAGGTGCGATGGATAGAACCCGCTCCCATCCACCATTCTCTCTCCTGCCGCAGAATCATCTCGTAAAGAAAGGAAGGGTGGGGGCCACTGGGCACCGGCACCGGGCGCTGTTGGCCTGTTGGTCACCGAGGATCACAAGTTGGGCTGCCTTTTTTTTAATGTCGTGGGCTCCATTTATAGGTTCGATGTCGGTTCTATACATTGCTATGTCATGGGATAGAACCAGGATCGATCCTATACACTGCTGATGCTCTAAAGTGGCTTAGCTAAGTCTGGCTATAGGATATTTATAGGCAACTAAACAATTGGAAGCTGATTTTTTAGATCCTGATTAGATGGTTAACCTAGCCACCCAACCAAACAGACCCATAAACATCCAATCTTATTCTAATACTCTATCTATCTCAAAATAGAAGTCATTCTCGTTTTCCAATAAGTCTAACTTTTTTTTAACTTTGACCAATTATATATAAAAGAATATCAATATTTATAATACATAATTAGTATTATTAGATAGATCGTTAAACATACTTTTATAATAACTTATTTGGAGATATAAATGTTGCACGTATTTTCTATAAACCTAATCAAAGTTGAGAAAGTTTGACCCGCACGCATCCCATAACAACCTTGTTTCTGAGACCGAGGGAGTATTATATATGACATGGATATAGTTTCTGTATTGGAACAATATCGATCTATGACATCAAGGGTAGACTTAGGACCAAACGGCTCTAAGGACTTGTTTGGATTATTAGGTCTAAAGTTTAATTGACTAAAGTTAAAGACTAAAACTTTAGACCACTTTTAGCCCACTCGTGCGATCTAAAGTTTTATAAGATGGTCTAAACTTTAACCTCCTGTTTGAAGCCTCGAGAACTTAAAATGACTTAGACTATGGGATCCAAACAAGGCCTAAGCCCTTGCCCGAGTTCATCCCTTGCGAAGCCCATTAAGGGGGTACTCCCTTGTCCTAAATAGAAGTCGTTATGGGATACGCGTGATCAAATTTTTAGAATTTTGGCTAGATTTGTAGAAAATGCGTATAATATTTATATCTCTAAATAAATTTATTATGAAAGTTTATTCAACGATTCATCTAATGATACTAATTATGTATTATAAATATTAATATTCTTTTATATATAATTGATTAAAGTTAAAAAACTGACTTATTGAGAGGTGAAAATGACTTTTTTTTTGGTCAAAGGCGTAGTCTTTTCTCTCGCTACTGAACATGATCGCAGCGGAATGGAATGGCAAGCGCCGCACGAATGCTCATAACTCGATTTTGTACCTCGCCCAGGCTGTTGAAATTTTCGGGATCCGCCACTGCGTCACATGCTTTTTACTCTTTTTACTCTTTATATTGTTTAGATGCCATCCAAATTCCAAGTTTTTTCACTCTCTCTATCACATCAATTTTTAGCCGCTTGCATGGAGTATTAAATGTAGGTAAAAAAATAACTAATTACACAGTTTAGTTGAAAATCACGAGATGAATCTTTTGAGCCTAGTTGGTCCACGATTGGACAATATTTGCCAAATAAGACGAAAGTGGTACTATTCATCAGGTTCAAAAAATTTTACAAAGTGAACAAGGCCTCAGTCAAAATGTCTTTTTCACACACATTGGACAATTAGAACAGAGTTAGGACTACTTTGGCAGCTCGGGGGAAGGGATTTTTCTGGACAATGCTAATCCCTCTTCTCCGGCGGAGAGATTTCACATGCGGGGTTATTTTACTGTGGCTATTTGGAAGCACGGAATTGCAGAGGAGATACATTATGTGATGAATTAGTCCTTCCTGATGGCTCTCGGCTTCTCTGGTGTTCATCTACGATGTCCAGGATTATAGGAAAGTCTTGGCTGATATATAGTATAGAAACATCTTTTAAAAATACGAAAATAAAGAAAATTCAGGAAAAAAAATATAAGAAGGACCATACATATCAATGCTACTATCCTATATAATCATAAAAAATATCAGAAATAAGTCTATTTACAGAAAAATACATAGGTATTCAAACTGAAATCAAGTCTTTGCATAGCTACGTAGAAGCCAGAAATGTTCAACAATCATTATAAAACTTTACCACACTTCACTTGTCTCAAATCATGCATTTCTTCCACGCCAAAACCTCTAAAAATGGTGAACTCTTGTAACAGATTTGGCTTTTTCCCAACAAGTTTGTATATGAATGTATCATATAAAAAAATAGAAGTTTAAAGAATAAAGCTGCAGCAAGCTAACACATGTAGCAGTAGTTCAGTTCAGATCAACTAGTGTAGGCTTTTCTTTTCTTTTATCATAGACAAATATGGAATGGAATGGGAAGTTAGTTACAGGCTACACCTGTCAGATGAGTTTCTTCCGGTGTAACACATGCACGAACTGAAACATCTCAACACCTTACTTCCAGAATACTTCCAAACATGTCAACATCTTACTACAAACAGAGAGTCCAAACTAAGAGACCAAGCACTGAAATGAAACAAATAGAGAGTCCAAACCATCAGAGGATTTGTTTATGCAGCCAGATGACGCACGCACATAGCATGGCTAATAGCACAATCACTGTCTATCTGTGCCCTTGCATGAAAACACTGGATTTGTTTGGGATAGTTCAACTGTGAAAACACTGTAGCATATATAAATTTTACTTTTTAAAGATACATGAAACTATAGACGAACATCTTATTTCTGAATCCCTGCTGCCAGAAAAAAGGTTATTTTGGTAAAGAAGCTGCAGCATAGATAAATAACATTTTTTTAAAGCATACATGAAACTACGAGGCACGCAGGGTATCAGGCTAGCCACAAAGCAGGACAGTGGCAGGAAGAAACTCTCTTCCATGGCTGTATAAATTGTATTATTACATATGAACTCTAATAATTTTTTATAGCATTCTACAGCATGCACCCAGGAATCTATACAGATGACAACAAATGAAGCAGGAAAATCTTTTCTCCTTTCTCTGTTCCTTCGGCAATGTAACACACAGAATAAATCACTCCTGCAAAAGCATCATGCCCTCATCATCATCACATCCAAAACTGCGATAGACACTACAATTTATACTTGATCAAAGTTGCCATTTTGAAGCTTTGTATTCTCTCCACAGATCACTTGTACTGAAAAGCTTAGTCAGCTATGACCTTATTAGTCGGAGAGATTTAGCAAGCACTTGCCTGAACTTGTGCTAGATGATGTGTGAGACATATATTCAGTGCATCTCGATATACAAGATTTTATACTATGTTCAAACGTTCAGACTACACACAATGTTCAGACTACACACACCAAACATGTAGATGCATATATGCCATAATTTAGCCAAGCTACCTGTACCTGTGTGCTTGCTCGTGTTTAGGAGGAAACCAGGACGAGTAGACAACACTAGTCCTGAACAGTGCTGAATGCACATTCTAATGGGGACAACACTAGTTCAAGAAACCAGAAATCTATGGCTCCCTAGGAGCTGGACCTACAGGAACATGATTCAATTTTTTGAGCGAGAGAATTGGTAATCTGGGACAGAGTTGATCCCAGGACTGCAGGAAAGCAATAATCACATTTGACAGTTCTTGAAAAAAAGCGATGCAAACAAAGAGACATTGGCTTTAATTTTCAGAAACTCTAATAAGCAGCATCTTGTGTATTAGACCTTGCGATTGCGAGGCACACTGTGAAAATTCCGAGCTAACTGACTGACTCAAACATGTGTCCATCAGAGTTAGTAGCTGAACTAACTTGGAACAAGCAGCAAAGTCTATTGAGCTAATTAAAACAGGAGAATTTGCTCTGACACATGCTAAATAAACCTCATGATCTTGTGTATTAGACCTTGCGATTGCGAGGCACACTGTGAAAATTCCGAGCTAACTGACTGACTCAAACATGTGTCCATCAGAGTTGAGAGCAGCTGAACTAACTTGGAACAAGCAGCAAAGTCTATTGAGCTAATTAAAACAGGAGAATTTGCTCTGACACATGCTAAATAAACCTCATGCGTGCACAGCATCGCTGACTAAGGCACTGCAGGTTAAATAAATTCAGCATTGCACATCCAAGTCGCAAGCACTGCTGATTAAGGCAGTTCTTTAACCATCAGACAAAACATGATATTCTCAATATGCTACTACAAGCACATCCAATGAGTAAAAGTTACACATCCAAGTTGCAGGAGCTCGATCTGGGGAGATCTGGGGAGGACAAGGAGGAGAGAGGAAGGGCTCACCGGTTCTTGGGATGAGGCAAGGTGGCCAGGTGGGGGCAGTCACGGAGCAGGGGTGGAGATCGAGCCGACGCGGTCGCGTCGGCGGAGGCGGTGGCACTGGATCAGGCTCAGGTAGCCGCGCGTCGAGGTGGCCACGGCAGCCCCAGCAACTACGATAAACAGTCTGAGAAGAAAACCAAAACCCTAGCGGGATAGGTTGAGGCAGGCTCACCGTTGGCATGAGCCGAAGCAACGAGAAGGCAGAGGAGAGGCGGCGACAGGATGCCGGGGCGACGGCGGCGGCCTCGCGACTAGCGGCTACGTGAGCGGAGGAAGAGGCGAAGAGCTGTGCGAGCGGTCGGCACGGGGAAGCCCTCCCGGCCTCATCACTCGTGGATTTCTTCTGCACGGAAAACGAAGGGAAGCGGGCTGCGATCCTCGGGTTGGTGGGCTGCCAAAGGGGGCAAAAATTTGGCCCGGGGAAGACCGGCACGGGGCAGATTGGCCCAGAGAAAAGGCTGAGATCCCGCAGGAAATCTGGGCTGCCAAAGTAGGCCTTATAGTAAAGTAGTTCCTGGTATAAATTATGAACAAATTTAGCCATGGCCTTTTCTTTAATGAGCAAATTGGTTCCTTGGCCCTAAAAAAAAGTTGAGATTAGTTTCTTGGCCTTATTTCTGTTGAACTTTGTTATTTGGCCCTGAATGAAATTTCATTTGGAAATTTGGCCCTTCCGTTAGTTTCACTGGTTGACAGTGTTAAAAGCAAGGTGAAATGACCTTTTTACCCCTGGAGCAAAATGAAACACTAATACAATGTACAGTACAGTCATACATGCATCTCAGGCTGTCTATTATCATTAATCTCCCAAAGTAAGTAAAATACTTTTTGAACAGTGCTTCTCTTATAATCCGTCTTTTTTACCTCGTTTTTCAGTCGGGACGATGTTTTTCTCTCCCAATAAATCAGCCGGAACAGTGTTTCGGCCTGTTTTTTCAGCGAAGCGAACGGGGCCTTTATGGGTTCCACCTTCTTTGTAACCTTAGCCTTCACAGGTTGTTCCATGTGTGAGAGATACTCGATGGAAAGTGCTTCTGGCTGATTTGAGCCACTTCTTGACCTTCAAAAGTTCATTTTCAGCAGCAAATATCGTTAGTTTAATATTCAATAGTCGAATGGAAAAAAAATCAGATTTAGAAGAAAAAAATACCTTTTTATAGCCTAGAGATAGATATATTTTGTTTTCCCTTAGCCTTACTTGAAATCTCCAAGCTATGGCTGGTATGATAGAGAGCATCTATTTAGTTTCCTAACCAAGTGGCAGTTAATAGTAACACAAAATTTCAGCTACAAGAACTCAAAATAATTTTGAGATAGTTGCTGCAAGGATAGCTGTAAGGAAACCAAAAAATAAGCATAGAATAGTCGGAGTTGTGCCATCTCAACTGAACTCCACCATACAATTCAGGTAAGATAAAATTAACCAATAAAAACAGAGTTTAATCCAAGGACATAACATTACAGGGTGTCAAACAGGGTTTAGAGAGTCAACAGAAAAGAATCACACAATTTTGAAAGTGCATTTACCCCCTATGTGGGTTTTGGTGTATTGATGACATCCAAATTAGGGACTAATGTGATCTTAATGAGATATGTCACAGCTATTAGTCCCGTAAAAGAATCAAAGAGTTGATAAAGATGAAATGATATCCCTCAATTTTTGAAGTTGTAAAGGTGGACGAACTCAAAGCGCTCTCCAAAGGTTTTATTTTTGCTTTTGAGTTTAGGATCCACCGCACTATAAAGAGGGATGCAAATTTAGTTGGTCTGAGAAAGATAGAGTGCTCAAGCATAATAATTAAATCAAAAGAGAGACACTCTAGCACTCCACGAGCATGTAGATTATTTTTCTGTGACTGTCGGTGTCGAAAGTCACGACTCTTGTCGAAAGTTCTGATTCCTAGTCACTTAGCCTGCGCGGTGACTGTGGATGTCGGAAGTCCCGACCCAAGCCAAAAGTCCCGGCATTGGTGGTTCTGACTGTCTGGCTGTCTATGCTCGTCAGAAGTCCCGACGTACATCAGAACTTCTAATCGTTGGAAGTCCCAAAGCTTGTCGAGAGTCCCGACACCTGAAGCTTTACTGGCTATTTAGCTGTGCACGTCGGAAGTTCCGACCGTCGGAAGTCCCAACGTTTGCCGAGAGTTCCGATATTAACTTGCACGTGTGGACTTCTGACCCCATGTGAACAGTCCTTTCTGTTGATGTCGAAAGTCCCGAGATCTGTGTCGGAACTTTCGACGTAGATCTGAACGGTTAGATTTTCACTTGGGGATATAAATACCCCTCTCTTCACTTCTAACCGTCACGGACTCATTCTCTTCACTTCTAACCGTCATGGACTCATTCACAACTGACCCACTTCGTGCTCAACAACTTCCAAGCAACTAAAGCACCCCTCTCCTTCCCCCTTTGCTCTAATCTTTGATTCTCTTAAGGTTTTGAGTGAAAGGAGAGTGGATTAAGTGAGAGCATCACTTTGATAAGCTTGAGCACTTGATTTCTTCGTCAAGCCGGTTGATTTTACGTCTATTACTCTTGAGGCTTTGGCCCTAGCCGGCTAGGCGTTGCCCAAGAGCTTCCATCTTGTGGAAGAGCATTAAAAAGTTTGTATTACCCTTTGATTTCTTAGTGGAAAGCTCAAGTGACCTTTGTGGTCGCTTTGAGAGGGCAAGGAGGTGGAAAAGACTCTGACCTTGGTGGTCACCTCAACAACGAGGACGTAGGAGCTCTTAGTGGGGTTGCCGAACCTCAGAATAAATCCTTGTGTCCTGTGTGCTTGTTATTGTGATTGCTAGAGATTACTTATATGTGTTTGTCTCTTTCTCTCTCAAACTTCATTCTAGGGTTTGGACTTGATCCATGGTTTGGAGGCATTACGGCGTCAAGGGAGTGACCCAACATCTTCACCAAACCACTAGGAAGTGGGGTTGTAAGATTATTTATCCGCAAAGTTAAATTTGGCACTGCTTTTGTAGTTCACGTAGGCATCGGAACTGCTGACGTTTGTGCCGGAACTTCTGACAACGTCGAGAGTTCCGACCCAAACACCAGGACTTCCGACATTGACTGACAAATTTAAACTTAGCATTTACAGTTAATTTTTAGATACACCTATTCACCCCCCTCTAGGCATTGTTAGATCCTTTCAATTGGTATCAGAGCAAGGTCTTCTCTTTGCGCTTCACTGCATGAGAAGAAACAATGTCGGAGTCTGACAAGATGCAAGCCGTTGCCGTCGAAATGGCCAAGAAAATAGCTGAAGAGTTGATGAGTGCTCAAGCCAAGCTCTTTCAATATGAAATGAAAAAGATGCAAGATGAGATAAGCAAGATGAAGGAAGAATTGAGCAAGAAGATTGATGATGCAATAAGTGACAAGAATGATACTAGTAACAAGAATAAAGCAAATAAAGATGTCGCTAGTGATATTAGAGCCGGTGAGCATGCTCATGGAAAGGGAATATATTCAAACATGAGTTTTGACTATGGAAAACTCATAAAAGGTTCAACACTACATACTCCATCTGTCAACATTGGCAAGCCACCTCACTTTGATGGAACAAGATACACCGATTGGTCTTACAAGATGAAGATGCATCTCATTGCCGCAAGACTTTGGGAAGTTGTGGATGTTGGTGTGATGATTCCTACCGATGAAGATAGAGAGATAACTCTGAAAGAAGTGCACAACCTCCATCAAAATGCACAAGCCGTAGCATTGCTTGTGTCAAGCCTAGCTCTAGATGAGTTTAGAAAAGTGAATGGAATGGAAAGTGCAAAACAAATTTGGGATACTTTGAAAGTATCATTTGAAGGAGATAAAAGTGTGAGAAAAGGCAACATAGAGTTACTTTATGGTGAATTGAAAAGATTTGTATTCTTGCAAAATGAAACAACACAATCCATGTTTGATAAGCTCATGGCATTGGTCAACCGCATAAGAGCTCTTGGAAGCACCAAATGGGATGACAACAAGGTTGCTAGAAAGATGTTGAGAACCTATAGAGCCAAGAATAACATGCTAGCATCCGTGATCATGGAAAGGCCCGCTTATGATGAGATGACACCTCAAGAAGTTCTTTCAAAACTCAAGCATCATGAGTGTCTAGATGAAGATGCAATCAATGCTCACAATCAAAATCCTAATGCAATGGGATTCAACAAGAGTGCAGACCTTAAAGCAACTCAACAACATGAAGGTCAAGGTTTAAGTCAAGAAAAGAAGAAGAAAGTGAAGGATGATTCCTCAAGTGGAGAAGAAGATTCCGATGCAGAGGTTGCATTTGTGATTAGAAATCTTAGATAGTTTATGAAGAAGAAGAGCAACCGCAAGACCTATGATGATGGGAAGAGAAGGTTCAAAAAGAGATTTTGCTATGGATGTGGTCAAACCGGTCACTTCATAGCTGATTGTCCTAATGAGAAGAAGAAGCACAAGCATGATAAGGATAAAGACAAGAAGAACGAAGGCAAGAAGAGAGGTGAAGTTCATCTTGGGGAAGAATGAGAGTCAAATGATAGTGACTCAAGTGATGATGAAAAGAAGAAGAAGGAAACCGCAAACATCACCATCCACCACTCTTCTTCACCGACCATGATCTTCCCTGACTCAACTTCATCACCAAAACTCTTCTCCAACCTATCTTCACCACCGAGGCTCTTCCCCAACCTCATCAACAACGATTACTACACCCCAGCTTGTCTCATGGCAAAAGGGGAGAAGGTACATACTACACCTATTTTCTCTAGTGATGAGGATGATAGTTGTGATGATAACATAGAAGAAATTGAAGCAACCATGATAAAGAAATTTGGTAAAAAGGCCTTCACTAAAATAAAAACACTAATGAAAAAATTAGAGAAGAGGGATAGATGCTTAGAGATGCAAGGAGATATAACCACTCAAGAGAGAGAAAAATCTTGCTCTTGAAGCATCTATTGCCAAGGAAAAGATAAAGGTTGAGAAGTTAACCGTTGAATTGTCTTTAGCCAATGACTCAATTGGGAAATTGACCAAGGAACATTCCTCGGTTAATGATCAAGTAGCTAGCCTCAAGAATGAGAAGAGTATAGCTCAAGAAAGCCTCACAAGCTTAGAAGAAAAATATCAAAATCTTGAGCTAAACTATAGTACTCTTTAGGCTAGCACTTCAACTTCTCCTAAGGCAACCGAAGACTCTAATGTCTCCACTAGTGATGGTTGTAAAAGATGATATAAAATTGATGTGAATGCATATACAACTAACCTTGTTGAGTTAGAGAAAAAAGACAAGGAGATTCATAGGTTGAAGATGATATTAAAGAATGGGTGCAAGTATCAAGAGCAATCCAACAAGACTATATACAAGTCATCAAGGCACCCATCAATCAAGGAAGGCATTGGCTACAATAGGTATGATGGAAAGGCCAATAGAAGGAACATGATCAATGGTGTGCCTTGTGTGAAGTTCAACAAGGACGTTGCTCTTGATGAGCTAATATGCAAGGCTAACAACAAGGTCTACATTCCAAAGATCCAACCTACAAGTAACAAGACAATCAAGACAAAACAATCCGATGTCCCCAAGCCACAAGCACCACTTCCACGGTGCTATGCTAGTGACTATATGTGTTGTTGGGGGCAAGGATGACAAGATTGTGGTTAAATATGTTGGTGCCCAAAAGAGAAAGGAAATTATGAGGAGTGTTTGGGTGCCCAAGTTTTATGTGACTAACCCTCTAAGACCCAAATCTTTTTGGGTACCTAAAATAAAAGCTTAATTTGTCTTTGTAGGAATATTCCTCCGGTGGAACAAGTTAGGTGTTGGATAGTAGATGCACCAATCATATGACCGGAGAGAAGGACATGTTCACATCATTCCAACCAAGTCATGATCAAAGTGAAAATATTGTGTTTGGTGACAATGAAAAAGGAGAAGTCCTCGGTTTGGGTAAAATTGCTATATCAAATGATAATTCCATTTCCATTGTTTTACTTATGAATTCATTGAGATACAATTTGTTATCCATTTCACAACTTTGTGAGATGGGTTATAATTATCTCTTTACGGATAAGGGTGTGGAAGTCTATAGAGGGGAGGATTCTTCTATTGCATTTATGGGTCATTTAAAAGAAAAACTCTATCTAGTTGATTTCACATCAAATAGAGTAAATCCCGAGACTTGTTTAATGGCAAAATCTAGCATGGGTTGGTTATGGCATCGCCGACTTGCCCATGTTGGGATGAGGAACTTGGCCAAACTTTAAAAGGGCGAACACATCCTTGGACTAACAAATGTTTCTTTTGAGAAAGATAGGATTTGTAGCTCATGCCAAGCGGGAAAACAAGTTGGAGCTAAACATCCCGTCAAGAATGTTGTAACAACCAAAAGGCCATTGGAATTGCTTCACATGGACATATTTGGACCCATCGCTTATATAAGCATTGGTGGTAACAAATATGGTTTTGTAATTGTTGATGATTATTCTCGTTTCACTTGGGTATTCTTTTTGCGTGAAAAGAGTGAAGTCCAAGGTATCTTCAAGAAGTTTGCAAGAAGAGCCCAAAATAAGTTTGACATCAAAATCAAGAGAGTTAGAAGTGACAATGGCACAGAATTCAAGAACACTAACATTGAAGAGTTTCTTGATGAAGAAGGAATCAAGCATGAGTTTTTAGTTCCATACACTCTACAACAAAATGGTGTTGTGGAGAGAAAGAACTGAACGCTCATAGAAGCCGCAAGAGCAATGTTGGGTGAATACAAGACTCCAACCAACTATTGGGCAGAAGCGGTCAACACAGCATGCCATGCTATCAACCGCTTATATCTTCACAAGAAAAGAGAAAAGACCGCCTATGAACTTCTAACCGGTAAAAAGCCTAAGGTGCACTACTTTAGAGTTTTTGGATCCAAGTATTTTATACTTAATAAGAAATCCAAAAGCTCTAAGTTTGCACCAAAGGTTGATGAAGGTTTCATGCTTGGTTATGTACTAACGGACATGGATATCGTGTTTTCAATAAAACCACCGGTTTGATTGAAATCACGGTAGACATGACTTTTGATGAAACCGATGACTCTCAAAAAGAGCAAGTCAATGTTGAGAATGTAGGTAATGAAGAAGCTCCACACGAAGCAATCAAGAAGCTTGCTATTGGTGAAGTAAAGTCCATTGAAGACAAAGATGAAGACCATGTTGTGCATGATGATCTTGATCCAACCATTCATCATGTTTCATCCAATGAACATGGTGAAGCTTCCGCAATAAGAAATAATCAAGATGGGAGATCAAATGAAGCACAAGGTCATTCTCATGAAGATGGTGTCAACAATTAGCGAGCTCAACCACAACTCAACAATGAAGAAAGAAGTAAAGTCAACCCTCCACAAGCTCATGATTGTGATCTTCCAATCGATCATGACCATGATGATGATGATGATGGCCCAATCCAAAGATCAACTCAAGTGCCACATCCTAGAGTGCATCAATCCATTCAATGGGATCATCCTATTGATAACATATTGGGGAGCATTCGATGAGGGGTAACTACACGTTCCCGTTTAGCAAGTTTTTGTGAATATTACTTGTTTGTTTCTCCTTTGGAACCTCGTAGGGTGGAAGAGGCACTTGATGATCTAGATTGGATGATAGCCATGCAAGAGGAGTTGAATAACTTCACTCGGAATGAAGTCTGGTCCTTGGTGGAAAGGCCCAAGCAAAATGTGATTGGAACCAAGTGGGTCTTCCACAACAAGCAAGATGAGCATGGCATGGTAACAAGGAACAAGGCAAGGTTGGTGGCTCAAGGATTCACTCAAATTGAAGGCTTGGATTTTGGGAAGACCTATGCACCGGTGGCTAGGCTAGAATCATTTTGTATTCTACTTGCCTATGCCACCCATCATGACTTCAAGCTATATCAAATGGACGTGAAGAGTGCATTTCTCAACGGCCCCCTATCTGAGTTGGTATATGTAGAGCAACCACCGGGCTTTGAAGACCCCAAGTATCCAAACCATGTCTACAAGCTTGACAAGGTGCTCTATGGGCTCAAACAAGCCCCTAGAGCTTGGTATGATTATTTAAAGGATTTCGTACTCAAACAAGATTTTGAGATAGGAAAGGCCGATGCTACTTTGTTTACTCGCAAAGTCAATAATGATATCTTTGTTTGCCAAATATATGTCGATGACATAATATTTGGTTGTACTAATGTGGCTTTTTGTGAGGAATTTAGTAGGATTATGACAAATAGGTTCGAGATGTCCATGATGGGAGAGTTGAAGTTTTTCCTTGGATTTCAAATCAAGCAACTCAAGGATGGGACATTCATAAGTCAAACCAAGTACACCAACGACATGTTGAACAAGTTTAACTTGGACAAGGCCAAGCCCATCAAGACACCCATGCCAACCAATGGACATCTTGATCTTGATCAAGGAGGGAAGGACGTCGATCAAAAGGTATATCGCTCCATGATTGGATTCCTTCTTTACCTTTGTGCATCTAGGCCCGATATTATGCTTAGTGTGTGCATGTGTGCAAGATTTCAAGCTAATTCGAAAGAATGTCATTTGATGGCCGTTAAGAGAATTTTTTGGCATTTAGTGCACACTCCTAATCTTGGCTTTTGGTATCCTAAGGGCTCCACTTTTGAGTTACTTGGCTATTCCAATTCGGATTATGCCGATTGCAAAGTAACCCAAAAGAGTACTACCGGGACTTGCCAATTTATTGGTAGATCCTTGGTGTCGTGGAGCTCTAAGAAGCAAAATTTTGTTGCTTTGTCCACCGCCGAGGCTGAGTATGTGGTGGCCGACGCTTGCTGTGCCCAACTATTGTGGATGAAGCAAACACTAAAGGACTTTGGATATGAGTTAACCAAGATTCCACTTTTGTGTGACAACAAGAGTGCCATTAAGTTAGCAAACAACCCTGTAAATCACTCTCAAACAAAGCACATAGACATCCGGCATCATTTTTTGAGAGATCACGAAGCCAAAGGAGATATCACCATTCATCATATGAGCACCGAAAAACAATTAGCCGATATCTTCACAAAGCCCCTAGATAAGTTAAGATTTTGTGCTTTGAGGAGTGAACTAAATATCATTGATTCTCGTAACGTGGCTTGATCCCTTGCACACACTTTTGTTTGATCTAGTTAGGAGAAAGGAATTAAGAAAATATTGTGTGACACTTTCAAAATCTATTTTATAATTTTCATGAGTGACTATTGCTTTGTGTTGGTTGAATGAAATCTAGTCACTTGTGAAAATGTTAGTGTCCATCATATTTTTGCCCCACATGGTAGAGTAAGTGCAGGTTGAGGTGTTTTCTGTTTCCCTGCGTCAGAAGTCCCGACGTACGCCGGAAGTCTCGACGTACGTCGGAAGTCCTGACCGTCGGAAGTCCCAACGTAAACCGGGAGTTCCGACGTAGATCTAACTTTTTGACCACGCTGAGTCGGTTGCCCAATTCATTTTTTACCCAGCCCGGTCCCTTATCTACGGTTATCATAAATCTCCCTCTTCCTTATGCACTGTACATTATGCATGTCATTGAGCAAGTATCTGGCATCCGATTTCCCTATGACACTCAGCAAAAGCTCCTCAAGATATCCAACAAGACCTCCATCATTGCTGCTAGAGAACTGAGGGAGAAAGCTAATGCAGCCAAAGCTAAAGGGAAAAGTGCTTCGGGTTCTCGCTCTCGCCATGGTGCTTCAACACCTGCTGCTGCTGCTCGCTCTTCTAGTACCGAGCCCCTCTCTTCGTCCTCCTCTGGAAAGAAGCCCAATAAGTTCAAGTTCCTAATGACATACATGTTTGGACAGTGTTGTGCTAGTGCTCAATATGAGCACGATATGCAAGAGAGGCTATATCGGTTGGAACAACACGCAGGGATTGTATCTTCTCCTCCGCCACCGTTTGTGCCTCCTCGTGATCCATTGGCTTTATATGATGAGGCTTGTGCGGCCTATGAAGACGATGCGACTTCTCACCCTCATGGCAAGGGCAAGGCGATGGAAGAAGATGAGGATTACATCGAGGACGATGATGAAGATGACGACGACGGTGGTGACGACGATGACCATGATGAGGATGATGACTACGAGGATGATGACTAGTTGTTTTTTCATGCAGCCTACCCCTTTTGGCACTTGTTGACAAAGGGAGAGTGTTAGGCTTTGATATCTTGTAATATGTTAGTTGGTTATTTCATTTCGAGACTTTAAAACCTCTAACTTGTATGAACTATGTCATGTGGTGACTACTTTGTGATAGACATCTATTTATATGTGTTTGTGATGAATGATTGTAGGATAAGTAAAGTTATTTTCTATCTACCTTATTTGCTTGTACTTGTCTACACTTGTGATGGTGGATGTTTTTGAATGGCCATGTGTTGCTTCAAGTTTTTACTTTGAAATCTTGGCCATCATACTCCTTTTACTTGTTGTGTGAAATAACATGTCATATTGCATTTCTTTTCACACATATTTATTTGTTCACACACACTTGTTGCACCCCATGAATTGCAAAAATTTAGAGGGAGCTTTTGTCTTGATGTATGCAAAATCTTGTATAGATAATTCTAATTGAAATTCAAATCCATGCATACATCAAGGGGGAGCTTTTTATAAATTTTGGGGTTCAAAAGTTTTAAAATCTTTCATTCTTATAAAAGCCTAAGTTGGTTGTCATCAATTACCAAAAAGGGAGAGATTGAAAGTGCATTTACCCCTTATGTGGGTTTTGGTGTATTGATGACATCCAAATTAGGGACTAATGTGATCTTAATGAGATATGTCATAGCTATTAGTCCCATGAAAGAATAAAAAAGTTGATAAAGATGAAATGGTATCCCTTAATTTTTGAAGTTGTAAAGGTGGATGAACTCAAAGCGCTCTCCAAAGGTTTTATTTTTGCTTTTGATTTTAGGATCCGCCGCACTATAAAGAGGGATGCAAATTTAGTTGGTCTGAGGAAGATAGAGTGCTCAAGCATAATAATTAAATCAAAAGAGAGACACTCTAGCACTCCACGAGCATGTAGATTATTTTTCTATGACTGTCGGTGTCGGAAGTCTTGATGTAAGCCAGAACTCTCAATAGTCAAAAGTCACGACTCTAGCCAGAAGTTCTGACTCCCAGTCACTTAGCCTACGCGGTGACTGTGGACATCAGAAGTCCCGACGTGAGTCGGAACTTCCAACAGTCAGAAGTCCTGACCCAAGCCGAAAGTCTCGGCATCGGTGGTTCTGACTGTCTAGCTGTCTGTGCTCGTCGAAAGTCCCGACGTACGTCGAAACTTCCAATCGTCGGAAGTCCCAAAGCTTGTCGAGAGTCCCAACACCTAGAGCTTTACTGGTTGTTTAACTGCACACGTCGGAAGTCCCAGCGTACGTTGGAAGTTCTGACCATCGGAAGTCCCGACGTTTGCTAGGAGTTTCGACATTAACTTGCACACGCGGACTTCTAACTCTGTGTGAACAGTCCTTTCTGTTGACATCGAAAGTCCCGTGATCTGCGTCGGAACTTTTGACGTAGATCTGAACAGTTAGATTTTCACTTGGGGTATAAATACCCCTCTCTTCACTTCTAACCGTCACGGACTCATTCACAGCTGGCCCACTTCATGCTCAACAGCTCCCAAGCAACTAAAGCACCCCTCTCCTTCCCCCTTTGCTCTAATATTCAATTCCCTTAGGGTTTTGAGTGAAAGGAGAGTGGATTAAGTGAGAGCATCACTTTGGCAAGCTTGAGCACTTGATTTCTTTGTTAAGCCGGTTGACTTTGCGTCTATTACTCTTGGGGCTTTGCCCCTAGCCGGCTAGGCGTTGCCCAAGAGCTTCCATCTTGTGGAAGAGCATTGGGAAGTTTGTATTACCCTTTGATTTCTTAGTGGAAAGCTTAAGTGACTTTTGTGGTCGCTTTGAGAGAGGCAAGGAGGTGGAAAAGACTCCGATCTTTGTGGTCACCTCAACAATGAGGATGTAGGAGCTCCTTAGTGGGGTTGCCAAACCTCGGAATAAATCCTTGTGTCCCGTGTGCTTGTTGTTGTGATTGCTAGAGATTACTTGTATGTGTTTGTCTCTTTCTCTCCCAAACTTTATTATAGGGTTTGGACTCGATCTACGGTTTGGAGGCATTACGGCGTCAAGGGAGTGACACAACATCTTCACCAAACCACTAGGAAGTGGGGTTGTAAGATTATTTATCCGCAAAGTTAAATTTGACACTGCTTTTGTAGTTCACGTAGGCGTCGGAACTGCTGACGTTTGCGTCAGAACTTCTGACAACGTCGGGAGTTCCGACCCAAACACCGGGACTTCTGACATTGACTGACAAATTTGAACTTAGCATTTGCAGTTAATTTTTAGATACGCCTATTCACCCCCCTCTAGGCATTATTAGATCCTTTCAAATTTAAATCAACAATTCTCAGTTCAAATAAAAGGGACTACAAAAAGTGATGAATTGTGTTAAATGTAGAATTTTCACTGTGCTTTTGTAAACAAGCTTATTACGCTATGCAAAGAAATTTCAACTTGGATGTATAATATCTTGATTGCCGCAGTTTATAACAAAATCCTCATTTGTGTCTCTTTCTTTTTCCCCACATTTCTAACAAACGAAATTGCATTTGAGATTCTTTGATCACCCAATACCGTTACAAGATCGGCTCCAATTTAGCAGCTAAAGCAACCATCAGAGCATCAAATACACAGAATGAATCAAATAATCTAAACCAGAGTGCAGCACTGCTTACAATCCAGTTCCTGGTTTTGGTGAGTCGTCGGGCAAGCGCATAGATGCAGTAGGCGACATCCGCCCGTGGCCTCGCGATGGACATCGCCGCCACAATCTCTGCAACATTGGCACCGACAAACCCATCAGACAACAAACTCAAACCGAGAAACGCTGGAGAAACCACAGCACTCGACGATCCGGCTAGTTCCTAAAATCAAATTATAAGTTATAAGCAAAAAAATGGAAAGAGAGAGCATGGGAGGAATCCACGCAGTGCGCAGGTGGCGCTCCTTGGGCGGGCTCTCCACGTGGTTGGTGGCTCTCACGATTGCGACATCCAGATCCTGAGAAAACAAAAACCACACCCCAAAGAGAATCAATAAACACCGCTGCGGACGGCGGCCATCCCTACAGCGCCCGCAGCCTACCCCGTGGCTCCCTCATTCGCGCGGTAGGCGGCCTACCCTAACACCAGTCGGGCTACCCTGCTATGCCATGGACGGTGTGGATCCGGCTCCGGCCCAGGTGGATCCGCCACGCGGAAGCTCGTCGGAGCCATCCATCTCCAGCGCCAATTCTAGGGTTTGGACAGAAGACACCCAAACTAGCGACGCCTCCGACTGCGCTTTGACGGGATATTTAACTTTTTACCATTATAATGGATGTCACCTCTTTGGATAGCACTCTTAAAATTGCTCCTACATATTTACCATCGAGAGGGAAGAATTCATAACTTTAAGCCATTTTTGCATACGTGGCATGACACGTAGGGAAGCCAGCGTGTTTATGGGATGCGAAATGACTTTGTTACCCGTCATCTATTTCTTCTTCGTTCATCTCATCCTCATCGCTTGGTAAAGATTCATCCCAGTCTACACGCCTCTCAGCTCCGCCTCCTCCTCCCTCCCAGACACGAGTAGCAGCAGATGAAGCTGGCGAGCGCGAGGTCTGCGCACCACCCCAGACGCGAGTAGCAGCAGATGAACGCAAGCACGAGATCCACCGCGCGTGGGCTGTACCGCGTGTGCATCCCCATCCCCGGCGTGCCTCCCCCATGGTCGGCCGCGCGAGGTCCAGCTCCTCCCCTTCCGGTCGTTGCTCCCCCATCCCCGGCAGCGCGCGCGAGGTCCGACTCCTCCCCTTATGGCCACGCGAGCTCCTAGGTCCAGCAAGGTGCCACCATGTTCGTCGCCAGCGGGGAAAGCTGGCTCGCTGGTACCGGTGCGACCGTGCACGAAGAGACACGGCGCAGCTCGTCTGTGGCTGGGGATGCGTGTCCTCGACCGATGAGGAAGCAGAGGAGCACGAGGAGGCATGGGGCCACCATGTTTGTCGCCGGCGCCGAGGAGGCCGTGCTCCTACATGTGCTCTAGGTGCCGCCATGTTCATCGCCGGCGTCGGGCGCGGCCGTGGACCTACAGGCCGTGGCCCCGGCTGCCTCGCCCCCAACTTCCCCTATGTCCTGTCTGCTGCCGCCATGGACCCCATCGTCGGCCATGGCCGGAGCTCGGGCAAGGAAGGGATGGAGATAGAAGAAATAGATGAGGGGCAAAAATGTCATTTTCCATGGTCGGTCTATGCTGTCAAATCGAGTTGGCGTGCCACGTCAGCGAAAATGGCAAGAATGTATCAAATGCTCTCTCGATGGTAAATATGTAAGAGCAATTTTAAGAGTGCTATCTAAAGAGGTGACATCCGTTATAATGGTAAAAAGTTAAATATCCCGTGACTCATTGGTGAGGTGCTGGTGTGGGGCGCTTCGTTTGTTCGAGCACGTCGGTTATCGCCCGTCAAGTGCTGGGGCTGTGGGGATTTTAGATCTGGCTCCCCAGCCGATGAGTTTGTAAACGAAGTGAGCTCCAAGAGGCGGATGGTGGTACGCGGTGGGATAGCTCGGAGCTCGTGTGTTCTGGGATTTGGGCTACAAATTGGAAATTGGATACTTTGCTTTTGCGGACGTCCATGGACCATCCTTCAAAATGGTTTGAAATCCTCTGCAGAAAAGGGTGATTTTTTTGAAATTATATTATTTAAAAGAAAATTGCTAAACTAGCTGTCGATTTTAAAAAATTACAGGCCTAGGTGCCTATCGGCATCTTGGAAGCCGACATGACTCTAGTCGGCCATCCTTTCCTGGCGCCTACGGGGTTGTTCGTGGTGGATGGTCGGCTTCCCACAGACCGACTAGGACCAGCACAGCCAATTTTAGAATCCGATGGCTCTGTCGGCATTTGAAGGGCCGTTTTAGAATCTGATGTCTCTGTCGGCATTTGAAGAGCCGATAGGCTGAACGCTTGCGTATCTTTCCTTGTTGTATGTAATCCAAAATCGAATGATCTAGCTTCAAGATCTCTAAAAATCATATAATTTCTTAATAGATGCTAGAAATCCAGCACAATCTATTTTTCTTTTTTTAAACAACAATCTATTTTTCTTATATCTGACATAATAGCTTTTGTAGTTTTGAAATTAAAATCATTCTCAAAAGGCACACGCGACTGTGGTGGGTGACGAAGGGGTACAGGGATATTTGGGCCTTTTCACGCGATCCCTGTGCTGGTTGACGGTAGAGGCGAACGGAATGGACGGGAGGGCCAAGGAACTAAACAAAATTTGATTCAGGGCCAAATAACTAAGTTCAACAGAAATAGAGCTAAGAAACTAAGCTGAATTTTTTTAAGGGCAATTTTCTCTTCTTTATTTTTTCTCTCGAGTATATATACACATGTAGAAATTGGTACGTAGACACTTAGTATGCCATAACTTTGGGTAAAAAGTTTAAAACCATGCCCTTTTACAAATAATAATACAGAGCGTGATATTCACTACTACCAATAATATTAATATATATAAACATCTGGAGAGAAAAAAAGAAAAAAAAAAAGGATTTTGCTAGGCTAGCAGGGCCTTCTGGGTGTCGTGATCGCCGCCACCTTGCAACTGATCCTCGTCAGCCGAAATCTCGTTGCTCTTGGCCCATAGGACAATGTAGAGCCCACTGAACATCAGCACGATCCCTGCGAGGCTGTTTTTTTTCATTTCCCTTGTTAGTTCGTGTTTCGCTTTTTTTTTTAAAAAAAAATCCCGAAATCTTAGGATTAAACTTTGTCCGTCCAAAATAACCAAAGTTCAATTCTATGACAAACATAAGATAAACCATTCCAAAATCTAACTTACTTTTTACTTATGTTTATAAAAAAATACTAAACCTCCTAATTTTATATTTACAAAAATACTAATAATGCTTACTATTCTGCCTAATAAATAAGTACCTTCCGAGGCTGAGGACCTGTCGGAGGAGAGCAGCAGAGAGGATGGCGGTGCAGACGGTCTGGACGGGGCCAAAGACGGAGACGAACAGGGGGCCCTTCCTGCCGAGGCACCACACCTGGAACGCCGTGCACGCGCCCACCACCCCGCCGCCGAGGATGACGATCCCGGCGACGAGCGTGGCGTCGATGTTAGGCGACCCCATGTCGAGGAACCTCCCTTCCAGGACGAGCCGCAGGACGGCGGTGAGAGCGGCGCCCATCGCTGAGGTGACGCAGCACATGGTCAGCGGCGCCGGGAGGCTGGCGAGCGTCGCGGCCTGTAGGACGGTGACGAGCGCGAAGACGGTGACACCCGCGACCAGGCAGCAGCAGCCCAGGATCCAGTCGTAGTAGTCGTCGCCGCCTGCTGATCCTGCTGCTTCCACTACTGCTGTCGGAGAAGAGGAGGAGGACGACGACGAGGAGGGGCTCTGCAGGAAGCTCATGGCCACGGCCCCCGCCAGGCACACCACTGTCCCCGCTATCTTCGCCTGCGTGTACTTGCACGCCTTGTCGAACCTCTCCAGCCTTTTTTTTTGTTTCGTTTTGTATTGTCAAAAGGAGGAGGAACAGTTCAGTTTTTGTTAAAAAAAGAAAAAGATTTCAAATGCTACCTGACTGAAGATGTACAGCTGCTTACCTGAAACAAGCTGCGGCCATGAAGATGAGACCGGGGCTGAGGTTGGGCATGGCGGAAGCGATCGCCGGCGTCGTCTTCTTGATCCCCAGCAGCATCAGCTCTTGGAACGCGGTTGTCCTGATGATGAATTGAATGAATACACACAATCAATCAACCAATCAATCCGTTGGTCAGTCAATAAGTATTTGCAGGAAATTTTGGCTCTGAACTGAAGACCATTTCCCCCCAATCAATCCCACACAAAAAAAATCCACTACGATTAATTGACAAACAACAAATAACGTTCTCCATCCACCCCTTTCTTATCCCAATCAATAGTGGTTGCTTACTGACTGAATTGCGTGTGCGTACACATTTTGCGCAGAATTTTAAGTTGTCCGGTTGCTTCATTCAGGTAAAAGTTGCCATCGTCACTCAACTACTTCTTTACGTACTAGTAGTAGAGCTAAGAAAGAGCAGAGTACGTGCAGATGGTTCATGGCGACAGAGACGTAGCAGGAGTATTCCTTGGTACGTGCATGAGCTAGTTAGTAGTTAAGCCTGCTACACTGAATCAACCGCCCTGCCTGATTTCATAAACTTATTACTTCTGAATCCACGAGATAATATATTTCAAAATGATGGATTCGCAGCAGTAATAGTAATAAATAAATAAATAAAGTGAAGAAAAGCTCAAGAGCAATGAGCAGGCTCTGGCAAAGACGTCAATGGATCTTACTTACCCTCCAAGAGCAATGAGCAGGTATTGCGCAACCAAAGTCCCCGAAACCTTGGAAGGCCATCGCTTCCTGTACCCGTAGTTAATTATGATAAGTATATTATCATATTCATAATTCATGCTACGTGGCGAGACGTCAGTGGAAGAACGACGACCGAACAGAGCAGAGGAGAGCGGAAGACCTCTCGAGGGCGACGGCGAAGGGGAGGCCGAAGGCGGCGTAGGCGGCTCCGCCGACGACGATGACGGCCAGCGGGTCGGCGCCCAGGGCGAGCAGGTGGTCGGTGAAGACGACGTAGCCGGAGAGCACGCACTGCACCAGCAGGAGGCCGCCGACGATGAGCACCTCCTCCAGCAAATTTATTCTACCTTGGCCTTCTTCGCCTTGCCGCCGCAGCATTTTGCTATGTTACTTCACTCCTATATATATATGTTATTAGGCACCACAGAGATCGATCGGAGGAGGAATTGAAGAAGCGATCGACGTGATGGCAGCTGATATGATATGGATCAACAACAGACTCTTGTTAAGCCAGAGAGGAAGAAGAGGGATCATGGAGCGAGCGAGTAGGTGGCCTGGATGGATGGTAACGCCGAACGGAGTAGCTTCTTCCGTTCCTTGCTCAAGAGAAGAAAAATGTGGCCTTTCTTGGCTTTCAGTTTAACCCACTACCTGCCCTGCTTCACTGCTAGGGTAGGTAGTTATAGCAGCAGGCCGTGGAATGCGAGCGGTGACGTACGTGTGTAGTTATAGCAGGGCCACCGTCCATCATCCACCGTCCACTAATAACTATCATCGTTAACTTAATTTATAAAAAAATATATTCAATATTTGTATCTCTAAATAAATTTATTAAAAACTAGATTCAAAGATTATCATATTAATTATATATCATAAATATTAATATTTTTAATATATATTTAATCAAAGTTATTTCTCGGGAAGCGGAAACTACATATATTCGGGGGCAGGAGTAGTGTATGCAAGGATAGTATTAGACCCGACATACTATATAGGCAGGTAGTCCTTTCCCACAACGTATCCTTTCATTTATGATGACATTTCTAACGTATCCTTTCATTTATGATGGCATTTCTACTTAGGACCTACTGTATGTCTAGCCCGTTCACCTCGCTGAAAAAACAAACTGAAATACTGTTCCAGTTAATTTGTTGTGAGAGAAAAACACTATTTTGACTGAAAAAATAAGCTAAAAAAAACGGATTATAAGAGAAGCGAACGTGGCCTAATAGTAGACTCTCTCTCAAGTCTCAGACGTATGGAAAGCAAGGCTCTTTTCGGCAGGACTTATTGCTGCTATGACTAATTTGTTATAAGAGAAAAATACTATTTTATGACTTAAAAAAATAAAACTAACTCAGGCTTATAAGCTCGAACGAATATAGCCGAAATCTGCTGCCTCCGCTCCTACCCACGCGTCACTTCCACGGCGCCGGTCGTCCTGAAATCCGGCCGTCTCCCTCCCATCCCTCCGTCCTGCCCCCGGCCGCCGGCCAAATCGGATCCGCTACCTACCTCGACACCGGCAAGTAGAAAATGGAACGAAGCCCTTAAATAAAAATAGTGAAACCCTAATTCGAGTTCGAGTTCGAGTTTGAGGGCAACTAACCTTATCGGCAACGATACATCAGTAGCTCTACTAATTAACTTTCTTGACTTGATGCTGAGCTACGTCTGTACTACTACTACTACTTGTATCATATTGTACGTGTACCAAGGCCGTCCAAGGGGATGGATGTACGGCCATCTTATATTTATTATTTATTTAATTTATAGCGTGGCCGACTTAGGGGTGTTCGGCAAACCGGAGGGCTGCGGCTCCTCTGTTTCTTACTATAAAAAAGCGACTTATTTTTATAAAATATTTGGTAGCGCTCCTTCAAAAAAAAGTTAGAGAGGAGCCCTACCAAGTAAGCCCTTAGCTTTATTAGCTTCTCTTTGTTTCGTTAACAATCTATAATGGACATTAGAAAACCCATGTTACAAGCTAAGCATATATAAGAGCATGTTCGGAAGAGCATGTCTTAGATACATGGGCTAACAATTAGCACATATTTTTTGTACCGATTAGAAAGACTAAATACAGGTTAATTTTGAGTTAATAATAGTTAATTGGTGGTTAGAGTCCGTTGGTCCGTATTCTAGCTCATGTTTAATCTATTTTCGTAATGTGGGTTAATTTTTAGCTCTTTGATCCAAACAGAGACATAGTACCAAGAGATCAATGCGTTGTGTATATGCACACGCACAACACCCTCTTGGCTACTTATCAGCATGGTACAATATTTTTCTTTTACAATAAATAAGCATCAGTCGACTTATTAGCCGAACTCGTCTCCTCTGCATACGCGCAATAACCCTCCATGCATGCTGTGCTGGCCACTCCTTTTTCCACTATCATCAATCTGTTGACTAAGGTCTTATTTAGTTACTCCCTCTAAAATTTACTCCTTATCCCATCAAATATTTAGATACATGCACGGCGTATTAAATATAGACTAAAAAATAACTAATTGTACAGTTTGTGACTAATTTACGAGACAAATCTTTTAAACATAATTAGTCTATGATTTGACAATGTAGTGCTATAGTAACACATGTGTTAATGATAAATTAATTAGCTTACGAATTACTAATGAATTCTATAATTTATTTTTTTATTAATATCTAAACACCTTATGCAACAGCCCTACGTGACCTCCAAGACTTTACGTCTTAGAATTTAAACAAGGCTTAAAGGGTGAGACAAATTGGAATCAAACGACAAGACTTTGAGGGTACGGGACTGGGGGTGGTGCATCTTTTCGTTGACGATGGGAGGCACGTGGTTCTGGAAGGAGGACGGAGGTGCTCACCAGGGGGATGTCACCGGAAGACGACGGAGAAGAGAGATGATGCATGAGACACGTGGCAGTGGCTAGCCTCATTTGGGAGTTGGGAAGGTGACACGAGGAGCACACCCCTGGAGGCGTGGCACTGGGCACTGCGCACACGATCCGTCCATGGCATGTGCTTTTTGCTTTGTAGCGACACGAGTCTTCCATCGCTAGCGTTTGGCTAGCTCCAGGAAGACGACACGTACCGGCGTACCCCCTCCGTCCAAAAAGACGTTGTTTTAGAGATGAATCTACACGAGTGCTTGTGTAGGTTCACTTTTAAAACAATGATTTTTTTCCTTTTTAGGACGGAGAGGTACGTATGTGCATGCTTTACTCTAAACGAAAAATAATAACAAAAAACCTATATATATATTAAAAAAAACTAAAAAACGACTTATATACATTCAGATCAAACAAAAGGAACTCAGTTAACAGTGCTAAGATGCCTGTGTCACGGTTACTGTTGGATCGGATTGACATACATCGTTGTAGCTGCTTGGATCGGGACTGTAGCCTGTTGTAGGGCTCTAGCTACGTAAAAATGCAACGTGTAGGAGCTAAGCTAATATTAAGGCAATGCTATGTATAATGGATAAGTTGACCACTCTGGAGCTCGTTAAACATAAGTATCAACTGCACTACAGTGTGCTGGTGCCTACTTGCTGTTCCAATCCAATACGCACTATATATACTCTTGCATTATTATTGACACGTACTTCCCATATGTGCAATGCAATGCAATGCAATCGATTTCACCTGTTGCTTGCACTCCATGCATGGTTAGGCTTAGCGTCACGCTTCTGCCTTCTGGGCTCTGGCTGCCTCTGCCTAGACAAAGCTAGCTAGGGGCCGGATTGTTCCATGTTCATCCAACACGCACGCATGCGGACATCGTGTCACTCAGCCAGTCTCAGACACGCACGCATGCGAGATATCGACCGAGAGCTGTGTGCGGTGCCGCACGGGAGGAAAATAAAATCCACACTTCAGAAGAGAGCATTGATGATTGCATTGCATACAGATACGGTATAATTGGTGATCTTGCCGGCAGGCACTATTTCAATTGCAAGCCAAACAGCCAAAGCAATCGCATCACGCATGCACGCGACAGAGCATTCAGTATTATCGATCGATTGATGATGCGGCCACTTAGGGCTGGTTTAGTTGGACGAAGTTTGGAATTTTAGCTACGGTAGCACTTTCGTTTTTATTTAATAATTAGTATTTAATCATAGACTAATTAGACTTAAAACGTTCGTCTCACGATTTTCAACTAAACTGTGCAATTAGTTTTTTTTTCGTTTACATTTAATGCTCCATGCACGTATCACAAGATTCGATGTGATGGCTACTGTAGCATTTTTTGGAAAAAATTTTTAGAACTAAACAAGCACTTAATCACAAGTATACCAGATGTACTATAGCATATATACTCCATATCATAGTAATAGCATCAATAAAGAAGTACTACGGCAATGGACCAGCACAGAGTAGTACATTAGTACAGCCCAAAGTAAATCTCATGTCAGATCGAGTTCAAATACACAACAAAAGATAAAACTCCAGATCCACAAGAGTTACTGCAACCAGCAGGGCCTGTTCGGGAGGCCGTATCGTGGATTATTTACTGCTGGCTGGTTTGATGTGAGAGAAAAACATTGTTCCCGGCTGAAAATTTACGATCGTTTACGAGCAAGCGAACAGGCTGAATATTTTATTTATGCTACATGTGCCCTCATCATACAATACAAAACGACAGTAATTGTAATTCCGAGGAGTATGTGGCATGACCTGCTGTAGAATAGAACCACGCGCTATCAGCTTATGCCTTACAACAACAGTTTGCTATAGCCGCCTGCTGTACACATACAGCCGCACGCTATATACACACACGGCAAAAACTACATGCCACCCATTCATCCTTGTGAGGGGAAAAAAAAAAGGTAAAGAGGCATAAAGCACGCATATTATAAGTTACAGTGGGGCAAAACTGGAAGGGCAAAGAATCAAAGGCGCATAACCTACAACATGTCTAGCCTAAGGTGGTTAGGGCATTACTAAGAGCTATGTACACATGCCGCACTACAAGTGGCTAGCAAGCACTCCAATAAGGACATCGCCATGCTCCAGAGTGACTCCAACGCCTTCGGCTTGAGGGTAGCCAGCTTCTCTCACTTGCTCGTTATCCTAGATCATGGCGATACATAGTTTTAGTGAAAAGATTAAGCAGATATTGTGGAGCGGGCAGCGGAGTAGAAATTGCGAAAGGGAACAGCTAGAATTACATGAATGGAAGATGAATGTGAGAAGAGCCCATTTCTTGATCCATGCTTGTGGCATGTGAAGAGAGCAACCTCCTCTGCAGCAGTAAGGGGGCGGCCAGTAGGTCAGAATCCAAGGAACACAATGCATTTCAGGGAAATATTCTACAGGACTGTTAATACATGTGCTTCATTAGTAATGGTTTAAGTTATTATGGTTTCCAGCTACAAGTCATTCCACCAGGATAACTGGATCGATTAGAATTATGGGAAGGGAGTACTAATCAGATACTGGGATTAGAAATGATGAATTATACACTAGTACCAGATACTATACATTCAAAACTTGTTGGGTATACAACAATAAACATTCTGAAAGTCAGTTTAAAAGGAAAAAAGAGGTGAAAAAGAACAGGTACTTACATGTTCCTCAAAGTTTGGGCTAGTTAGGTTGATTGACAGGTTTTTCATCAGCAACAGTACCTGGAGATAAAGATCATCAAACACAGCAAGTTATATCCTTAGGTGAACTGACGAGATCAACAAATGCTGAATGTATGTGTCAATAGAAGAAACAGATTTACTAAGTAAAAGTGTAATGCACAATGAGAGAACCTGTCCAAGATAACATGTTTGGGACAAGTCTACACAAACCCAATAAGTTAATTAATAAAAATAGCAAGCCTATAAACTGCACGCCTTACTTTATTATGAAGGGTAATGACAAAGGGGTAAAAACTTTGGTCTCAGCAGGTATATACAAGAGATGGAAGCATGAAAAGTGCCAGTGATGTCCAAAAGATCAGACAGATATCCTTTCTTTGTGGTAGAACGATATCCATTTGACAATGATTTTATTTTAGTCATACATTGTATATTAGTACGCATAAATTACAATAATTAAGCTGAAATGTATTAACATTGCACTAGACTGCATACGTAATAGATATAACATATGTACTGCACAGCTCATTTTTCACAAAAGAAAAAGAAACTGCCAGAATGATGTTTTAAGAGGAGCTTATAGATAATTTTGCACTAGAACCGTAGCCAGGTCTTCATTCAATATGTAAAACAAGATTAAGTATGCTGTCCATGTAAAAAGATGGATCTATACAGAAAAAGCTATTAAAGTATGAGCTTCATGCCTGCAGACAAGAGTAACAAAAGGACATCTGGGTCGATTTTAAATGGAAACTGAGTGAAGGAAATACCGTTTCAGCATCAATAGGATCCATTTCCTTCAACTGTTGCAAATGTCCATTTGTCTCTGGATCAAATATGCTTCCCAGGAAGTGGTATACACGAGCAAAGTCTGGCATGGCTGCAAGTGTCACCAGAATTGGGAGGGGAGAAAGAAGTCAGTATGTGTCAGAATTAAGGGGCACAAATGACACAACTACAGTTGATAATATCAATGCCACCTCCAAACGGAAAATACAACAGTATCAGGGTAAGGATCCCATTTGCACTGTGATGTAATAAGGCCATAAGAGCCTGTAGACCCCTACCAATCAAACATCAAAGCATTAAGGTCACATCTAAAATTTGAAGGACCCATTATGGTTATGATATGCAGACAGAAGATGGATCTAACATAATAACTTTTCGTTAAAAAAAGCAGAGCAGTCAAGATGGAGACTGCGTAAAGAAAGTTATTTTGGCGTAACTTAACTTTCCTAAGAAGACCCAAAGGTTCTGACTGACAAGTGCCTAATATACCAATAACTATCCTAATAATGTGTACATGCCAAGATGCCAACAGTTGTCATCAACCAGTAAGGTAAGAGTGAGGACTGAAGTAGATGAAGCTACAAATCTACCATGTTAATATAGGCAGAACGACAAAAAAAACAATGTTAAACTCTTCTAACTTTCATGGTTGGAGGAGATTAAGATAGCAGCAAGGTTGCAATGAGCGCAAAGAGTTTAAAGCAAGGCTAAAGTAACTTAATGGAAAAAACAGTGCATGGAGCAATAAGTCATTAAATTAAGCACATGTGTTCACATCTGAAGCAATGATACATAGGATCAACTTTAGATTATAGACCTTGAATGTATACCAGCAAAAGGAGTAACAAGCTTAAGTACATTCCATTTAACACAAGGAAAAAAGAACCAGGTTTGTTTCTCACAGGGTATCAAACACAAATTATACTAAACCACATAATCAGGGGGAACAATTGGAAACCAATCTGCACTGATAATGTGCAGTGTGTCCAAGATACTTAGGAAGTAAGGATCCACAAAACATTTAACTGACAGAGTTGAAAGAGAAGCTCACCACTCAGTGCTGGATGCCTGATTTCTTGTTCTGTGCCTTCAGAAGTTGGCCAAGTTCCAGATTGGCTACCTATGCTACTAGAGTTATTATATGTTGCACCTGAACATGTAGCATCTGTGATAAGTATCTCCTATAAAGAAATTGATCCGAAATGGAGTTCACAACAAAGGAACAGTACAAACCTTGTGTATGCCTCGGACTGAAATGTTGAACAGGAAAAGCATCATTTGCACTTGAGTCCGTAGCAACAGTAGCAGTATCCATAGGTGTACCACAGCCTTGCTCCATTATATGTGAAGCTTGTTGTGGTAAGACAACTTGAAGGGCTGCATGATCCCCGATGTTTCTAATTAGATATATAACTATAATTTCATGGCAACCAGATGCAAGATAAGGAAAAATGCTTACCCTTTTTTGAGGCTTTGTGTGGATATGGATGGGCAGCCTTTCGTTTTGGCCTAGGTGGGGGCAAATGCTCACCTGTTCCATTCTTTTGAACCTTCAAAAAGTACTTTTGTGCATGACTCCTGATCTGTTAAAAAAGCTGTTGTTTAGATCATGCACAGTTCGTCAAACAGCATAACAAAAAAAAAAAAAAAAATTCAGCAACCAATTTACGTCTTGGACTAGCAAGTTTACAGTGGTTGGGGAAAATATTAGTATCAAAATGATGAATTTTTTTAGTCCCTCAATAACACAGGTATTCAGTGGCGACCAGTTCAAACTCAAACCCAGTAGTATACAGTATTTGCAGTAACATAAAAGTAGCATGGTGGGATGGTATAGAGCAAGCATGAGGTTTAATGTTGCCTGCATGATCCCTTATCCTATGTTGGGAGTTGGTACTTAAAAAAAATGTAAATATCCTCACCTAAAACAGTGTGACTAAAAAACCGTAACTAGCCTAAAACCTTGTGTGACAAAGCCAGTCAACTACAAAGGGAGACAATGGCACAGATTTGAGGATCCAAGGACAGATTTAATTATACCTGTATTACTGTCTTGGAGCCAACATATGCTTCGATCTTTTTCCAGTCACGGTCAAAGCTGTTACATGAAAAGAAAGAAGGATTAATATATAAGAAAGCTGCTCCAGATGTGTGACACGAGGCATTCTACAAGTATGAAATGTCCATAAACTGCTAAAGCATCTGTTTAGGTGACAAGCCATCTATGCGACCAGGATCCATAATAATGGATTAGATACATGTGACTAAAATCCTAACGGCTATCCTTAGGGTAAGACATTGCCATTCAGAACAACTTAGTAGGGTGAAATCCTAAAGGCAACTAGGCAGAATCTAACTACGGGACGATAACGAACAATTTAGGATGTCTGCCAGTCATGTTCCACAGTGGGATAAAGAGTGATTGCCCCCCAGAGATGAGACTCTAGGGTGTACTAGGCCAACAGACATACCATATAACTTACACTTGGGAACTCAACTACTACATCAATGCAACAAGTATCAAACGAGAAAGGAAGACCTTATAAGGATCCCAACTACCCCTACAGGTGGTACAGAACTACATACGCCAAAACCTGTACATGGATCAAGTAACAGTGGTCAGTGGAATGGCGCGCAAGGACCAAGTTCTAATAAGTTTGGATTCTGACTATATTTATACAAATTTAGCAGCAGCTATGCGGGAACACAGGCGCTCACTTATTAACCACCACACTGCAGGATTCAATCGTGATGGACCTCTGATGTAGCATAACGATAGTTAGGGCCTGTTTGGATGAGCCAGGGCTAGTTACTAGCTGGGCTAAAAAATTAGCTAGCTAGTTGGCTAACAACTAGTTGAAGATTTGGCTAAAAAATTAGCCCACCTATTTAAATGAGCTAGAGCTAATTTTGGCTATTTTTTAAGCTAGCTAGCAATTAGCTCGGGTATCCAAACAGGCCCTTAGATCTACCATTTGACCAACGACTGACCACTAAAGCACAGGAAGACGCAAACGTGAGCACAATTCGCAGATTAACAAACCCAACTAGTGAACCAAACTCCAGCGATCGAGAGGAAGGAAGAGCAGACGGGTCAGAGGTAAGCGCCGCCGGAGGTGGTGGTCAGGAATAGGACGGGGGAGAGAGCGGGACTCACAGCTGCAGCGCCTCGAGGAACTTGTCGTGCTCGGGGTCGGTCCAGCTCTCGCGCGACTTGGTGATGGTATACGGCTTGCGCACCCTCCGGGGCTCCTCCTCGTCGTCGTTCCCAACCGACGGCACGGGCACAGGCACGGCCGTGGGCGCGGCGGCGGCGGCGGCCTCCCGCGCCTCCTCCTCCTCCTTTCCGCCCCCGGCGACGGCCGGGACCGACGGATCCAGCGGGTGCGGCGTCGTGCTCATAGACACCATCGGCCTGGCGCTGCGCTGCTCCCTCCTCCTCCTTCCTCGTAGACCCTAGGGTTGGCGGCGTGGTGGTGGTCCGCTGCTGCAGGCGCCTGGCGTTTCTGCTGGTGTGAGACGTGAGGCAGGAGAGGACAGAGGAGGAACGGGTGGTGAAGAGTGGTCGCCGGCTCTTCTCCTGTCCACAAGTTTTCTACACACACTGCTACGCGGACCCCACACAGCTCTCGTTTTCCGGGTCGGGTGGTGTGTTGATCGTGGGTGGATGGCTCACTTTATTTGCTGGCAGCTGCAGTGCTGCTGGACAGTGCTGCTGGACAGAAGCAGCTGGTGTGTTGATCGTGGGTCGGGACGAAAATGGTAAGGATATTTTTCGTATTCGAAATCGAATCCGTTTAGAGGGGTTGAGATCTGTCCGTATTCGAGTCCGGATATCCAACATTCGATACCGTATTCGTATCCGAATACTCAAATTGCATATTTATGATGTCGATATCTAATCGTATCATATCCGACGTAGTTGACACTATCCGTATTCGAATCCGAATCTGGACAGAAATATGAAACCAAATATAATATCGTTGATATCCGATCTGTTTTCATCCCTAATCGTGGGTGGTGTGCTGCTGTGGGAAATAGGTCGTGATCCGAGCCCCACTCCAATTCTGTGTGATTAGGTTGTAAGTCTTGAAATTATAGTATATAGCCCGATTTAATCCGATCCTTTAATTCACGTTATCCTAACCCACTCCTGATCCTTTTAGATCCTAGGCCGATCTAGTACTGACAATCCAAGGGTCAGCACTTATTATATTCAAATATACTAGCAAGCAAGCAAGTCAATACTGACAATGATCCAAGGGCCAGCACATATACTAAAATACAATGAAATTTAACACCTCACAGCACACGCCCCACCCAGCCGGTTGGCCCTAATGCTCTATTGTGAGTCTGCTATCGATAGGATAGGAAGGTCCTTCCATTACGATCCGCGGGATGATCCATTCTCACGATCTGCACATGACGTCCATGATCTGATCTGTGCCATTCCTTCTAAAGGATAATCCAATCCGATTCAGCCCTATTCTTAAAAGAACCTGTATATGATCCATATATATGAGCCCACGAGTTGGGGGGCCCTTATGACCCTTGGCTTAGCCATCCCATTTTCTTGTCGTAAACGATTGTAAATTTTCAGCTAGAATAGTATTTTTCTCTCACACAACCCAGCCAGCAATACTTATTCACGAACCAGCAACCGAACAGGCTGAAGGTTCTTTGTTTCTAGTCTCTCAAAACATTCGTCCTGTGTGGCCGATGGTTTCCGCAGCGGATAAATCGTCTGATACTAATTTGTTACGAGGTACCATGACTAATAATAAGCTAGGCTGATACATCCTAATACATGCCGACTGAAACTTGAGGCTCCATTTGAAATCTAGGGATTCTTCTTGTTTCCTATTTCCTATGTTTTTTTTATAAAAAATAAAATTTGATTGATCCATGCGTTTGAAAGGGGCCTCGAGTTGTCGGTGCAAAGTCTGTCCCCGTTCCTGAACGTGGGTCCCCAAGAGATGAGAGACGTGGTGGCACAAGTGCGCACAAATCATCGTCAGTCCCCGCCTCCTCAGCCCCCACCCCGGTACTGTAGCATCGGCCATGGTCGCGGCCGCCGCCACCACCTCCGACTCGGACTGACCTCACCACCTCCGACTCCCAGACAGAACCCTAACCAACCCGCCCCTACCCCGCTGATGGCGTTCGCGCCGCCGCGCCTCCTCCCGCTACCCCCTCCGCCGTCGGCGGCGGAATCCACGCGTGCCGTCTCGGCGCGCCACCACGGGGGCCGCACGGCGCCGGAGCTCTCGGGCCCGACCCCGCGCGTGGTGGTCGTCACCTCCGGAAAAGGCGGCGTCGGCAAGACCACCACCACCGCCAACCTCGCCGCCTCGCTCGCGCGCCTCGGACTCCCCGCCGTCGCCGTCGACGCCGACGCCGGCCTCCGCAACCTCGACCTCCTGCTCGGCCTCGAGAACCGCGTCCACCTCACCGCCGCTGACGTCCTCGCGGGCGACTGCAGGCTCGACCAGGCGCTCGTCCGCCACCGCGCGCTCCAGGACCTCCACCTACTCTGCCTCTCCAAGCCACGCTCCAAGCTGCCGCTCGCGTTCGGATCCAAGACCCTCACCTGGGTCGCGGACGCGCTGCGACGCTCGCCCAACCCGCCCGCCTTCATCCTCATCGACTGCCCCGCAGGTCTGCCACTCCTGATCCCGGCATTTTGGCCTGGCCTGCATTGCATTTCTCGCATCCAATGCCGATTGTAATGAATTATTATCTCGATCCAACAGATTAAGGAGCCATTTGTATGGGTTTAATCGACCTTTTCACCTAATTTTAGATGATTGGTAATCTCCGCCTCCAAGAATACCTGTACTCTTGTGTAGCCATATGAGTAATTGTTATAGACTGAACTGAATTGGGATGTTCCAGGAGCCTTGCTCTAATCACATTTAGTAATTTCCATTTATTCAAACGTATGGTCTGGGGGCTTTAGTCCCTGAACTAATGCTAGTAGGCAGCAATTGGGATGTTGCTCAGCTTTCCTACATTCATCAGCATTGGTTATCCAATATCAACAAGGATTTCAGAGCCAGTATATTCATTGGTTTCATAATAATAGTTCATGTTTATGATGTGATGTTCAGAAAACTGCTAATTTCAGAGCCAAGGTTCAAGGGACTAATTTTAGATGCTCAGTAGCTTCCTATCTAAGAATACCTGTTGTTCCATCAGATACTGGTATGAAATGGGGACAATGGCACCATGTTTAAATGTACAATTTAGGAGCTTATAATGAAGCCCCTAGAATCTACTCCCTCCGTTCCAAATTGTAAGCCATTCTAGTTTTTATAGATACATAGCTTTTGCTACGAATCTAGATATACCTTATGTTTAGATACACTTTAAAAGCTATGTAACTAGAAAAGCCAAACGACTTATAATTTGGAACGGAGGGAGTATATACTAGGTGTCCTTTGGTTTGCTTGGGATTCTGATTCCAACATCCATGCATCATAGTTTCCCCACATTTTTTATTGTCAATTTCTACAGGCTAATAATTCAGAGTCAGTATGCAGGTGGCATCCTTTCCATGGTTTCACAATGCTAGTTCATGTTTTGTGATGTGGTGTTCAGAGTACTGGTAATTTCGGAGCCAGGATAAAAAATTCATGATGGTCTAATTTTCTATACTTGGTAATATTCTGTCGAAGAATCTAGATGCTAAGTATCCCTTAATTTGCTTGGGATGTTGAATTCTGAACCAGGATGCACTTTGCATCCTTCCCATGATCCGAGTCCACTGGTATTATAGTGGGATGTTCCAGACCTGTTACTGTGTAAAAGAAATATAAAAAAAAACTGTTTAGATCCACTTGCCAAGATGTTTGTCCTAATCTCCTAGAATGCCGTATCTTAGTACATTTCTGAACTTGTGGAACACAAACATTGCTAGTATCAGGCTATCAGCAACGAAGATGATGCCTAATTTGGTTTGTGACTTCTGCTCACTTGTTGTCTTAAAGTATCAACTGTGGTCAAAGTGGAAGCGTGGAACCTTAAGCACTGCCATATTTATTCCAGTCATACATTATGGCTTGTTACACTGGTTGTCTTAAAGTATCAACTGTGGTTACAAAAAAGAAGTCATGGTGGTGAATTTAGAATATGCAATATGTTCTACTTCTGTTATGTAAAGCTTCTTGGTGTTTGTCTTGCAGGTGTTGATGCCGGGTTTGTCACTGCCATTGCACCTGCAGAAGAGGCGGTGCTCGTTACCACCCCTGACATTACGGCTCTCCGCGATGCTGACCGTGTCGCAGGACTGTTAGAGTGCGATGGCATCAAAGATATCAAGATTATTGTCAACCGAGTGCGACCAGACCTGGTGAAGGGGGAGGACATGATGTCAGCGCTTGATGTCCAGGAAATGCTCGGGTTGCCCTTGCTAGGAGTGGTGCCAGAAGACGCAGAGGTGATCCGGAGCACAAATAGGGGCGTGCCATTGGTGCTCAACGACCCACCCACGCCTGCGGGCCTTGCTCTGGAGCAGGCTACTTGGCGATTGGTGGAAAGAGATGCGATGACAGCAGTCATGGTCGAGGAGCAGGAGAGGCCCAAGAAGAAAGGCGGCTTCTTTTCGTTCTTCGGGTAGGTGAGTCTGGAGTTCAGCTGTTGAGTTTAGGCTGTAGATGGTGTACAGGCTTGCGATCTGGAGTTTCTGAATGCTTTACGTTTTGGCTTTGCTTTGTTCTAGGTTAGAGCGATTCATTTGTTGTGATGGTGTAGAAGAAATATGTAACTCTGGATTGATGGCTTGATGCTTCTAATATTGGAGGACCTTGTTCGACATAATGTGACATTGGCATCATGAATAGAGGCATTGCTTCTTCTTTTTTCCTTTTCTTATATTTGCATGGAACATTAACGCACAATCATATATCACACATGTGGACAGGGGCAACCGAGTGGTGCATGTTGTTTGAGAATTATATTGTTGGATAATTTATCACACATGGTGGATCCCAATCGCAACTGTATTGTATGGAGTATGCCTTTTGTTTTGTGCGTGTGCTGCTAATTAATGCCAAATGGAATGCGAGATAGCAAAGGTGCTGTGCGTGCTTAGTTGACTGCGTCAGAAAACATGATGAAAACTCCATAGGTTCTTATTGAGGATATTTCTTAACCATTATAATCTATATATAGTCATCCTTTATGTGACATCTAAAATTATACATTTGTTATGAAATCGAAGTAAAAAACAAATATGAACAGAAAGCTTTGATGGTGGCCAAATTAATGAGAAAGATGAAAGTCTGAGGATTCACATTTGCAAAGTCCTATATGTTCATACTAGCCTTCTCCTTTAGTTTGCTAGCTACTATAATAAAAGAGAGGTCACTTTCATCTGATGTAATGCAAAAAAACAAAATGAAATACAAAGAACCCTCATTTTCTCTCCATTCCCTGTCCTAGTTCTTGTGTGTGCAAAATGATTTATTAACAACATTTTCTTTTTTGCGTTTGGGTTTGGTTTTAGTTTTCTTTCCCTTTTATGCCACTGCATTGCCTGTTTATTTTCCAACCAAGGTCAATGGTTATGGTGTTAAAACGTTAGGGGCAGTTTGGATAATTTCATTTGGAGAATTGGAATCTAGGCTATTTAGCTAGGAATTTGATATTCCACGATATTCCAAAGTTCACATATAAACATATCTTAAATTCATAGGATGAGAGATGAAAATTGATTCTATAGATCACCGTGCTATGTTTCTACTTCGTAACTTATAACATGCACTTCAACTCGCTCTCCTATGGTATAAATGCAACACATAAGTATCTCTCTCGTATGGATCATAATAATATACAAATATATTCCATATAGAACCATAATATCTTAATTAATCTGTCTAAATTATGATTATTAAAATAAATTAATTCCAAGGATTGAAACAGGGCCTTATTGTATTTTTCATATTGCCGGTTCTACCTCTGTTGCTTATCCAAAAGACCAAAACACATGGCTGCATCGTCCTCTTTTTCTCCTGCAGATCCATCCCAATCCCTCTGATGAGTCGCCGACCATGCTGACGACTGCACGCTCTCTGGTGCCAACATGCAGCTCCTCCGTCAAGGCCACTTGCCTCGCATGCCGACCTTGACATCCACGCCTACTCAGTGGAGCTAGCCGTAACGCGGGGCACCCTTCATCACCGCGCATCTTCAACCTCCATCTTGTCCGCATCTGCCCCACCCCCGCTTGTCTCATCCACCGCCAATTTGTAGAGGCAAAAAAGTAGAGGCACTGGGAGAACCACCTCGATAGAGGAATCCCAGTTGCCACTATAGTAAAAAGTTGTAGTGGTGCCATCCATCTTGAACAGACCGACTCGAGTTTCATTTCACACTTGCAGATGTTTAAACTCTTGTTTGATACAACATCACTGGTCTACCACTCAACACATACACGTCACAAGCCCCGAAACAAAGCCCAAACATACATGGGACATGGCACAGAGACATTTAAATCGTGCAGGGCACACAACACACAAATGATTTTTTAAGACGGTACGATTTTATTAACGGAGGCAGTCGGGCTGGTTGCCCGCCTCCGTTAAGCCTGTTCGGTTGGCTGGTTCGTATCGTTGCTGGTTCGTGAAGAAGTACTGCTGGCTGGTTTGTGTAAGAGAAAAATACTGTTCCGGCTGAAAATTTACGATCGTTTACGACAAGCCACAGCCAAACGAACAGGCTGGTTAATCGGTGACCGGGCCGCAGGCCAAGTGACCGTCTCGGTTAATCATTAACGAAGGCGGTCACAATAAAGCAGCCTCCATTAATCCATTAATGGAGACAGACAATTTAAGACATCCGCCTCCATTATTCGACTATTTTCGGGGGCGGTCGTTCTAAGCGTCCGCCCCCGTCTTAAGATGGTCGTCTCGGTTAATTATTGCAACAACAAAATAATTCATAACTTTTTCATATGAACTCGGATGAAGACAAACTTTATATCAAAATTATAGCTCTCGACGAGATTTACAACTTTGTAGTTGAAAAGTTTTTGAATTGAAAATGTGTAGGGTCCATGAAAAGATCTAAACAATGCCTAGAGTGAGATGAATAGGCATATCTAAAAATTTCTGCGTAATCTCAAAGTCAAATGTCAGTGACAGTTGGAAGTCCCGACAGTTTGGGCCTGAGCTTCACGCAGCCGGAAGTTTCGACGCAAACAACCAGGAGTTCCGGCACCTACGAGAATTTCACTACAAGTGCTAAAATAAAACTTTGAGTGAAAGATATCTTACAACCCACTCCCTAGCGGTAAGATAAAGTGTTGGGGTTGCTCCTTTGTCGCCGGAGGGTCACCACTCCGTAGATCGAGTTTAAACCCTAAGAGGAGAGTTGGGGAGGAAGACAAACCAACATGAACAAATATGATAGCACAAATCACAACAACAGCAAGCACGGGGGACACAAGAATTTATCTCGAGGTTCGTCAACCCCACAAAGGATCTCCTACGTCCTCGTTGTTGAGGTGACCACAAAGGTCGGAGTCTCTTCCACCTCCTTGCCTTTCTCAAAGCAACCACACAGGTTACTTGAGCTTTCCACTCAGAAATCAAGGGTAATACAAAATTTTCAAGGCTCTTCCACAAGATGGAAGCTCTTGGGTGACACCTAGCCGGCTAGGGTTCCAAGAACCCAAGAGTAATAGACGCAAATCCAACCAGTTTGATGAAGAAATCAAGTGCTCAAGCTTATCAAAGTGATTCTCTCACTCAATCCACTCTCCTTTCACTCAAAACCCTAGGGGAATCGAAGATTGGAGCAAAGGGGAGAGGAGAGGGGTGCCTTGAATGCTTAGGAGCTATTTTGGACGAAGATTGGTGAGCAATGAATGAGTGGATCATGGTTCGAAGAGAGGAGAGAGCTCTTTATACTCAAAGGCAAATCAAACCGTTCAGATCTGAGTCGGAAGTTTTGACACAGATCGCTAGAACTTCCGGCTCTATGCAAAAACATTGTTCACGCAGACAATCCACTGGGCTTGCTCGCATATCATCAGAACTCCAGGCGGTCGCCGGGACTTCTGGCTTCCATCGGGACTCTCGACAGACATGGCGAGCCAGGCGGCTAAGTCTCAAAGCGTCAGGACTTCCGGCAGGAGCCGGAACTTCTGGCTTCCATTGGGACTCCCGACAGACATGGCGAGCCAGGCGACTAAGTACTAAAGCATTGGGATTTTCGATGGGTGAAGGTGCGCAGGCGGGCTACGGCTAAGTTTTCAAGCACCAGGACTTCCGGCACCAAACGTCGAGACTTCCGACTACCAAAAGTCCACAAACTATGTCAAGTGTTCGTGAGGTGATTTTGTGTCTCTCTTTTGATTTTATTTTTATGCTTGAGCACTCTATCTTCCTGTCGACATAGAAATTTCGTCCCGTGCTGAGGGCACACGAGCAAGTCAGAAGGGTCCGCTCGATGGAGCTAGAGATCCACCTAGCTTCAGCGTAGGGGTGGTCGATCCTGCGCACTCCTCTCAAGACGTGCTAGTCAATTTGACCCTACAATTGATAAGGAGAGAAAGTTTATCAGTAATTTAGGGCGGAACGTGCCGGTGTTGCCAGACAGTCCCGAATGTGCGGCTCTGAGAGCCAATATGAAAGGAGATCGACTAAATAGTAGATTCCAGCATATTCATAAGAAAAAATCAGTTAAAGCTCATGGGGTTGTGTAAGAAGAATCGGTTATCATTAAGGATGAATATCATTATTTAGATAAATATTGGTCAATGGCAAAAGGATGTCAACAATGATTAATTTATGCTAAGCCAATGACTGTAAGTAACCGAACCCCTTTTATATAGAAGAAACAGTTCATCATCATTCAACCGTTTAATAAAGATAAATCTAATGAACATATTAGATCTCATCTATCGCTATGACCAGTGAGGCATGAGGCAGAATCATGCTGGCCGTAGAAACAACAATAGATTCAACGACCCTAACTTATTACTAATATCAGTGGGGCATGAGGTAGAATCATGCAGGCCGTAATACAATAATAAGATCATGGGGCTAACACATCTTTCAACCTATCCCTACTTCAACGATCTCGTGACATGAACTATTCATGAAAGCGCTCGATATCAGCTAAAACAACCGATTCAGACATAGCGCACAGTTAAAGTCATGTCCTCTCAGGAACAGATCTACCAAATAACGATCCTCACTCCACGGTGCTAACAGTGGGGTGTGAGGCAGAATCACACAGGCCATGATAACGAGCCATGGAACAGTTTCGCTAGCCAATAGATCTACTCAAGATCAGACATGCCTTAACCGCACGCTATGCACGATCAAGATTGATATAAAATAGCCGATAAAACATAACTCATCGTTTAAAGTGTAGATTAGATCAGTTTAGATTAACAAACGATGGGTTAAACAAGATATAAGGCCGATCTAGATCAATCCCAATCGAGCGAAGTGATATTGCTGTAATTAAATAAATAATGGAGGCAATAAGCAATATCGGTAACTTAATGAATCTATTCGAAGGAATGCCACCCTTAGATAGAGCCGATAACTTGACCTTAATCCAGTTTGAGCAGTGGAGGTCGGCCGGATCGATACAGCCTTACTTGAACTAGACAAGAATCGATAACTAACTTATACTAGAGTCGCAGTGGAGGTCAACCGGATCTATGCAGCCGTACGAACAGAGGTATAAGCCATGACGGTACTTACAGACAAGCAGTGGAGGTTGACCGGATTGATGCAGCCATACTCGCTGAAGAACTCACCGAGATCTACTCTACTCCTACTCCTAAGGGGTGGCCGGAGCCGAAAAAAGTAAGTAACTTGTATTGGAATGATTGTGTGTCCTTTATAATAGCCGGGGTTTGATATTTATACCCGGTACCTATGCATGACTCCTATCTAAGTACGACTCATCACAATATTTGACCCTAGAGAAAACATTCCTAATTTAAGATAACTTGGACTCCAATCTTTCCCTTTTTGTAGAGTCCAACATGTCTTGTCCCGGCGCCGATCATAGCCTTTGTCGTTATCTGCTGGCGCTATCTGAAGAAAGCTGATTCCAGTTTTGCATTCGAATCAGCTGATACCGACCTACGCGTGATTGATTCCTTGATGACATGATCTTGGGAGCTTTCAAGTCCCTATGACTCTTCTTCCAAATTTTGGTGTAAACACATGCCCCCCAATTTTAGGATAAAAGTAATTTTATTCCAAAATTATCACGTCTGTATCCCTGATTGGTCCGTAGTCATGGGTAGAGAATCTTGATCTGGGGTCTACTGTTTGTCGTCGTCTATGTCAGCTCATGAGCCTATGCTTCAAAACATTTACGAGAGCATCATTGCTTCATAGGCACTTAGATTTATCCTTCTAGGCCGGCTATAAAATGTCTATCCGACCCCGACGAGAGCAATTCAACAATTAAGGTATGTTTCTCATCCATATGCCCCCTTGTCGAGGACCTAATACCGGGGTACCCGATGAGGTGGGACTAATAACCATCGAACGTTGACGCTTCTAGTCAGAGAAGAACACTACTACGCTTCTTGCCCGAACGACGGAAGATTGGTCCCACCTCACCCGATGACTAAGGGCTAGCTCCGCCTCGCCCGACGTCTGAGGGCAGGCTTTGTCTCACCCGACCCCCAAGGGCTGGCCTCCGCCTCGCCCGATGGCTAAGGGTTGACTCCGCCTCGACCGACGCCCGAGGACGGGCTCTGCCTCGCCCGACCCCTGAGGGCTGGCCTCCACCTCGCCCGATGGCTAAGGGCTGGCTCCGCCTCGCTCGACGCTCGAGGCGGGCTTCGCCTCGCTCGACGTCCGAGGGCGGGCTTTGCCTCGCCCGACGATTGCACCCTGCTCCTTCATGATGACAAGCACAGGGTACGATAGGACATTCGAGTCAAACGCAGTACCGAGGACCATGCCCTGCACGCCTACAGGAAGGTACCGTCAGGATACGATGGGATGGGCACTTTAAGCCCTTTTCGACGTAACAGTGCCCGAATAGTGTTGTAGGTGCCGACTTTTGTCCCACAGTGTAGTAGGCGCCGCCTTCAGTCCTCGGGTGCAAATACTAACACAGACATACGACAGCCACTACGGTCTAAGACAGAAACCACATCATCTACAGTGACAGACGTATGGTCACTTCCCCTATTACCACCCGAGGGGTCACAGCTCGGCTCTCCGGCAAGCCGCATCGTTCACCGATGTAGGATAGGACACACCCACTTGCTAAATGAGGCCAGGGCATGGCCTATGAAGATCAGCAAACACGCCACCTCTGACATAGCCTACCATGTTAAGCAGGGCAAGCCCAAGGAAAAAGGAGGACCCGGCTCCCTCAAAGGACCTTCGATACCTTCGGCATTTTCCTCTTTCTCCCATCTGTAACCCCTGCTCCCCCTTGGTCTATAAAAGGGAGGGTAGGGCCCCCCGCTAAGGGGACTGACTCTTGAGGGATTAGTTCAACATACACAATGCGTCACGCATACAGCCAAGCAGCGACCGAGCTCTTGATGCCCTTTCGACCATTCCATCAGAGACCTAGGACCTCTTCCTCTCTTGACCGTTTGTACCCCCTACTACAAACCTTTTCTGGTACTAATAACATGAGCGGCAGTAGACTGGATGTAGGGACATTTAGCCTAAACCAGTATAAACCTCGTGTCCTTTAGTGCACCATCCGAGCCTAACGCGCAACAATTACAAATTTACTAGCTGGTGTTTGTTTGAAACACCGACAGTTGGCATGCCAGGTAAGGGCCTTTGTGCGTTCCAAATTAGGCCTCGGACGTGTGTTTCGGTGACCTGGACTTCATCATCACGCTGGGAGGAGAGTTGGCGCTGGCCCACACAGCCGTCCAGTCTCCCCCCCCCATCAACTTCAACTATGGGAGGCTTGAGCACCAGCCTAGCGTCTCCCTTGGACCACAACCATCCAGGGAGGACCCACGTTGCCTCACCCTCTCTCCGAAACACTCCACATAGAGCGCCCTGATGGCGCTTCCGTTCGGTCTCCGCAACGCCACGACGACCGTTAGCCACCTTGTGGCACAGCGCACGATCCCATCCCCCATGAACAATGAGTTCTTAGGGATGATCGAAAGTGTTACAGAATCCCTCCACGGCCTCCTCGCGGAGGGGCCGGGGTCGGACTCTGGCTCTGATTCCGGTAGGGGGAGCCATCATCCCTCCCAAGAATGTTTCATGGCAGAAACCTCCGAGGGACACGTCGAAAGTGTCTCCATAGAGAAGACTACCCTGGCAGGCAACCTTGGCGACGCAACTAAGAGGGGGACAGTAGCCCCACCTCATGTAGGGGTGGAGCAGCTGAGTGCCCAAAAGCAGGAAATAGATGAGGCTAGACAACAACTTGTTTGGGAGTACATGGAGGTCGATGAGGAGATCAGGCGCCGCAGAGATGGTGGGCACGCACGCGCCGTGGCCCACGACATAAACTGAAGGATCATCGCCGATGGTGAAATCCTTCCTCACTTCGTTCGGGCAAGCCAGAACATCGCTGCCGCAACGACCCTACTTCATGGCCTTCCAGAGGCTGCGACGCCCGAGGATCATCGGGTCCGCCGTGAAATTCGCACGCTGCTTGAGCTTGCGGCAGCGTAGTAGGCGGAGAGTTTGTTGTCTCGGCGACATGAGCCCAACGCTAGCCAGCTTACGCCCTCAGTGCGCCTCGCCAGGGACACATCGGTCCACCAAGCACCGCGAGGTGGCGGTGAAAGGTCCTAATGGCTAGAGGGGGGGGGTGAATAGCCTAATAAAAATTTCTACAACAACACTTAACAAAATGGTTAGACAATTATGAGGCGAAGCAAGTGTTGCACTAGCCTACTCAAAACGCAAGCCACCTATCACAATTCTAGTTTAGATAGTATCTATTCACACAATAGTTGTGATACTACTCTATGTTAGTGTGCTCTCAAAGGCTCTATGTTAGGGTGCTCTCAAAGGCTAACTAAAGAGCCACACCAACCAAGCAAGCAAGCTCTCATAACTAGCTACACTAAAGAGCTTGTCAACTAGTTTATGGTAATGTGAAGAGAGTGATCAAGAAGGTTATACCGCTGTGTAGATGAAGGAACCAATCAATCACAAGGATGAATAACAATGAAGACCAATCACCTCGAAATCAATGATGAACACAATGATTTTTACCGAGGTTCACTTGCTTGCCGGCAAGCTAGTCCTCGTTGTGGCGATTCACTCACTTGGAGGTTCACACGCTAATTGGCTTTACACGCCAAACCCTCAATAGGGTGCCACACAACCAACACAAGATGAGGATCACGCAAGCCACAAGCAATCCACTAGAGTACCTTTTGGCTCTCCACCGGGGAAAGGTCAAGAACCCCTCACAATCACCACGATTGGAGCCGGAGACAATCATGACCCTCCGCTCAATGATTCTCGCTGCTCCAAGCCATCTAGGTGGTGGCAACCACCAAGAGTAACAAGCGAAATCCACAGCGAAACACGAACACCAAGTGCCTCTAGATGCAAACACTCAAGCAATGCACTTGGATTCTCTCCCAATCTCACAAAGATGATGAATCTATGATGGAGATGAGTGGGAGGACTTTGGCTAAGCTCACAAGGTTGCTATGTCAATGCAAATGGCCAAGAGTGTGAGCTTCAACCGGCCATAGGGCTTAAATAGAAGCACCCACGAAATAGAGTCATTGTACCCCTTCACTGGGCACAACGCGGGCTTTCCAAATTCATCACAAAAATCTTGATTGGTTGATCCAAATATGATATCATCAACATATATTTGCAACACAAATAGATCTTTTCCAATCTTCTTGATGAAAAGAGTAGTGTCTACCTTGCCCATTGTGAACCCTTTAGAGAGTAGGAAGTCCCTCAATCTCTCATACCATGCTCTAGGTGCTTGCTTCAAATCATACAATGCCTTCTTCAACTTGTACACATGGTTGGGCTTCTTGTCATCTTCAAAACCAGGAGGTTGCTCAACATATACTTCGTCATTGATGTAACCATTGAGAAATGCACTCTTAACATCCATTTGACAGAGCTTGATGTTGTGGGCACAAGCATAGGCTAGCAAGATTCTTATTGCTTCCAATCTAGCCACCGGGGAATATGTTTCTCCAAAGTCAAGACCTTCAACTTGTGTATAGCCTTGTGCTACCAATCTTGCTTTGTTCCTTACTACTATCCCATCTTGATCTTGCTTGTTTCTAAAGACTCATTTGGTTCCAATCACATTGTGTCCCTTTGGTCTTTCTACCAACTCCCATACTTGTTTCTTGTGAAGTTATTCAATTTTTTATGCATAGCATTTACCCAATCAACATCCTTCAATGCTTCATGTATCTTCTTTGGTTCAATGGATGACACAAATAAGAAATACTCACAAAATGAAGCCAATCTTGATCTAGTTTGCACACCTCTTGAAATATCACCAATGATAGTGTCCAATGGATGATCCCTTGCAACATTGGTTGGTTGGAGGATTGGAACTTGATTGCTTGCACTTGCTTGATCATTGGGTTGAGATGATGTACTAGCCACTTGATCTTGTTCATTATCATGAGATCCACTTGCACTAACTTGATTTGTATCATCTTGCACATTTGAGTTGGAGAGCACTTGCACTTGATCATCTTCATCATCATTCACTTGCCTATGCCTCAATTCACCAACATCCATGTTCTTCATGGCATTTGAAAGTTGAATGCCCCTAACATCTTCTAAGTTCTCATTCTCTACTTGTGAACCCTTGGTTTCATCAAATTCAACATCATGAACTTCCTCAAGAGTACCACTATCCAAATTCCAAACTGTATATGCTTTGCTTGTAGTGGAATAACTAAGTAGGAATCCTTCATCACATTTCTTGTCAAACTTGTCCAATCTAGTGCCTTTCTTTAAGATATAGCATTTGCAACCAAAGACCCAAAAATATGCAATGTTGGGCTTTCTACCATTCAAGAGCTCATATGGTGTCTTCTCTTTCAATCGATGACAATAGAGGCGGTTGCTACAATAGCAAGCCGTGTTGATAGCTTTGGCCCAAAAAGATTGACTCACATTGTACTCACTAAGCATAGACCTTGCCATATCAATAAGTGTTCTATTTTTTCTCTCAACAAGGCCATTTGATTGTGGTGTGTACTTAACCGAGAATTGATGTCTAATTCCAAATTCATCACATAACTCATCAATTCTAGTGTTCTTGAACTCACTACCATTGTCACTTCTAACTCTCTTGATGGTTGTTTCAAACTCATTGTAAATGCCCTTGACAAATGATTTGAATGTTGTAAACACATCACTTTTGTCCACTCGAAAGAATACCCATGTATATCTAGTGTAGTTATCCACTATCACAAAGCCATATTTGTTACCACCAATGCTAGTGTATTGTGTTGGCCCAAACAAGTCCATGTGCAATAACTCAAATGCTTTACTAGTGCTCATCATGCTTTTCTTAGGATGGATGTTTCCAACTTGTTTGCCAGCTTGACAAGAGCTACAAAGTTTATCCTTTTCAAACACAACATCTTTCAAACCTCTAACCAAGTCATGCTTAACCAATCTATTCAATTGTTTTATTCCAACATGACCAAGCCTTCTATGTCATAACCAACCCATGCTAGACTTAGTGAACAAGCATGTAGATAACCTAGTTTCACTAGCATTGAAATCAACCAAGTATAGATTCTCATATCTAAAGCCTTTGAAGATTAAGTTAGAGCCATCTACACTTATGATCTCTACATCATCTACCCCAAATATGCATTTGAATCCAAGATCACATAATTGAGCTATGGATAGCAAGTTGAAGTTCAAGCTCTCTACTAGCAACACATTGGATATGCTTATGTCATTGGATATTGCAATCTTACCAAGCCCTTTGACCTTGCCTTTGCCATTATCACCAAATTTGATACTATCATAACCATCATTGTCATTGGTGTTGATTGAGTTGAACATTCTTGCATCATCGGTCATGTGTTGAGTGCACCCACTATCAAGAACCTAATGCCTTCCTCTGGCTTTATAATTAACCTACAAAAGAAGATCAATTCTTTTAGGTATCCAAACTTGCTTGGGTCCTTGAAGGTTAGTGACCAAGCTCTTTGGCACCCAAATGGCTTTCTTCTTTGAGCCCATCCATGGTTTACCAATGAACTTAGCCTTTACACCATTTGCACCCTTGGTAAGCATATAGACATAATCAAGCTTAATGGAGGATACATTAGCATTTTTGCTCTTGTTTTTGCATTCATGCTCTTTATGACCAACTTGCTTGCAACTAGTGCAAAACCAACCATTGTTCTTCATAAAACTAGTCTTGTGAGGAGCAAAGGCCGCCTTGCCTTTCTTGGGGGTATAGCCCAATCCCTCTTTATAGAGAGAAGCTCTTTGGCTAGCCAAGCACATAAGCAAGCGGTCCTCACCACCATAAGCTTTGGCTAAGGTGTGAGTGAGCTTGTTGACCTCGTTCTTGAGGTTCTCATTCTCAACCATTAGTGAGGCATCACAAGTGAGACCATCACTACTAGATGAGGTAGAAGTGGAAGTGCTACAAGAAGGGTTAGTAGGAGCAACAATGATATGCATAGATAGTGATTCATCAATTATATCACAAGTTAAACCTACATTGCAAGTTTCAACATGCTTCTTTTTATTTTGCTCATCAAGCAAAGAGGAATGAGCCTTTTCAAGCTTTTTGTGAGCTTTGCCAAGCTTCTCATTGGCTTCCTCTAGCCTCTCATGAGATACATTGAGCTCATCAAAGGCTTGCTTAAGGGCTATTAGTTCCTTACGCAAGCTTTTGCATTCCCTTCTCTTGATGTCAAAGTGTTCTTTAGCATCTTCTAGCATGTCAAATAGTCCATCCTTAGTAGGTTCATCATTATCACTATCACTATCATTTTCATTTTCATGTTCTTCATCACTTTCATCACCACAAGATTGTACCACAGTGGCCTTAGCCATGAAACATGATGAAGATTCGAAGAGAGAAGGCTTCTCATTGATGGCAATGCTTGCAAAAACCTTCTTCTTGGTGATCTTGTTATCATCACTATCATCATCATCATCACTTGAGGAGGCATCACTATCCCAAGTGACTACATATGAACCACCCTTCTTCTTCTTGAATGCCATCTTGTCCTTCTTCTCTTTCTTTTCCTTCTTGTCCTTCTTCTTGTTCTTCTTGTCATCATCATCATTGTCGCTATTATATGGGCATTGAGCAACAAGATGATCTTTGCTTCCACACTTGAAGCACCTTCTTGACTCTTCTTTGTTCTTGGATGAAGACTTCTTTCTTCTAGCCCGGTAGCCCTTCTTCATCATGAACTTGCCAAACTTCTTGACAAAGAGAGCCATCTTCTCATCATCATCATCATCCTAAGATTCATCTTCTTCACTTGATGTTTCTTGCTTAGCTTTGCCCTTGGATGATGTGGCTTTGAATGCCATGCTCTTCTTCTTGTCATCCTTCTTCTCATCTTTCTTCTCCTTCTTTTCTTCCTTCTCATCATCATCTCTATATGTGTCATCGGTCATTATATCCCCCAAAACTTGGTTTGGTGTCATGGTGTCCAAATCGCTTCTTACTAGAATAGTGACCAATGTGCCAAATCTTGAGGGTAAGCATCTCAAGAACTTGTGGGAGAAGTCCTTGTCCTTCACCTCTTCTCCAAGTGCTTTGAGATCATTGACAAGCACTTGAAGCCTATGAAACATTTCTGGCACACTCTCATCCTCCTTCATCTTGAAGCTTGCAAACTTCTCTTTGAGAATGTAGGCCTTTGCACCCTTCACGGCTTGAGTGCCCTCAAATGATTCTTCCAACTTCTTCCATGCCTCATGAGCCATCTCAATATTCTTGATTTGCTCAAATGTTCATCAATTGCATCATGAATAGCACTTAGAGCAATGTCATTGTTTTGGAGAAGCACTTCTTCGGCCACGGTGGGATTCTCCGGATCACCAATCTCAATTTTGGTTTCTACCACCTTCCACACTTTTCTGTTGATTGACTTGATATGTGTGGTCATCTTTGATTTCTAATACGGATAATTTGTGCCATCAAATTGGGGTGGCTTCTTGGTGTTGTTGATTTGAGACATTTTTACACCGAAGGTTGTTAAGCCTCAAATCACGGTGACCTCGGCTCTGATACCAATTGAAAGGTCCTAATGGCTAGAGGGGGGGTGAATAGCCTAATAAAAATTTCTACAACAACACTTAACAAAATGGTTAGAAAATTATAAGGCGAAGCAAGTGTTGCGCTAGCCTACTCAAAACGCAAGCCACCTATCACAATTCTAGTTTAGATAGTATCTATTCACACAATAGCTATGATACTACTCTATGTTAGTGTGCTCTCAAAGGCTAACTAAAGAGCCACACCAACCAAGCAAGCAAGCTCTCACAACTAGCTACACTAAAGAGCTTGTCAACTAGTTTGTGGTAATGTAAAGAGAGTGATCAAGAAGGTTATACCGCTGTGTAGATGAAGGAATCAATCAATCACAAGGATGAATAACAATGAAGACCAATCACCTCAGAATCAATGATGAACACAATGATTTTTACCGAGGTTCACTTGCTTGCTGGCAAGCTAGTCCTCGTTGATCACTCTCCGTCAGCGTCCGGTCGCTGAGCGACCCAGTGTCCGGTCGTTTGACTGACGCCAGCATCTCTGCTGTTACAACTGATCGGATGCGCCGGTTCCTCTGGGACTAGCGTTCGGTCACCTTGTGACCAGCGAGACTAACTCCTTTTCACCTCTAACTTCTTCACCCTTGCTCAAATGTGCCAACCACCAAGTGTATCACCCTGTGCACATGTGTTAGCATATTTTCATAAACATTTTCAAGGGTGTTAGCATTCCACTAGATCCTAAATGCATATGCAATGAGTTAGAGCATCTAGTGGCACTTTGATAGCCACATTCTAATACGAGTTTCACCCCTCTTAATAGTACGGCTATCAAACCTAAATGTGATCTCACTCTCTAAGTGCCTTGATCACCAAAACAAAATAGCTCCTACAATTTATACCTTTGCCTTGAGCTTTTTGTTTTTCTCTTTCATCTTTCCAAGTCCAAGCACTTGATCATCACCATGGCGTCGCCATCTTCATGTCATGATCTTCATTTGCTTCATCACTTGGAGTGTGCTACCTATCTCATGATCACTTGATAAACTAGGTTAGCACTTAGGATTTCATCAATTCACCAAAACCAAACTAGAGCTTTCAGGCGGGTAGCGCACTGCAATCCCTGTACATCAACATCTCGGCCGCAACCATGACGCCCGTAGCACCCTCGACGCCCGTAGACGCATCTACAGCGACCCAAGGGAAGGAGCCTACTATGGCTATCATCCTCGACACGGCGGACGCTACGACAGCGGCGAGGACTGAAGCCCAAGCCTCGGCCTCTGTCGGTGTGGGACCCATGGGATACCCCGCACGGAAGGGAGAACTAGTCTAACTAGGATTCTTTCCCTGTAATCTTAGTAGTAGTATTACTCTGTAATCCTACTAGGAACTCTCATTGTAAACCGACTAGGACTCTGGCCTCCTGACTATATAAAGGAGGGCAGGGCTCCTTGGATCAGGAGATTTTTTGGAGAGTAATTGTACACAACACTTTACAATCAATCCAACGCGAAGGCTAACGCCGACTGGACATAGGGCTATTACTCGATCGAAAATCGAGGGTCTGAACCAGGATAAATTGACTATCTCTTGCGTTTACCATCGAGTTCCACATATGCTGAAGCCCGAACATACTGCCTTGGGTACCCTCGTGGCAGGCTATCGGTGATCAAACACCGACAGCTGGCGCGCTAGGTAGGGGCTTTCGGCGACTTTGCATCCGAGAGCTCGATGGACCTTGACAACATGATCTTCTCAAAGGGATCAACCTTAATTTTCGGTTCATGGATCTACAAGGTAGGCGATGATGGCAAGCTCCAAGGCCGTCTCCTCGAAGATTCAGATCATCATCAGGACTTTTTCATTTCGGTGACAACGACAGATTAGCTTGCCAGAAGATTCGCGCAGCTCGTGATGTCTAATCCAACTCGGATTTCGTGACTTCACGCATCCGATTCAAACTCAGGTTCCGCTTCTGAGATGGAGTCTTATCTGAGTTCTTTCGGAAAACCGAGTTCTTTTCCGATAGGGCTCTGGACCACGACGTCAATCTATCAAGAATACTACTCGGAGTACACTCGGAGTACTTCAAAGAAGTTGGGTCCTCTTCCGTTTAGACTCCACAACATGGCAACATCTTATCAGACATGACCCGAAGGATCCACATATCCCGTGCTTAGAATGCTGCTGAAGGGAGCCTAGGAAGGTCTCGTCTTAACTATAACATCTCAAGACTGTATCATCCATCGGCCAGGTTCCGTTCCTGAAGATGACGGCACCCAACTAGTAGACGATACGACAACAATAACTCTACCCAACCAAGAAGGAGACTTGATCTGTGACTGTGAAACCTCTACTAAGGTTATCAATAGCTCTAGCAGTACGGAAATCAACGACGATGATAGAACAACTCACACTAGAGAAGTATTCATGATTCGCCATCCTCGATCACCATTAGTCCCTCTAGAAGCACCCGACGTCAGATCTTCAGATGAATCTGAATCCAACATATCACCATTTATCTAGGGGCACGATGGTGAGACTGAGAGTCAGAGGCAAGCTAGAGAGAGAAAGAACAAATTGAAACAAGGGCGTCAATGTCATGCTAAGCAACGAAAGGACACTTGAATCAAATATGAATCAGACCTAGCCGAGTACAATAGAAGAAAATCAGAGCGAGAGGTCAAAGAAGGACGAGCAGCGAATACACCCTACGACAAGATCCGAGAAGCACTAGAAGAACTCAGAGCAACTTCACATCCCAATGAAAAACAAGAACAGCTCTGGGACTTCCTCCGATCAACAGTCCTAAGGACGCACGATGGAAGGGCCCACTCAAGACTACCGGATAGGTCAGCGTCTCATGAACAGGAAGATCAAAATCAAAGGAAGTCCACTTTCGAAAGACTTGGACCGAGTGGAAGTCACAACAGAGAAAGTAGAAGGAATCATAGTCAAAATGACTGGGTCGAACAAACAAGAAAGGCTAGAAGCAAAGCACCTACTCAGACAGCCACACAAAACTACTCTCACCAAGACAACAGTTGGCAAGAAGGGGGCGCAGAATCAGAATATACAGAAGCTAGAATGCACGATAGATTCCCCTATTTTGCAAACAGACTTGCTTCAATATGACTACCTCACAAGTTTAAGCCATCCAACCACTCCAAGTATGATGGCAAGACCGAACCAAAGCAATGGCTCAAGATTTACTCGCAATCGATTGAATTGGCCGGTGGGGACGATGACATCAAGACCTTGTTCTTTCCCATGGCCCTAGAAACTATGCCACTTCAATGGTTTGACAAATTGAATCCAGGATCAATCAGAAATTAGGAGGACTTGCAAAGAGCTTTCTATGAAAATTTCGCAGGTATTATCACACACCCAATCACCCACGCAGAGTTAAAAGGACTCAAACAGAAAGGAGGTGAAAGTCTCAGAAATTACTATCGATGATTTGGTGAACTACGAGCTCAAGTACATGACATCATACAACAGGAAGTAATTGAAGCTTTCTCTCACAGAATCATGGCTAGGTGGCAATTTCAAGACTTCTATAAAGAAAACCCAAGAAACAATGAAGAATTCAGACGAACAGTGGAAAAGATGATTACCGCAGAGGAAAAGACACGAGAAAGATTCCCGGATAGAAACAACAGAGACAACCCGGATAGGCAAAATCCTCAAAAAACAAACATCAGGAGAGAAAGCATGGTCCGGACAACATAGTAGCAATGGCTAACAAATCAAAGAAGTTTTCAAAACCCAGAAGATATGATGACATTGAGAACATACGTTGCCTCTTACACCCCAATGGAAAGCACACCATCGGAAATTGCTACACCTTCAATGAAAGATACACAAAGAAAGATAGTAAGGGGAACAATAAGGAAGACAATTAGAAAAAAGAAGATGACAACCATGAAGACAAGGGATTCCAAAAATCCAAGGGGATAGTGGCAGTAATCTTTGTCGGGTTCCAGATTCTAGAAGCAAACATCAAGAAAAGCTAGCGTTACGAACAATCATGGCAGCAGAACCCGCTACACAAAGATATCTCAATTGGTCAGAGTATCCAATCCAATTTTCAAGAGAAGATCAATGGACCAGCGTAGGAAATGCAGGCCATTACCCACTGGTTCTAGATCCAACCATTGCCGGTATGACTGTCACAAAAGTACTAATCGACGGAGGAGCCGGACTCAACATCATTTTTTCAGAAACTCTAAGGATGATGGGACTACAACTCGCCGGGATGATCACACCAACAAGCACGCCTTTTTATGGCATAGTACCCGGCAAGGCAGTAATGCCACTTAGACAAATCACTCTACCGGTTACCTTTGGGACTCCCTCGAACTACCGTATAGAGTTCATCAAGTTTGAAGTCATGGACTTCGATTCATCATATCACGCGATCCTCGGGCGCCCGGCACTAGCAAAATTCATGGCAATACCACATTATCCATACCTGTTGCTTAAGATGCCAGGGCCTAAAGGTGTTCTTTCTCTTTGGAGTGATTTGAAGCACGCATTTGACTATGATGTTCAGGCAATCCAAATTGCAGCAAAAGCACAAGCCGACAATGGTAGAAAAGAAATAGCCACTATTGCCGTAGAAATAAGCCAAGAAGAATTAGAGATACCAGCTAAAAAGCCCAGCATCCTCGCACCAACAAAAGAAGCCGACGTCAAGCAAATCGACCTGGGCACTGGCGATCCCTCCAAAACGGCAACCATCAGCGCCCACCTCTCGGCAAAATAGGAACTCGCGCTCACCAACTTTCTTTGGGACAACAAAGATATCTTCGCTTGGAAGCCAGCTAACATGCCAGGGTCCCAAGAGAGTTGGTTGAGCACAGAATTGATATCAATGAAGGCTCCAAACCTGTGAAGCAACGACTATGACAATTCTCTCCCGATAAGAAGGCAGCAATTAAAAAGGAAATTACAAAACTAATGGCAGCCGAATTCATCAGAGAAATCCTCCATCCAGATTGGCTAGCAAACCCAGTTCTGGTATAGAAAAAGAATACGGACGAGTGGTGCATGTGTGTCGACTACACAGATCTCAACAAACACTGCCAAAAAGATCCGCTTGGGCTACCACGCATTGATCAGATAGTTGATTCAACAGCAGGATCTGCCCTATTATCCTTCCTTGATTGCTATTCAGGATATCACCAGATTGTATTAAAAGAACAAGATCAGAGCAAGACATCTTTCATCACTCCATTCGGTGCCTACTGCTACAAAACCATGTCATTTGGACTAAAAAAATACTAGTGCAACTTACCAAAGAGCTATCCAAACATGCCTCGGAGATCAGATCGGTGAAAACATAGAAGCATACGTAGATGACGTAGTGGTAAAGACAAAGAACCCGGATACACTAATCAAAGACTTAAAGCAAACTTTCGAAAACCTAAAAAGATGGAGGTGGAAACTGAATCCAAGCAAGTGTGTATTCGGAGTTCCTTCAGGACAACTACTCGGATTCTTGGTCAGTCATCGCGGAATCGAAGCAAGTGCCAAGCAGATTTGAGCCATAACGGAGATGGGACCTCCTCAAAGTATCAAAGATGTGCAAAAACTAACAGGCTGCATGGCGGCCCTCAATCGTTTCATATCAAGACTGGGCGAAAAAGGGTTACCTTTCTTTAAATTGCTGAAGAAGACAGACAAGTTCGAATGGACAGAAGAAGCCAACGAAGCTTTCAAGAAGCTCAAGGCATACCTCTCCTCTTCACTAGTTCTCACACATCCGAAGAAATACGAAGACATGATGCTATACATTGCGGCAACTTCTATGGTGATCAGCACTGCGATTATCATAGAAAGAGAAGAAGAAGGGTGTGTATATAAAGTACAACGTCTCGTATACTACATCAGCGAAGTACTGTCAGAATAAAAAATCCAATATCCACATGTGCAAAAACTACTCTACGCCCTCTTGATCACTTCACGCAAGCTTCGCCACTATTTTGAAAGCCACAGGATTACCGTGGTGATAGATTTCCCACTCGGAGACATCCTACACAACAGAGATGCAACAGGGCGCATATCTAAGTGGGCAGTTGAACTTGGTGCTCTCAATATTGATTTCACCCCACGGAAGGCAATTAAATCTCAAGCCCTGGTTGATTTTGTTGCCGAATGGACAGAAATTCAACAACCCGTGTCAAGCACCAGCCTTGATCATTGGAAGATGTACTTTGATGGATCACTCAAGCTAGGCGGAGCCAGTGCAGGTGTCCTCCTAATCTCTCCAGACGGAAAACAACTCAAGTACGTCCTTCAGATATTATGGCAAGCTACAAACAATGAAGCAGAATACGAAACCCTCATTCACGGACTACGAGTGGCAATTACCCTCGGAATCAAGCGTTTACTCATTTACGGCGATTCAGCAGTGGTAATCAATCAAGTCAACAAAGATTGGGACTGCACCAAAGAAAACATGGGCGCTTACTGTACTAAAATACGAAAGCTCAAAAAACATTTTCAAGGATTAGAAATTCTACACGTCCTGCGCGATTCTAATATTGTGGCAGACGTCCTTGCCAAGCTTGGATCAGACGGGGCGAAGGTCCCACCCGGTGTATTCATAGAGGAGTTATCAGCTCCCTCTATCAAACAACCCAGTGAGATAACCCCTCAAATCTCGGCTAAAGGCACCCAGATCTTGATAATCACCACTTCATGGACCCAGATTTTTATTGATTACATCAAAGAGAATAAATTGCCAGCGGAAAAACAGGAAGCTACCCGAGTTGTTCGCAGAAGCAAGAATTACGTCCTAGTAGGAGACAAACTCTACAAAAGAGCCGCATCATCAGGAGTACTCCTAAAATGCATCTCATTTGAAGAAGGCAAACAAATCCTAGACGAAATACACTCAGGTTGCTGTGGAAATCATGCCGCTTCAAGAACACTAGTCGGCAAAGCATTCCGCACCGGTTTCTACTGGCCAACCGCTTTGAAAGACGCAGAAGAACTCGTCAGAAGATGCAAAAGTTGTCAGATGTTCGCGAGACAGGCCCATGTGCCAGCCCACAACCTCATCTGCATACCACTCGCTTGGTCCTTCTCCTGCTGGGGGCTGGATCAAGTAGGGCCTCTCAAGAAAGCAAAAGGCGGCTTCGAGTACATCTTCGTGGCAATTGACAAGTTCACCAAATGGATTGAATTCAAACCACTAGCAAAATACAGCACATCCAAAGCAGTCGAGTTCATCCAATACATTATGCACCGCTTCAGCATGCCCAATCGAATCATCACGGATTTGGGTTCTCCCTTCATGGCCACAGAATTCCAAAGTTGGGCACAGGACTACGGTTTTAGAATAGATTATGCATTAGTCGCACATCCAGAGGCCAATGGACTGGTCGAAAGGGCAAACGGACTCATACTAGCTGGATTAAAACCAAGATTGTATGAAGAACTAGTAGACTATGGATCAAAATGGATTGAAAAAATACCCAAGGTTGTATGGGGGCTACGGACTCAAATAAACAGAGCCACCAGAACTCACCTTTCTTCCTGGTGTACGGATCAGAAGCCGTACTACCCGTAGACTTGATCTGGACGTCACCAAGGATAGAGCAATACGACGAAGGAGAAGCAGAACACACCCGAAGATTAGAACTCGACAATACAGAATAAGTCAGAGTAAATGGTACCCTGCAATCAGCAAGATACCTCCAAGGACTAAGACGCCACTACAACAAGAATACCCAGTCTCGATCATTACAAGTCGGAGACCTAGTACTAAGAAGAATACAAAAAACCGACGAACGCCACAAACTACTCAGTCCATGGGAAGGTCCTTTTATCGTCACAAAAGTCATCGGACCGGGCACATACAAGCTGATAACTGGAGATGGAAAAGAAGTCAACAATACATGGCACATCAGTCAGCTACGAAGATTCTACGCATGAAAACAACTCAAGGGAAAATATGTATACAAGATACAAAAGATCAACGTTCATGATCAACAAAGATAGCGCTCACCAGCAACATATGTACCATTATGACCTATCAATATTCATGATCAATAAAGATGGTTTTTTCTCAAAAAAACATATGTCTCATTATGGCTCTCCTCAAGTTGTTTCCTACACTCGAACAAAAAGCAAAATGGCTGAAAAAACGGCTGAGCATACCGGCCGAGAGCAAAATAGCTGAAAACATGCTTGAGCCCGCCGATGAGGGTAGCTAATAAGCTAACACCCGAACAAAAAGCAAAATGGCTGAAAAGACGCCTGAGCATACCGGCCGAGAGCAAAATAGCTGAAAACATGCTTGAGCCCACCGATGAGGGTAGCTAATAAGCTAACACCCGAACAAAAAGCAAAATGGCTAAAAAGATGCCTGAGCATACCAGCCGAGAGTAAAATAGCTGAAAACATGCTTGAGCCCACCGATGAGGGTAGCTAATAAGCTAACACCCAAACAAAAAGCAAAATGGCTGAAAAGACGCCTGAGCATGCCGGCCGAGAGCAAAATAGCTGAAAACATGCTTGAGCCCGCCGATGAGGGTAGCTAATAAGTTAACACCCGAACAAAAAGCAAAATGGCTGAAAAGACGCCTGTGCATACCGGCCGAGAGCAAAATAGCAGAAAACATGCTTGAGGCCGCCGATGAGGGTAGCTAATAAGCTAACACCCGAACCAAAAAGAAAAATGACTAAAAATAAGCCTAAACATAAATCAGAGCAATTTCAAGGCAAGACCCTCCAGCTCCTTATTCCAAATAGCAAGGAACTCGGGGGCTACACTCAGAAGATCCCAAGAAGCGCTACATGGTTTCGCTCAAGAAAGCACTCAAACAACGCTTGTTCCTGCTTAACAAGACTTGAAAAAATAAGACAAGGCTTCCATAGCTCTACCATAAAGCGCTCGGGGGCTTGCCGGTCTGAGGATACTTTCGCAACCAGAGATAGGACCATATGCTAACCACACTACGAGCTAAGCCAAGAAGAAGAAGCTAGAGATATCCTAAATCTTTTCAGTACTAACAAGAACGCAAAGTTTGTCGACACAACGGGCTATACCAAGTTGTTTACAAGTCACAGACGAATGCTAGACAAGTACTCGACAAATCAAGAAAATTTATCAAAATACAACGATCTACATACAGCGAGTGGTTTATACAACGCAGATAAGAATCAGAACAGATAGCTACCCAGGGAAAATTCTGATCAATTGGACAACACATTTAAAGAGTAAGCAATGATTAGACATCCAGACAAAGAAGACATCAACAAAGATAAAGGATCTTCATTCAAGAAAGAGAATAACTATTCTGTTACAAAAGCCAGAGTACAGAGGTCGATTACATTCAAGCATTATCATCTAGAGTAGAAACATCAATATTGAGATTATCTACAATCTTCCTGGCTAAGTCATCGACCTCGGGCTCTAACCTCTCAACGGCATCAAGGTACTCTTGGCTCTCGGTTTCATCGGCCACCTTGGACAAAGGAATGTCCGGAGAAAGAACCCGGACCTAGGCAAGGATGTTCCTGGTACATAGATGGGCACACCTCTTCACAAACCCCTGGAAATGAGTTGGCACTTGGGGAATAAATTGAGCCCAAGATTGACCGTCATCCACTAGAGTTCGGAGAAGGCTGGCTACTGACCGGAAAGACTTCCATAAAGCATTCCAGTTATCAGTAGCCGTTGCCAACCTACCGGTCAAGTCTTGAATAGTCTTTTGGGCCTGCATAAGATCCCTGTCAGCTCCACGCCTAATCAACTTAGCAAGCGCGAGTTCTTCTTCAGCTCGAGTAATTACCTCCTCAGCTTTGTTGTGGTTAGTGCGGACGAGTGTCTTCATCTCTTTGATACCCTCCGAGAGCTTCTGCTTTTCAACTCGGAGAGCTAGGTGAAGCAACAAAAACAAGTCAGCAAAAAAGGAAGTCAAAATACGAAAGGAAACAAGCAGAACCCGCAATACCTTTGCACTCGTTCTTCATGGACTCCACCGCAGCATCCTTCTGCTTCTCCACCTCTACCACCTGGGCACAAAGGGCCTTCTCCTCCTCTTGGTGCATTTGGCGCTCAGTCTCCAACTTAGCCCGGAGGAGGTCAAGATCGGCCTTCAGGGCGCTCACCTCAGAAGACAACTTTTTCTCATTTTCAGACGAGAAAAAGAAGCCAGTATGATCATGAGAGAAGGACTGAGAAAAAAGAGACAAAGAAAAACAAGACATAAGGACGGAAGAAAAACGAACATCCAAAGAAGGAATGGCAAAAAAACTTACCTAGAGCTTTTCCCCAAAAGAAGTCGCAAGTGTCGATAAGCTTCCCCAGGCGGCAGTTAACTCCGATAGTCGATGAGTGGCATCAAACTGCTGCACCATGTCATCAGCAAAGGATGGACCACCGAAGGCAAGAGAAGGAGAAGGAGAAGCCGGCCAAGGCGAAGAAGGCACAACCAGAGCAATCTCCCAGGAAGCCAAGGCCAATCCCTCAGATGGACCCGCCGCTATGGCCACGGTCACTTCGGGAGCTGGCAAATCAGCAGCTGCGGACTCTGTCCCCATCACGGCCACCTCGACGCTCATGCGTTCCGAGCCCTAAGACTCAGCACGTAAGGGCGCACTAGAAGTTTGACAAGAAGTTGACTGGAGGCTAGGGGAAGATGAAGGCCTGAAAGATGACAAGGAAACCCATCAAGAAAAGAATAAGAAAAAAGAAGAATAGAAGCAGAGAAATAAAACCAGAATTCACTCACTTAGCTATCTTCTTCCTCATTAAACCAAAAGAAGACCTCGCTGAGGGAACCAAGGCAGCAAAAACATCCCCGCCACTCGGCGGCAGGAGCGGCGTAGCGGGAACCGGAGCCCCGGAAGAACTCGGTACCAGAGCTATGGAAGAACTCAGTACTAGAGCTGTGGAAGAACCCGGTGTAGGAGCTTCAGAAAAACTAGTATCCGACGACCGCTTACTACAAAGAGATCAAGACCAATGTCAAAACAAAAAGGTTTCAAGTATAAGGAAATAAGAAAACAACTCACCGCCGCATGATAAGGGGTACATCATCATCCTCTTCTTCCTCAGTCTCGACCAAGGCCACCATAGCACCAGCTAAAAAGGGACAAAAGTACTCGGTTAAAGACAGAAACAAGCAACAGAAGGACAGAGCATATTAATGTGCTCACCTAAGAGCATGCTAGCTATAACTTGAGTACCTAGAGAAGTACTCGACTGGCGAGCTTTCTTGGCAACGGGCACACCAGAAGAAGAACCAGCCACTCGCCCTCTCTTGCCGATGCTACGAGCAGCTCGGGGAACTGAACGAGGAATGTACTCTTCATATAAGTCAAAAAATGCGGAAGAAACACCAAGGAGTGTTACGGTGGTTTGCGACTTACTGGTTAAAGAAGCCCTAGTAAGACTACTCCTAGCCCCCACAATGGCAGGGAGGTCGTGAAGGGGAATCGGGTCAACAAAGTTACGCCCCACTGCCTACGAAAAGAATAAGATAAGGAAGATTAAGCGAAAGTAGATACAACAAAAATAAACACAAAAAGTACCCCCATAAAGAGAAAACAACTTATAGCTGGAGGCGGGTTCTTTGCACAGTACTCGGAGACGGTAAGTGGGACGACGCTTGCTCCCTTCAGCATCTTCTGAAGGTGCTTGAGTACCTCTTCGTCGGTCAACTCAAGGGCAGAGACCATGCGTGAAGGATCCTCAGCCCTAGAGTACTCGAAGCCAAAGTTCTCTTGCTCCTTCAGAGGCTAAACACGACGGCGAAGAAAACTAGAGACGATTCCAAAACCGGTCAAGCCCTGCTGCTTTAGAGTGCTTATCCGCTCAAGGAACAGCTGGATCGCCTGGAGCTCGTCTGGCGTCAGGGAGTTCTTTTCCCACCGGTCGTTAACCGAGGGACCAGATCCAGAATGTATGGTAAGAGAAGGAATCAAATTGGCGGCATAGAACCAATCAGCATGCCAATCCCTCAGAATCAACCAGGTCATAGTCAAAGAACTTGCTTTTAAGATCCTGGTGAAACTGAATCCCGCAGCCGCCAAGAACATTGGTGTCTTCACGACGGGGTTGAGGCTTCAAATGAAAGAAGTGACGAAAAAGAGAAAGAGAAGGAGGAATTCCAAGGAAAGCTTCATAGAGATGTATGAAAATAGAAAGATGGAGGATGGCATTGGGAGTTAGATGGTTCAGACTAACCCCAAAATAACCAAGAAATTGATGAAGGAAGGCGAAAGCAGGAAGGCAAAGTCCGGCACGGATAAAGGAGACAAAAAGGATAATCTCACTAGGACCTAGAGCAGGGACCCGATGCTCGCCTGGAACTCTCCATTCAGCAATGCCCTTGCTCTGGATCAGACCATCATCGGCAAGCTCGCGAAGCTGGTCTTCAGTTGTTGTCGGAGCTGGCCAAGCTTTCTAGGCAGCCCTCATGGCCACGAACTCCTGGTTCTCAATCACGGAAAGAGATGACTCCTCATCCATGAAGGTTGCCTAGGACTTGCTCGCAGCTTTCTTCCTACCCATGTACTAACAAAAGCAAAAAGAACTAGGAAAAGAGAAGGCTCTGACGGCGGCAATGGCAATGGCGGAGTTGCAAAGGCTAGGTTTTTTTCAAGGCGAAGGCAGGGTACCAAAGAAAAGGAGGACAAAGGCCTTTAAATAGATTTTACACCAGTAAAAACACAGCCCACCAGGCCCAATTAAAACATGGTGTGAGAACGCAACGATCCATTTACTAACACAGCTAAAATGACGGAAGGCACAAATCCACACAACGGTACAGTTCAATGGGCAGATTTTAGACTTATCCATCCAGCAAAATGACAGAGTTACCATAAGCAGGCAGAAAGAACTCATCAGCCATGAAGCAACGGGAGGTTACCTCACAAGGAACATAACAACCTGGTTCTAACATAAAGAACTCGGGAATCTCATAAACAACCAGGAAATCAATAGAATAAAGAATGACAACTTAGAAGACAAGATTCTCTCTATTACAAATGACTTCAAAGGATACAAGATTACACATCTTACAAGACCCAACAAACTCAGAACTACGACAAGCAAGTAGCAAAAAGGAACCCAGAAACAACTAGGCTCTGGAACGACTATGTGTTCCAAATCGCTACTCGGTAGAACAAACCGCATTCGGCTACACTATTTTCTTCAAAGGATGGACGCAGTGCACCCAAGGCAGAAATCAGCAGAACGACAGGACAACATGGAGCAGAGAAGGCCGGTAGGCATCTGTCTACCCAAGTCCGATGTGATGCTGGATATGGTGTTGATCTGCATCGGACAATCTCAAGACAAGCGGCGAGGATCAACCCAGAACTGCCAGATGAAGGAACGAAGCCCACATCATAAGACTCTCTCCAACTACTATCACATACATCCTGGTACATTGCTACTGTGGGATTAGCCTACCTCTAATCCCTATCACAAAACTCCCTCCAGCTACGGCAAAGACACACAAGAACTGTAAAATAAACCCAGGGGCTGCTCTACCTCACAAACTACCATATTCATGACTATAGAGACTTCAGAACAAGCAACAAAATGCCCAATGAATCAAAACAGCACTCCAGGAGGGTATTTATAGACCGAAGGAGCGGTGCACATGGACCAGGAGCACCAACAGAACAAGCCTAACAAAGGACACAGTGAAAAGATAGAACTCAATAATGAAAGGGAACTTAGGCATGAAGGAACAGTACTCAACAACAAGCATATTTGGGAGAATATACCAACATAGTACAACCCATGAACAAAAGGCATTTACACTCAACCACCACCATACAACTACATCTGACAACAGCAGACTACCAAAGAATATGCCAAGATCCTGTATCCGAGCTCTTTTTGAACAATGCTCGGGGGCTGCATCAGGGGAATTTTCAATTCATTAAACAACTCAAAGTCAAGACCCTAGCAAGAGGCTCGAGGGCTACACTCAAAAAGGAATTTTCAAATAGCATAAAGATTCAAGACCCTCCAACTTTTTGTTCCAAATATCAAGAGGCTCGGGGGCTACACTCAGTGAATGCACTTTTTTCAAAAAAAACACACATCACTTAGAAGACTTCTTCAAGACAAACGACTTCAAGGCCACACAACAAAAAGAACCCGAAAAAAGCTATATCCGAGCTCTTCTCGACAAAGAACCCGGATACACGCTCGGGAGCCCTTCGACGAAGAATCAAGGCGATCTCAAGAAAAGACCCTCGAGCTCCTTTGTGCCAAACAGCAAGAGGCTCGGGGGCTACACCCAGATGGATGTACTTTTTCTTCAAAAAGCACTCACCACTCGAAGATCCCAAGAAGCGTTACATGGTTTCACTCAAGAAATCACTCGGACGACGCTTGTTCCTACTCGACAAGACCTGAAGGAACAAAACGAGGCTTCCAGAGCTCAACCATGAAGTGCTCGAGGGCTTGTCGGTGAGGGACCCACAGGATACCCCGCACGGAAGGGAGAATTAGTCTAACTAGGATTCTTTCCCTGTAATCTTAGTAGTAGTATTACTCTGTAATCCTACTAGGAACTCTCATTGTAAACCGACTAGGACTCTGGCCTCCTGACTATATAAAGGAGGGCAGGGCTCCTTGGATTGGGAGATTTTTTGGAGAGTAATTGTACACAACACTTTACAATCAATCCAACGCGAAGGCTAACGTCGACTGGACGTAGGGCTATTACTCGATCGAAGATTAAGGGTCCGAACCAGGATAAATCGACTATCTCTTGCATTTACCATCGAGTTCCGCATACGCTGAAGCCCGAACATACTGCCTCGGGTACCCCTGTGGTAGGCTATCGATGATCAAACACCGATAGCCTCCTAGGGCCTCAGGCCTTCAGCTGGCACATCCTCAACGTTGCATTCCCGCTAAGGTATCGACCACCTACTAATATCCCTAAGTACTCCATGGAGACAAACCCTGGGCTTTGGCTTGAAGACTATCGGCTTGCCTATCAAGCCGGTGGTGCGGATAATGATGACTTCATTATCCGCAACCTTCCACTATTCTTGGCCAATTCGACTCAGGCATGGTTGGAACACCTGCCGTCCAACATGATCCAGAGTTGGGCGGATCTGAAGGAGATCTTTGCGGGAAACTTCCAGGGCACGTACAAATGGCCTGGGAACCCATAGGACCTCAAGAACTACCGCCAGAAGGTCGGTGAGACCCTCCGTGGGTATATCCGATGCTTCTCCTGGTAGTGCAACAAGCTCCCTAATGTCATCGACACCGACGTGATAGGAGCCTTCCTGTCCGGGACAACCTATGTGTCCTTGGTTCATAAGGTGGGACGCAAGGGCCCACGGACCACCAAGGAGCTCCTGGACATCACCACCAACCATGCCTTAGGAGAAGAGGTGGTCGGAGCGATCTTTGATCGCCTCGAGGGCAAGGCAAGGCGGGACAAGGGTGCCGGTGAAGGCACCTGCAATCGTTCCGCTAAAAGAAAAAATAAGAGGCAACGGCACGAGGATCCGCTCGTGGCTGCTGCTGACCGCAAGGGTGGTCGGAAGTCCACAGAGGGCGCTCTGAACCACTTCAAAAAAAGTGCTCGAGGGGCCATGCCTGAACCACGCCTTTCCCGTAAAGCATCCGCTCAAGGACTATAGCCTCATGTGGAAGTTCTTGTCTAGAGGCTCCAACAAAGGGGAGCAGGGGAAGGAACCTACCCCCACCGTGGTCGACGCCGAGGAGAAGGACGACGGCTTTCCAATGCCAGATGGATGCCTCATGATCTTCAGGGGATCATCGGCCTATGACTCCAAACGTCGTCAGAAGGTCGCATGCCGCCAAGTCTACATGACCCAACCGGCCACACCTCCCTTTCTTCGGTGGTCAGAGTCCACCATAACCTTCGATCGAACCGACCATCCGGATGTCGTCCCACACCTAGGAAGGTATCCGCTTATGGTCGACCCGATCGTCGGCCCAAAGCACCTCACCAAAGTTCTAATGGACGGAGGCAGCAGCCTCAACATCATGTACGCAAAGATGCTCGACGAGATGGGCGTCGACCGAACGCACCTTCGCCCCATCTGAGCACCTTTCCACGACATCGTGCCTGGGAAGCAGGCCATGCCACTCGGATAGATCAATCTACCCATTACCTTTGGGGATCAGTTCAATTACAGGACTGAGACCCTCACCTTTGAGATGGTTGGGTTCCACGGAACCTTCCGCCATCCTAGGACGCCCATGCTACGCAAAGTTCATGGCCATCCCCAACTACATGTACCTCAAGCTGAAGATGCCGGGCCCCCATGGGGTCATCACCATTGGCACCTCCTTCCAGTGCGCCTACAAGTGTGAGGTCGAGTGTTGTGGCCACGCCACGACAATCGTCGCCTCTGGGGAACTCGCCGCCCTCAAGAAGGAGGTCACCGAAGAAGCGCCTGACGCAAAGAGGTCAATCAGGTCATTCGAATCGGTAGAGGGCTCCAAGGAGGTCCTCATAGATCCTAGCAGTTGTGAGGGTAAAATGGTACGCATTGGTACCACGCTCTCCTCCGAATAGGAAAGCATGCTCGTCGACTTCCTCTACGACAACAAAGACATCTTTGCGTGGAAACCCTTGGATATGCCAGGCATTTCGAGGGAGGTCGCTGAGCATACCTTGAAAATCCATCTAGGCTCCAAGCTGGTGAAGCAACGCCTGCACCGCTTCGACGAGGAAAAGTGCAGGGCCATCGGTGAGGACATAGCAAAATTGTTGGCCTTCGGATTCATCAGGGAAGTACACCACCCAGAGTGGTTAGCCAATCCCATCCTTGTATGAAAGAAGAGCGGGAAATGGAGGATGTGTGTTGACTATACGGGCCTCAACAAGGCATGTCCAAAGAATCCATTTCCTTTGCCATGCATAGACCAAATAGTCAACTCTACCTCAGGGTGCAAAACCCTCTGCTTCCTTGATGCGTACTCCGGCTACCATCAAATCACGATGAAAGAGTCCGACCAACTCGCGATGTCTTTCATCACCCCCTTTGGATCGTTTTGCTATGTTTCGATGTCGTTCGGTCTAAAGAACGTTGGGGCAACGTACCAGCAATGTATGCTCAGATGCTTTGGGGACCTCATCGGGCGGACCGTTGAGGCCTACGTTGATGACATCATAGTTAAGACCAAACGGGATAACCACCTCATTGCCGATCTTGAGCAAACCTTTGTGAAACTCCGAGCGAATGGCATCAAACTCAATCTCAAGAAATGTGTTTTCAGGGTCCCAAGGGGTATGCTGCTCGGCTTCATTATTTCCGAGCGTGGCATCGAAGCCAACCTAGAGAAAATCTCAGCCATCACAAGGATGGGCCTGATTCAGAACATAAAGGGGGTTCAGCGAATCATAGGGTGCCTCGCCACCCTCAGTTGATTTATCTCGCGCCTCAACGAACGAGGACTCCCCCTTTATCGGCTCCTGAAGAAAGCCAACCACTTCGAGTGGACATCCGAGGCCCAGGAGGCGCTTGACATGGTGAAACTACTTCTAACAAGGCCCTCGATCCTAGTTCCTCCAAGCGACGTAGAATCCCTCCTGCTATACATAGCGGCCACCACACAGGTGGTCAGCGTCGCCCTGGTAGTAGAGCGGGAGGAAAAGGGGCATGTCCTCAAGGTCTAGCGCCCTGTGTACTTCATCAATGAGGTACTATCCGACTCCAAAACACGCTACTCCCAAATCCAGAAGCTCCTTTACACCGTCCTCATCACCAAGAGGAAGCTATGCCACTACTTTGAGTCACATCCCGTGATGGTTGTGACATCATTCCCCCTCGGCGAGGTCATCCATAGCTAGGTCACCACAGGAAGAACTACAAAGTGGGCACTTGAGCTGATGGATCAAAGCATCACATATGCCTCCTGAATGATGATCAAATCCCAGGTATTGGCTGACTTCATTGCCGAATGGACCGAGGTCCAGACACCACCGGCGGTCATCGATCAAGAGTACTGGACAATGTACTTCGATGGATCAATGATGAAAAAGAGGGCCGGCGTGGGGCTGGTCTTTGTATCACCCCTTGGGGTCCGCATGAGGTACATGGTTCGGCTCCATTTCCCCTCATCAAATAATGTGGCTGAATATGAAGCACTCGTCAACGGCCTACGCATTGCCATCGAGTTGGGCATCCGACGCCTCAACATTTGGGGTGACTCTCAGCTGGTCGTTAACCAAGTCATGAAGGAGTCAAGCTGCCACGATGCCAAGATGGCTGTGTACTGCCAAGAAGTCCAATGACTAGAAGACAAGTTCAACGGCCTCAAACTTAATCACATCCCAAGGCACCTCAACGAGGTGGCCGACGCACTTACGAAGGCGGCATCTAGACAAAAACTGGTGCCAGCAGGTGTCTTCTCTAGCGACCAACACAAACCCTCAGTGCGCTACGAAGGGTCAGAGCGGGCCAACGATGGCCCATCTAATCCAGCCCCGGGGGCTGACCAATCGAGGGCTCCGCTCGGCCCTAGTGTCATGGAGCTTGAAGAGGATCCAACGACAGAGCCCGACCCTCTGGACGACTAGAGAACACTCTACCTCGACTACCTCCTCCGCGACATGCTGTCAATGGACAAGATGGAGGCTCAATGGCTCACATGTCACGCTAAATCCTTCGTTCTTATGGAGGGTGAACTCTACAAATGGGCCACACCAGGATCCTGCAGCTCTGTATCCCCATCGAACAGGGAAAACTTTTGCTGAGCGACATCCACAGTGGGGTCTGTGGCCACCATGCCGCACCAAAAACCTTGGTTGGGAACGCATTCCGACAGGGCTTCTACTGGCCCACTGTAGTAGCTGACACCGAGCAAATCATACGCACCTGCGAAGGGTGTCAGTACTATGCTTGGTAGACTCACCTCCCGGTCCAGGCACTCTAGATGATCCCCATCACATGACCCTTTGCGGTCTGGGGCTCAATCTGGTTGGGCCTCTCAAAAAGGCGCCCGGGGGCTACACCCACTTGCTTGTCACCACGGACAAGTTCACAAAATGGATCAAAGCCCGGCCGATCTCCGCGATCAAGTCCGAGCAAGCTGTGCTATTCTTCCTCGACATCATCTATCGCTTCAGAGTACTAAACTCCATCATCACAAATAATGGCACGCAGTTCACCGGCAAGAAATTTGTTCGATTCTGTGATGAACAACACATCTGAGTCGATTGGGCTGCCGTCGCGCACCCCCGAATGAACGGACAGGTCGAGCGTGCAAACGGCATGCTCCTACAGGACCTCAAGCCCAGGATCTTCAACCGATTAAAGAAGTTCAGCGCATGCTGGGTCACTAAGCTCCCTGTGGTGCTCTGGAGCCTGAGGACAACTCCTAGCTGAACCACCGGCTACACACCTTTCTTCATGGTCTACGGTTCTGAGGCCGTCCTCCCGACGGACCTCGACTATGGAGCGCCAAGAATCAGAGCATACAATGAATAGGGAGCCGAGGCATCCCACGAAGATGCCATGGACCAACTAGATGAAGCCTGTGACATCGCCCTCCTCCATTCGGCCAAATACCAGCAGGCGCTGCGTCGGTACCACAGCCGACAAATGCGGGACCAAGCCTTCAATGTCAGGGACCTAGTTCTCCGCCTTGTGCAGAGCAACAAGGACCGCCACATGCTCTCCCCACCCTAGGAGGGGCCGTACATCGTCGCAGAAGTACTCTGGCCAGGCGCCTACAAGTTGAAAACCATCAACGGCGAGGTCTTCACCAACGCCTAGAACATTGAGCAGCTATACCATTTTTTCCCTTAATAAACGCATACTTTCCCTTATTAGTTTTTGTCTTCAGAAATCCCCGATCTTTAGTGACATCCGACCCCTGCAAATTGTGAGGGGTTGGACCTCACTCGGGGGCTGATATAAGCGATATAAGTACGTTTATCTTACAAACACTTCCTGTGTTACCTTTGCAAACATTATCTAAGTTTTCCATTCTTCTCATAACAAGTCATAAGGGCTAAGATTTCGGGAACAAATTCTAAGTACAACTGGTAGGACTGCGGAAAACCCACGCCCCAGTGGCTACGACCTCCTTGCTCACCAGCATGATCAGAATTGATTCACCCGCACTCCTAGTTTTTGTGACCTGAACCATGGGAAGGGTCGGAAGGCATCGAAACCTCTTCCACAAAAAAAGAGGAATCTAAAAAACTATTTGTCGTAACAAAAGATGAAAATTTGTTCATTTTTGCATAAATTCACCGCTTACAAAGTGATCCCATCACGAAAAGGACTAATGTATTCATAAATACAAAAGACTGTTCACTCGGGGGCTCCCCCACAAACTTATTCAATTACAGTTTCTGACTAGCCCTACTATGAGAACTGCTACGGTCGCCGTGCCACGCTCTCCATCGGCGATGCCCTACCCCTATGTGGGATCCTCGAGGGCACCGTCATCTGCAATATCAAGCCCCACGTCGGCGACTGTGGTGCCCTCCTCGGGGCGTCTAGGGACTACGCCATCATCATCATCAGCAACCCTAACAACGGCACCTTCCTCGGGGTGTCCAGGGACTACGCCATCATCATTAGCCACAACCCTGACAACGGCACCTAGGCAGGGGGCGTCTCCCGCTGAGGAAAGGCCGCAACAAACGATGGCAAGGCCAACGATGCTCGGCACCCTCTAATGCCCCTCCTCCTTCGGCAGCAGTGGCCCCTTCTCAGTAGAGGTGGCCTTTACCACCTCATCTTTATTGGATGACCTCTAGCTCGACATCACGCTCTAGATTCATGAGTGGATCTGTGACATTTTCTCTCCCTGGCATTACCCTCTCACTTAGGACCCACCGCGACACAGGAACGCATTCGGTGGAAAGTAAGGAGGAGAGGTAGCGGCCCAAGAATAGGTGAGAGAATGGGATGAGAACTTCCCTCCCCCTCCCTATTTAAGGAAGAGGCGCGATGGCTGAGGAAAGGCGAAAGGTTGGGGCGAAAAACCCTCTTCCATCCTTTATTCAATACAGATGAGAAATCAATGCCAACGGGAACCCAAGGGGACACGCCAGAACCGACAGGACGCGCTTTGGTCGACGAGACATCGCCTGGTCAAACAGGACGTTGCCTGGGAGTGGCCTACCACTAATGCACGTCGGGCGTGAGAACTAGGGCACACCCACATGCAGGCGACTCTCTGTTTCCCCGGGCAGGACCATAGAATGACCCGATGATGAAACCCCCATCCAGGGGGGGCCAATGGGCCTCCTAGGTCGATCAGACGACCCAGACAAAACGACGAACGAACAACCATAGAAAGATAAGCACCTCTGTTTTCTTACTTTGCGCGTTAATTTCATTACCGAGTTTCTGACCCCAGCAATGGCAGGGGCACGGACACCACTCGGGGGCTGCCGAGGGTGTCTACCTATTTAGACATCCTCTTCACCCGACCCCTCCTTACATCTAAAACCAGAAGCACGATGTGCGGGTATAAAACTTTGAATACAACTGGACGAACCGCCAGACCCTACGCCTCGACGGCTACAGTGTTTTTGTTCACTAGCATAATCAAATTCATAGTTCCCCGCACCACAAGCTTTAGCTCCTGCCTTCCCGAGAAGGGTTTGGGGGGGTTCCTCCTGCAGAATCTCCTTCGAGGAGAAGCTGTCAGGTCGCCTAAATCAATCGAACGGCTCGGATCACCGTCGAGAGACAGAAACAAAAAATGGCAATGCTTATGCAGGTTACACCGACCTCGTCGCAAACGTCGGACCCGAACCCCGCACTAACATATTTGGTAAGAGCTTCCCATCGCTCACACCACCAGGGTAACATTACCGACCCCCTGCTTTCGTTTCAATTAAGTTATACATTGAATCCATACATCCAAACGTTGCAAATGCAAATCGCTGCATTCCAATGCTTCGTGTTGCATCACGAAGCGGCAGCCGCCTTATTCAATATGAGCGGTGACTGACTGAGGTTCAAAGGGCAGCCCACAAAGGGCTCGAGGCCGTCTCACGTCAAACAGAGCCAGGAGAGAAAAACCGAGATGAGCCCCAATGGCCTTGCCCGACCCCGCTCAGGAGCGGACAGGGACATCTCGCCCTTTCTCGTTCGATTCTAGCCCTGAGCCAAACCCATAGAATCTCCGTCGAGCAGAGGCCAACGGGCCACTTGAGCCTATCGAACAGCTCAGTCATTTGTCGAGAGGCGGGTTAAGAAGTAGTGAAATGCCACATGAGGGCTTTGCTGACCCCATCAGCGAATGATGGACCCAGATTTCACACGAACACGCCTGTTAGCGAGCTCATTGAGCACGACACTCGAGCCGTTGAGGCAAGTGTCGTCAACTCAGCCCTTCCAATTGCGGAAACCGAGGATGGGGTAACACGTGAAACACGGCCGACCCCTAACAGACCCTAACGGGCCCGGGGGCTCGAGCCGCTCGATCCATGATCGAGAGACCAAGGTTTGAAGGCTGACCCATGAAGGGTCTAAGGCCGCCTCGTGTCCAACAAGAGCTAGGGGAGAAAAACACAGATGAGCCTCAGCGGCCCTTGCCTGACCCGCATTAAGGCGGGAAGGGTCATCTCAACCTTCTAGTTCAATCCAGCCTCTAGCCAAGCCCATAGAATCCCCATTGAGGGGGAATCTGTTGGAAGGTGGGTCAAGGAGCAATGGAACACCACCCGAGGGCTTTGCCGACCCTATCGCAAAGCAAACGGGATCGGATTCCGTCCGAACATCCCCATTAGCGAGCTCATAAAGCGCGTCACTTGAGCCATCGAGGCAAGTGATGTCGCCTTAACCCCTCTAGTTACGAAAACTACAAACGGGGCGACAGTCACAAAATGAGCCGGCCCTTGACCAAATCCCCACCATGCGCGAGGGCTTGGGGAAGGCCGGGCCAGAAATAAGACCAAAACGCATGATCACGCAGCGATCGCCAAAATCCCAAGTAAAGGGTACGTGCAAGACTAAGTTCCCTACCCTCGCCCCGGTCTCCAGTAACATCTGGCCCCAGCAACCACAAGGGGTCAGATCTCACTCAGGGGCTGACAAAGGTACGAGTACCTCCTTTCTTTTTTCGAAATAGTCATTATATCAGACCTTTTCCTCGCATCGAGACTGGCGGTAAGGTTCGGGGGAACAGATAGATAAGACCACAAAAGCCCACACCCAGACGACTATGGTAGTTTTGCTCACCAGCACAATCAAAATTTCCTATGAACACCTCATGCCCTACAGTCTTAACGAGCGGAAGGGTCAGATCGCAAAAATCTTTTTTAATCGCAAAAAAGGGAAAAAGGTCAGATCAAACAAATAAAACGAAATTACGAAACAAAGTCACGAATCTATTTTCGAACACGAAAGTACCGACACTTGTCCATATATTACAAATAAATATTTAACTAACTTATTTAACTAACTACTTCCTCGAAGGGAGAACCATGTCTTTCAGCCTATCCGCCAGGTTCCACGCAATGGGAGTCACCGCCTTCTCAATCTCGTCCAGCTCGGAGTCTTCATAGCCAGGCGCGAAGCCTTGGCTCATTACCTCCAAGTTGATCTCTCGATCATAATGAGAATGGGCAACAGTGAAGGCTTGGGTGATCCCGGCGTGAAAGGCGTCCTCCACAAGCTGGCCCACCCACGCCGTGATACCAGCGGCACGAGTCACAAGGGAGCTGGTCCCCTCCTCTTGCGCCACATGTAGGTCATCGCATACCACCACGATGGTAGAGCACAGAAGATCGTGCTGATCGCTTTCAACCAGAAGGGTCCCCCGCACCTCGGCGAGTTTCGTGCCTAGCCCGGCAGAAAATTTCCTCAGCCTCTAGCCTTCGAGCCACCGCATCTCCAAGATCTGCCCGGAGGGCCCTAGCCTCCCAACACGCCTCATCGTGCTCTCGAACGGCCCAGTCGCGCTCATCGTGGGCCGTGCTGCGCTCCGAGCGAAGTCTTTCTTCGGTCCGGAGCAGCTCGTCCCACTCCCTGCGTAGCCACGCAATCACCTTGGCATCCTGGTTCACTCTCTGCTGCAGCACCGTGGACCTGTCCTCGGCTTTCAGCTTGAGATCCCGCTCTGTCTCTAGCTCCTCCAGGAGCTCGACGGCCCGCTGGCGGGCATCGGCGTCCTTCTGGAGCAGCTCGTCCCACTCCTTTCGGACCCTGGCGGCCGCCTCCTCATCTAGCTTCACCCTCGCCGATAGGTCCTTGAACATCCCATGGATCTCCTCTACGTCCCGACGCACTTCGGTCTCTCACTGCTGGGCGACGGTGAGCTAGGCGCTCAAATCTCCACGCAGCCGGGCCTCCTTGGTGAGGCGGTCCCATTCCACCTTCTACTCACGGAGGAACCGGGATTTCTTCTGACTGCGAGCAATGAGGGACTGAAAAGAAGACTCAGTGTCAAAAATACGAAAAACATGAAGACAAGAAGAAAACGAGACGAAAGATCAAATAGATACCCGACCATTGGGAATGATGACATTGCGTAGGATGACCCAGGCCTGATCCAGGATGCCCATCATCGCTGAGATCCCTTCGTCAAGACTCCCGTGCTCTATGCTCTCAGCAGCATCGTCGAGCGAGAAGAGAGTCGATGTTGGGTCTTAGGGATCCATCCAGTGGAGCGGCGACTCACCCCGCGCGGGCGAGCAGCTGCCCCCGACACCAGGGCCGAGGGCAACCCCCCGCTGGGCCTCTCCACCACCACCATGACATTCGGAGATCCTCCGACCGCGTCCTCCGTCGTCCGGCCCGCCTCGGGCACCGCAACATGGGCCGTCGGTGGCATGGATTGCGCCGCCCCCTCGGACGCCACTGTGGCTACATCCAGCGGCACCAGGATTGTCGCGGTCACGATCACATCCGCCTGGGCCTCCGGTGGCGCAGATTCTGCCGCCCCCTTGGACACCACCGTGGCTGCGTCCGGCTGCTCCTGCCTTGGCGCAGTCGCAGCCACCTCCACCGGCGACACCGGGCCCTTGGCTTGCGATGCCATGCCCGCCACGGAGGACGCCACCGGCACGGACGGTAGCTTCGTTCGCTCCAACACAGATGGCAGAGCCACCTCCGCCACCGCTTGCTCGACAACCACCGAGGGTGCGGGCGCCACCGACTGCGCCAGACCATCCAACGAGGCCGCAGCATCAGCGCCACTCCTGCCCAAAATAGGAGCGACATCGAGCAATAATGTCCTTCCCACCTGAAGGGCAAGGCTCTTTTTGGGCGCCAGCCCCAGAGAGCGGCCCCGTCGCAAGACCCTGCAAGAGGTAAAAGGCATAGGGTCAAAATAGAAGAATAAAAAGGGAGAAAAAATAGGGGAATCAGTGACCTACTCTGACACCTTTGGGCGGCGGGAACGTTTTGGGGACGAACCCTTGGACCCTTACCCCAACTCATCTGAGCAGGACCGTTTCGAGCCTACCCCCTGCTCTCGGGTAGGGGGGCTCATCTCCCTTGTCTCTAAGGGCACAGCGACAGAGCCATCCCTCTCCATCAGCACCTCGGGGACGGCGACAGATCCACTCCCTCCCATCCACCGATCCTCCGCCGGCACCCCGGGTGTGGCGGCGGATCCACCGGCTCCCACCGGACCTAAGGATGGGCTGTCTCCACCGACCTCACAGACTCGCTCCCCTCCACGTGGAATGGGAAGGGTCCCTGCATGGACCGATGGGCGTCTGTCAGCGTATCCTCGTCCTCCAGGACATCCCAATCCACGTCGGTAGCTACCTCATTGTCGTCGTCGTTGTCGTTGTCATCACTATCTATCTCCTCTCCTCGATCACGCGCTTGCTGCTTCTGTAGCAGCTCCTTCTTCCTGAGCTCCCTCGTTCTTTTGTCCCACTCGGCCGCAATACGGTTCGCTTTTGCCAGGGTCTGATCCTTCGGCAATGGAGCCGGGCTTTCCTTGAAGAACAGTACCCTCAGCTAGTCCCGCCATCCCAAGGTCAGCTTCAAGGGGTCAGAAATTCAAGTAAAAAAGGAGTACGGAGAAAGAATACTTACAAAGTCAATAAACCCTAGTTCTGGCCGCATTGGGGGATGCCCCGCACCAGAAAAACAAAATCAAGAACAACGCAAGCGGTGTCCTTCGAAGGCTCCATCGCCTCCTTGATGCGCTGCACTACTTCGAAGGGAGGGAGCGCTTCGCCGACAAGCGCCGTCCCTTCGAACAATGCCTCAGGCGCCATCTGGTGTAGGGGAAGCACGCGCGCCATCAGCGGCGCCACCCTCCTCGCATGGTAAGCGCCAATGATCCCTGATCCCTTCATGCCCCTATCCTTCAAAGTTTGGAGGGCAGCGAGAAGGTCATTGAGGTTCTTCTTTTCCTTGACCGGGACGCCCCACTTCCACGACCCCGGGGTCTCCTCGATGACGTGCCCAGAGAAAACTGGCAGGGGGCGGCGGCGTCATCCTTGACATAGAACCATTGCGAATGCCACCCCTTGTTGGAGGTCGACAGAAGCATTAACGGGTACGCTTCTGCCCGATTGTTGCAGAGGTGAATGCTGGCGCATCCCACCGGTGCGTGCAGCTCTTGCTTGCCGACCCGCTTCTTCAGAAGATTGATGGTAAAGAGATGCCGCCACAGGTAGAAGTGAGGATCAATCCCCAAGAACCCCTCGCACAGGGCAACGAACGCCGCCATGTGCTGGATCCCGTTGGGGGTAAGGTGCTGCAGCTCCACCTGGTAGTAATCCAACAGCCCCCGAAGGAACTTGTGAGGGGGTATGGCAAATCCTCGCTCATGGAAGTGAGCGAAGGACATGACATACCCTTCGGGCGGCGATGGCACGTCCTCATTACTGGGTAGCCGCCACTCCTCGGCGGCGATCAGCGGGCGAAGGAGGCCACGACGAATGAGGCCCTCCAGGCGATGAGGGGTGATGCTGGATCCGCTCCACGGCTCCATTGAAACGACTGGGAGGGGGGCGGATGCGAGTTCGATGGTGGTTGCGATGCGGATGCGAGCTTGATGGCGGTCGCGATGTGAGCGCGGGAGGCCCTAGTGTGGGGGTATGGCCCCCGGTATCCATAAGACAAGACATGGGCCGCACCATCGGAGGTGGCCCAGCCCACAAGATCAAGGCGTGCACAATGCTGCTCGGCGTGCACCGCAAGATATTGTATAGTACCAAATAGGCTACTTTCCTTGTAACCCTACCCCTCTAGAGTATATAAGGAGAGGCAGGGGTCCCCTAGCGGACAAGATACATACATCTACATGATCCATACATCTCAATGCAATACATCAGAACATAGGATATAGGTATTACGTCATACCAATTGCCGAACCTATCTAAATCTTGTGTCTTGGTGCTTGTATTACCATCTCGCTCCTGATCTCGCTCACCTCTACGACAAATCTACCATTGTGGGATACCCCTCGGTGGACTGCCGAACATCTTTTGTCGACAGTTGGCGCGCCAGGTAGGGGTGTGCGCTTGATCCATGGCGAGCCAGATGGACCTCAAATCAACAACGTGTTCTCGTCATCAATCTCGTGGAGATCCGTGCCGGTCTATGACGACGATTCATCGCTGGCTACATCAGCCCCCGCGACAGCAGATCTGATCTCGGAACCACCTCCGAGGTCACCTTCATCAACAACTCGCCGCCCGCTTCCTTGCTACCAGAGGAGGCAGATCAACAACGACGATCTGATCGTATCCATCGATCGGGTCGGTCTGAAGCTCGTCGATTGCCTCTCCATCGCCGAGTCGGCTCTGGACACTCTGGTTCAACGCCGACCACCCTCTGATCTAGATCTATCGGAGGCTGCTTGGGAAACTCCAGGGGTTACGGCCCTACCCTTCGGGTTCGTCAATGCCGTCGCCGCTTACCAACATGTCCTGAGGGGCAGATTCGCCGACCAGGTTGAAGACGTCCATCCTCTCGCCGACCCGATAGCGCCGTACGCCGCCGACCAGTCGTTCTGTCTAAAGCTAAGTCACGCTTTAATATTTTCCTAAATATTCTCCAATCTCTGTATATTGCCATGATCTTTCTTCGAACTGTTTTCTCCATGTTTGCTCTCCAAACGATTTTCTGAACCCCCGAACAGTCCTGTTGATGCTCGGACGTCTCCAGAGACGGCCCTGTCTCCGGCTCCTCCCTACACGTGGATGAGCGTCTGCCCTCTACGTTATGGGTGGTCGGCAGCGGCTCCTTAGCGACGCTTGTTCCTCCTACACGTGCACGGGCTCCACGCTCCGCGTTATGGTTAACATGATAGCTAGAGCTGGAGACTCAGCTATACACTAACTGTTCGGGCGGTTTATATTAAATACGTCTTCGCTCCAACTGATCGTCAAGCTACATACGCTATTTTTTCTTCGGAGTTCATATATTTTTATATCATGTACTACCCGTTCTACATGTTTGCATTGCAGGGTCATCGTCTAGGTGATCGGATCACCTGGTGCTCGGACTTCTCCACCGATCCACTGATCGGGCCGCTTGTTTCATCGACTTCGTCCACCGATGCATGGGCAAGAGATTTTTAACTAATCATTAAGCAAGCTCCTTAATTATTACCCATTATCGGATGTCTCCGAAGAGACAAATTATTACCCATTATTATTGCATATCCCTTCCCTTCTATGTTTAATTTTCTGATATATTATTGTAGATATAGACCCGTTGAATTTTCATGGGGCACGATGACAGACGACGTGTTTTTCTTGTTTTCTAGGCGACGACGACCTATATATGTCTATAGCAAGCTAATGCATGGATGACTACTAGCTAGTACCTTATTGATTAATTACTTCTATATATATTCGTTGTTGCAGGATTCAAGAATACACATACGGAACTATCTATTACAAGTGGGAGCTCCCTACGGTAAAAATCGGGGCGACCTCTTCCACCAAAGGTATGTCCTCCCGAAACACGACGAGGACAAGATGTCGGCGAATCTAACAGCGGCAGCACAAGTCCTAGGCCTTTTCTCCGTGCTCATGACAACCGCGACATTTGCATCGGCTTTTACGTTGCCCGGAGGCTACCGGTCAGCTGGCGACGGTGGTGGTGGTGTGGCCGGCACACCAGTGCTCGCTGGGCCACGGAGGAGCTACGCTTTTGATGCGTTTGTTCTCTCTAACGCTCTGGCATTTCTCTGCTCTCTCTTCGCCACCTCCCTCCTGCGCTACGCCGGGGTGCCACATGGGACGCTCACCGAGCGCTTTGACATCTTCGGCGTGACGGGCTCAAACGATACGACTCGTTTCGGCTCGTTGGAGTTTTCCACGCTCTCACCTGTTGGAAATATGGGTTCCTCCGATCACAACGTACGACAAAACTACAAATATTCACTTGTAGTTTTTTTTTTGCACCGACAACTTTAGTACAAATGTTTTGTTGTAGCTTTAGATTTATGTTTTTTCTGTAATTAATTCGTAGCTGCAGTTTCTATGGTCCAATTATAGTGAAACTTTTATGATGGAATAATTATTGTATGTTTGAACTATAGTAAAAAATTCATACTCATTTGATCTTGTATAACTTAGTTCTAGATTTATAAATATTTTTAACAAGCATACAAGTAAATAAATCTACAGTTCAACAAAAACAACCTACAATAAATCGGCAATACGTGGATCTTCAGTTGTGTGCCTGCCAAGCCAATTTTACCGAGCTTGCCACACGTCGTCATCTGAGTGGGCAGCTGCACGGTGCCGCGTATGGGAGAGTCCCGTACCCCATGCCCCCCCCCCCCTCCCCCCCTCCTGTTTTCAAGGATGGTTGGCATGTTAGTTGGGTCATGGCTTATCAGCTAAATAAGCCAAAACGAACAGACGGCGGGTGATGGCACGCGCGCGGCAGTGCGTCCAAGTAAACGAAGTCACACGACGTCTGCATCAGTCAAACAGACGTACAATTCGCAGATGGTTCAGTTGATGAGGAGTTGTCAGCAAGCCGACGACGACGCAAGCTAGACGGGAAGCGAAGAAGTAAACAAAAACAACGACATGTTTGGTTCGATGCTGCTGTCAGCCGGAAATCTGTGCTGTCAGCCGTATTTACACGAAGGAGCTGTTGATGGTACAAGTCAACGCCGGTGTAACAGCACAGACTCCGGTAAACGGCCAAGGGTCAACCCAAGTGAATCACCGTACCAACACATATATCCGGCCGATAGTTGATTCACACACAGGCACACAGCGATCGATCGATCGATATCCGCCATGGCAGCCGCTAACGAAAGCGAGCAGCAGGCTGCTTCTGGTGCCGGTGAGCCAACAACACCGATCGGCCCGGCAACTTCCTGCCCGCCGGCGGCCACGCTTGATCCGCAGCTGTTGATGGCTGCTCGCCGCGGCGACATCAAGCAGCTCAAGGATCTGCTGCTGCTCAAGGACGGCGACGAGCAGCAAGGCTCATCGTCCGTGACGGCGGGAGCACAAGACGCGATAGTGGAAGTCGATCCTCGACCTCCTCCTCCTCCTCATGACGCTGTTGCACCACCCTCCTCTGGATCGTCGTCACCGCCGCCGCCAGTCCCGGTAGTCCTTGATGAGGATGGTATGACCATGGATGGGGACTCCCTGCTGCACGTGGCTGCGGCATGCGGGGACACGCAACAGTACCTCGACTGCGCCAAGCTGATGGTCCGCAACAAGAAGCACAAGGCCGGCGGTGGTGCAGACGATGCAGTGCGCCTAGCCCTGGAAGCGCGCAACCTCAAGGGCGACACGCCCCTGCACTGCGCCGCCGGTGCTGGGAACGCCAACATGATCGGATGCCTCCTCACTGATCTCATCGCCAACACCTCCGGTGACGAGGCCGTGGCAGCGGTGAAGAAGGCGTCCCTGATCAGGATGCAGAACGAGGTTGGGGAGACCGCGCTCCATCAGGCTGTCCGCGCTGCCAACAACAAGGTGGCCTGCATCGACCAGCTCATGGCCATGGATCCCGAGCTGGCCTGCATCCCACATCATGATGAGGAAGATGCTGGTGCTTCCCCGTTGTACTTGGCCATCTCACTGGGTGAACTCGAGATTGCGCGGCACCTGTATGTCAAGAGCAAAGGCAAGCTGTCCTATTCCGGACCAGATGGCCGGAACGCCTTGCATGCAGCGGTTCATGTTCATCGTGGCCAAGGTAAGTAAGATTAAACTAAGCTAGTTTAATTAATACTTGCTATGCATGCACGGTACGTACGTAGTGCTAGTAATTGTCTGGCTGCAGCGCTGCCTATGATCTTGGAATGGCTCATCAAGGACATGAAGCCTAAAGAAGGCAGTAGTAATGCGTGTCTTGTCTCGCGGCTGACTAGCCAAAGGGACAGGAAGCAGAAGGGAAGCACCCCTCTTCACTTGGCCGCGTCGTTGAACGGGTGGCCAGGCGCGGGGTTTCTTTCCAGACGGTTTCCAAAAGTTTGGCCGACGGCGGAATCAGTGGCTACACTGCTGCTGGATGCTAACGAATCCACGGCGTACCAGGCGGACGACCAAGGATGGTACCCCATACACGTCGCTGCAGCGTTTGACAGCCTTGGCGTCGTGAAGGTGCTGCTGGACGACATGGAGAGTCGTCATCGTCGTCAGGACTGCGCCACCCTGCGAGATGGCAAAGGACGGACTTTCCTCCATGTTGCTGCCGAGATGAAGAACCACAGCGGTGCTTCCGCTGTGGTTCAATATGTCTGTGGTGAAATGCCACAGCAATTGTCATCGATGATTCTGAATGCGCAGGACAGCAACGGGGACACGGCTCTGCACGGCGCTGTCCGTGCTGGGAACCTTGCCGGCTCCACAAGTCTACTTAGGAATCGGCTGGTACGCTTGGACGTGGCAAATAAAGATGGGATGACACCTCTTGATCTTTCATGGACTACGCTCCCTTCAGGGTTTGGTTATGCATTTGTAAGTATATTATTTACTAATAAGTTGGAAGTTCTACCACCTTATATATCCCTACCCGCATCTCCCTTCTCTTCATTCTCTGTGCACACGCCACTAATTTAGGCAAGTTGTATCACCGTACTGCAGAATCCAAGAAATGTTGTACACCTGTCATTGCTTTATTCAGGAGCTCCTCATGGTGGAGGCCGGCCGGACCTCTCCTATGAAAAACGCAGCAGCGAAAGAGACGTAGTGGAGGAATCAAAGAAATATACAGAGGCAACGCAGGTGACGAGCATTGTTACTGCGCTTATCGCGACTGTGGCATTTGCCTCGGCTTTCACATTGCCTGGAGGTTACCGAGCAGACGGCGCTGCTGCTGCAGGCACGGCAGTGCTTGCTGGGAAGAGCTATGCTTTCGACGCGTTTATCCTCGCCGACACGCTGGCATTCACCTTCTCCATGGCGGCTACATGTTCTCTCGTCTATGCCGGGTTGCCGGTTATGGACATCTCCATCCGCAACTGGTACTTCAACGTTTCGGCGGTCTTGCTGCAGAGTGCAGCGAGGAGTTTGGTGGCCGCTTTTGGCTTGGCCTTGTACGTCGTCCTGGCTCCAGTTGATCACAAGACTGCAGTTGCTGTCTGTGCTATTGTTTTCGCAACTTCGCTGTATGGGAACATGGGAGCTCCACAGATCACTCATGTGGCAAACACGGCCCGCACTCGGATTGGTATGCGACGAGTTGTGGTATGCTCTTTCACAGCAGTAATTAGTCTTGGTGCCTTGGTAAACTTTGGGTCCTACATAATAATATTCGGTCTCCCAGCAATTCTCAAGTGTTGGCGAGATAACACTACTTTATAGCATGTGCCACTGCCAGGATTAATTAGAGCTAGCTGTACTTTTTAGATAATGGAACCAGCTATGTTGTTGTATTATTTATCAATAAAACTGTTTTTTATCGGTAAATCTATTTTTTTCTTTAAAAAATATAGTTTCTGCTGCACCGCTTGAAAGGTTTCCTGCAGCTTCCATTTGTCGCACATTATAACCGCATCAGGTATACAAAGAGCTACCATGCATTGATTGATTCCATTTTCCTTCCGATAATTCTTGGCCACGGTCGCCCGTCCCATCCAGACGCGGCTGCTCCACTCGTCCGCTCTGCCGCTCGCTCTCTCAAATAAAAAAAATCCCCTGCGCTTATCCCTTCCATTCCTCCACTCGTCCGCTTTGGCGCTCTCTCTCTCTCTCTCTCTCTCTCTCTCTCTCTAAAAAGAAGCTTCCCTATGCTTATCCCTTCCGCCCAGATCCGTGCCATCCTCTTCCCTCATCAGATTCCTCGCCTCCAAGGTCCATCTCTTCCCCACCCCAGCACCGTCGCCCGCCTAAGGCTGGGGCCCAGTGGCACCTTGCTGCTCACGGCGGCTTCTCCTGCCAGTCCTTAATGCGGATGCGGCGGCGCTCCATCTCGTCATTGAGCCACTGCTGTTCACTCCCCATGCCCCCCTCCTGGTCCCTGATAGTAGGCGCCGCCTCCGGTTCCGCATCCCGGCGGTGGTGGTGCGAGAGGACACACGGCAGCGCTTGCAGTTGAGGTTGCAGCCATCCTCGTTCTCCAAAGCTTGCTGGGTGTTCCCCACCAGGTAGGCCATGGCCGCCAACGACGTCATGTTTCAAGTGTTTCAGGTCTATGTTTCAGGTGTTTCAGACGTTTGTTTTAAATATTTTATCTGGATGTTTCAAAAGTATATCTTGGTATTGCACATGTTGCAAGGCTACACACGCATGTTTTAAGTGTTTCATCTATTTCAGATTTATGTTGTAAATGTTTTATCTGAGTGTTTCAAAGTAGATCTTGGTGTTGCACATGTTGTGATGAGGACATGACACCTTCGGATAAGACCATTGATTATAAGGTGAGCTCATTCCTATATTTGCATAGTGATTTTTGTACAATTCACTTGGTTCCACATGTACATGTCATTATTTGATTGTAGGTACAAATGTGTCTCAACGTGCAAGTCCATCAAAGTTGAACTTTCAGGTCATCGGCAGCCCGACAATACTCCATTGGGAAGGCCATAACTCTTTCATCCGGAGTGAGTTTGAGGTCCATAAGCACTTGATGGAAAGCTTATTTGATAAACTTTCAAATAGATCTGGTAGCACCTCAATATCACATCAGCAAAGTCTTAAAATCATCAATACATTCTGCCGCTATTTCTGTCGGGTGCTACGATGTCGTCGCGGGCTTGTTATTCACACTTGGGACCCAGGCCTAAGTTAGAGCACGCCCCAAGAAGATGGAGAACACCTAAGAGATTACCAAGGACATCCTCCTCCTTGGCCACCACCTTAGGAGACAAGCGAGGCCATCAAGACAAGTTGGAGGTTCAATCCAAGTCAAGTTTGAGTTCATCTCGGGCTTCACGAGCAGCGTGTAGTAAAACAGACGCCCAGGTTGCATACGGACTCCGTTTTCGATGATCCACATATGAATGGAAATATAATTTGATAAGGTAACTAATGAAAGTGGTCCCACATCAAAATTCCATCAGAATCAACAGGAATCGTCGAAACAAGTTGACGTCCAGAATCTATCAGGGCGCTGCGTCGCCGTCTTTTGGGCCTTGTAACGTGTTGGGACACCATATGGACGTGAAGAGAGGTCCTTGGACGCCCCTTAGCCTATATAATCAGTAGCCGTCACCTACGTTAGGGTTTGGGTTTTTGCTTTAGATCAATCTGTCGTTGAACAGTCGCTGTTATCGGTTTGTGAAACCCCACGTTCGAGATCTTAATCATATATTGAGTTGCGTGTTATCTTGTTCTTGCTTGTGTTCTTCGATTCGCAGCAGGGATTAGCCTTCTTGGCGAGGTCAACCAGATTGTGACATGGTTGATAACCAGAGGAGACGTGGTGCTAAGGTAGCAGGGTTTGGGTCTTTGTGATCTGAAACCGGATCGGTGTGTCGTCGGCTCGTCGCTCTCCACCAAATCGATAATTATCTTAACCTGACGTAAGATCGGGAACCCGTCCCCATTATGTTGCAATGGCTACATACGCATGTTTCAAGCATATGTTCCAAGTGTTTCATCTGTTTTTAGATTTACGTTGCAAATGCTTCATCAAGATGTTTTGAAAGTAGATCGGGTGTTATTCATGATGGTCTAATTTTCTAGATGGTCTAATTTTCGGGATCAAGATGTTTCATCAAGATGTTTTGAAAGCCAGGATAAAAAATTCATGATGGTCTAATTTTCTATACTTGGTAATATTCTGTCGAAGAATCTAGATGCTAAGTATCCCTTAATTTGCTTGGGATGTTGAATTCTGAACCAGGATGCACTTTGCATCCTTCCCATGATCCGAGTCCATTGTTATTATAGTGGGATGTTCCAGACCTGTTACTGTGTAAAAGAAATATAAAAAAAACTGTTTAGATCCACTTGCCAAGATGTTTGTCCTAATCTCCTAGAATGCCGTATCTTAGTACATTTCTGAACTTGTGGAACACAAACATTGCTAGTATCAGGCTATCAGCAACGAAGATGATGCCTAATTTGGTTTGTGACTTCTGCTCACTTGTTGTCTTAAAGTATCAACTGTGGTCAAAGTGGAAGCGTGGAACCTTAAGCACTGCCATATTTATTCCAGTCATACATTATGGCTTGTTACACTGGTTGTCTTAAAGTATCAACTGTGGTTACAAAAAAGAAGTCATGGTGGTGAATTTAGAATATGCAATATGTTCTACTTCTGTTATGTAAATCTTCTTGGTGTTTGTCTTGCAGGTGTTGATGCCGGGTTTGTCACTGCCATTGCACCTGCAGAAGAGGCGGTGCTCGTTACCACCCCTGACATTACGGCTCTCCGCGATGCTGACCGTGTCGCAGGACTGTTAGAGTGCGATGGCATCAAAGATATCAAGATTATTGTCAACCGAGTGCGACCAGACCTGGTGAAGGGGGAGGACATGATGTCAGCGCTTGATGTCCAGGAAATGCTCGGGTTGCCCTTGCTAGGAGTGGTGCCAGAAGATGCAGAGGTGATCCGGAGCACAAATAGGGGCGTGCCATTGGTGCTCAACGACCCACCCACGCCTGCGGGCCTTGCTCTGGAGCAGGCTACTTGGCGATTGGTGGAAAGAGATGCGATGACAGCAGTCATGGTCGAGGAGCAGGAGAGGCCCAAGAAGAAAGGCGGCTTCTTTTCGTTCTTCGGGTAGGTGAGTCTGGAGTTCAGCTGTTGAGTTTAGACTGTAGATGGTGTACAGGCTTGCGATCTGGAGTTTCTAAATGCTTTACGTTTTGGCTTTGCTTTGTTCTAGGTTAGAGCGATTCATTTGTTGTGATAGTGTAGAAGAAATATGTAACTCTGGATTGATGGCTTGATGCTTCTAATATTGGAGGACCTTGTTCGACATAATGTGACATTGGCATGAAGAATAGAGGCATTGTTTTTTTTTTCCCTTTTCTTATATTTGCATGGAACATTAACGCACAATCATATATCACACATGTGGACAGGGGCAACCGAGTGGTCACTTTCATCTGATGTAATGCAAGAAAACAAAATGAAATACAAAGAACCCTCATTTTCTCTCCATTCCCTGTCCTAGTTCTTGTGTGTGCAAAATGATTTATTAACAACATTTTCTTTTTTGCGTTTGGTTTTAGTTTTCTTTCCCTTTTGTGCCACTGCATTGCCTGTTTATTTTCCAACCAAGGTCAATGGTTATGGTGTTAAAACGTTAGGGGCAGTTTGGATAATTTCATTTTGGGGATTGGAATCTACTTAATAGACTAGGCTATTTAGCTGAGAATTTGATATTCCACGACATTCCAAAGTTCACATATAAACCAATCTTAAATTCATAGGATGAGAAATGAAAATTGATTCTATAGATCACCATGCTATGTTTCTACTTTGCAACTTATAACATGCACTTCAACTCGCTCTCCTATGGTATAAATACAACACATAAGTATCTCTCTCGTATGGATCACAATAATATATAAATATATTCCATATACAACCATACTATCTTAATTAATCTGTCTAAATTATGATTATTAAAATAAATTAATTTCAAAGATCCAAACAGGACCTTATTGCATTTTTCATATTGCCGGTTCTGCCTCTGTTGCTTATCCAAAAGACCAAAACACATGGCTGCATCGTCCTCTTTTTCTCCCGCAGATCCATCCCAATCCCTCTGATGAGTCGCCGACCATGCCGACGACTGCACGCTCTCTGGTGCCAACATGCAGCTCCTCCGTCAAGGCCACTTGCCTCGCATGCCGACCTTGACATCCACGCCTACTCAGTGGAGCTAGCCGTAACGCGGGGCACCCTTCATCACCGCGCATCTTCAACCTCCATCTTGTCCGCATCCGCCCCACCCCCGCTTGTCTCATCCACAGCCAATTTGTAGAGGCAAAAAAGTAGAGGCACTGGCAGAACCACCTCGATAGAGGAATCCCAGCTGCCGCTATAGTAAAAAGTTGTAGTGGTGCCATCCATCTTGAACAGACCGACTCGAGTTTCATTTCAGACTTGCAGATGTTTAAACTCTTGTTTGATACAACATCACTGGTCTACCACTCAACACATACATGTCACAAGCCCCGAAACAAAGCCCACACATACATGGGACATGGCACAGAGACATTTAAATCGTGCATGGCACACAACGCAGTGCGATTTTATTAACGGAGGCGGTCGGGCTGGTTGCCCGCCTCCGTTAATCAGTGACCGGGCAGCGGGCCAAGTGTCCGCCTCGGTTAATCATTAACGGAGGCGGGTAATTTAAGACGTCCGCCTCCATTAATCGACTATTTTCGGGGCGGTCGTTCTAAGCGTCCTCCCCCGTCTTAAGATGACCGACTCAGTTAATTATTGCAACAAAAAAAATAATTCATAACTTTTTCATATGAACTCGGATGAAGACAAACCTTATATCAAAATTGTAGCTCTCGACGAGATTTACAACTTTGTAGTTGAAAAGTTTTTGAATTAAAAATGTGTAGGGTCCCTGAAAAGATCTAAACAATACCTAGAGGGGGATGAATAGGCGTATCTAAAAATTTCTGCGTAATCTCAAAGTCAAATGTCAGTGACAGTTGGAAGTCCCAACAGTTTGGGCCTGAACTTCAGGCAGCCAGAAGTTCCGACGCAAACCGCCGGGAGTTCCGGCACCTATGAGAATTTCACTACAAGTGCTAAAATAAACTTTGAGTGAAAAATATCTTACAACCCACTCCCTAGTGGTAAGATGAAGTGTTGGGGTTGCTCCTTTGACGCCGGAAGGTCACCACTCCGTAGATCGAGTCCAAACCCTAAAAGGAGAGTCTGGGAGGAAGACAAACCAACAAGAACAAATATGATAGCACAAATCACAACAACAGTAAGCATGGGGGACACAAGGATTTATCCCGAGGTTCGTCAACCCCACAAAGGAGCTCCTACGTTCTCGTTGTTGAGGTGAACACAAAGGTCGGAGTCTCTTCCACCTCCTTGCCTTTCTCAAAGCAACCACAAAGGCTACTTGAGCTTTTCACTCAGAAATCGAGGGTAATACAAACTTCCCAAGGCTCTTCCACAAGATGGAAGCTCTTGGGTGACGCCTAGCCGGCTAGGGTTCCAAGAACCCAAGAGTAATAGACGCAAATCCAACCGGCTTGACGAAGAAATCAAGTGCTCAAGCTTGTCAAAGTGATTCTCTCACTCAATCCACTCTCCTTTCACTCAAAACCCTAGGGGAATCGAAGATTGGAGCAAAGGGGAGAGGAGAGGGGCACCTTGAATGCTTAGGAGCTATTTTGGATGAATATTGGTGAGCAATGAATGAGTGGATCATGGTTCGAAGAGAGGAGAGAGCTCTTTATACTCAAAAGCAAATCCAACCGTTCAGATCTGAGTCGAAAGTTCTGACACAGATCGCCGAAACTTCGGGCTCTACGCAAAAACACTGTTCACGCAGACAATCCACTGGGCTTGCTCGCATATCGTCGGAACTCCCGGCGGTCGCCGGGACTTCTGGCTTCCGTCGGGACTCCCGACAGACATGGCGAGCCAGGCGACTAAGTCCCAAAGCGCCGGGACTTCCGGCGGGAGCCGGGACTTCCAACGGGTGAAGGTGCGCAGGCGGGCTGCGGCTAAGTTGACAAGTGCCAGGACTTTCGGCACCAAACGTCGGGACTTTCGACTACCAAAAGTCCACAAACTATGTACAAGTGTTCGTGAGGTGATTTTGTGTCTCTTTTTTGATTTTATTTTTATGCTTGAACACTCTATCTTCCTTAGACCACTTAAACTTGCATCCCTCTTTATAGTACGGCATACTTAAACCCAAAACAAAACATAAAATCTTTGGAGAGTGCTTTGAGTTTGTCCGCTTTTTGCACTTGAAGAATTGAGGGATATCATTTCATCTTAGATCAACTCTTTTAAAGCTTTCAAGGGACTAAAGCTGCAATATATCTTATTAAGATCTCATTAGTCCCTAATTTGGATGTCATAATTCACCAGAACCCACATAGGGGCAAAATATTGTTGTAAGTGCACAGATTTTAAAGTTTGAAATTTAAAAATTATCAAACAATCTCGGATGTTGACATGAATCTACAACTTTGTAGTTGAAAAGTTTTTAATTTGAAGATGTTTAGAGTCCCAAATATGTGTTCGAATGTTATATATTTTGAAATTTAAAATTTAGAGTTCCTAAACGATCTGAAATGTTCATATAGTAAATACCAAGATTCTAGTGGCCGACCTGATCTACATGTTTGATACTGACAAGTTTTTGATTTAGAGTCATCTAGAGTCTCAAATATGTGTTTCAAATTCACGGGTTTTGAGACTCAAATTTCTGAAATTTTCAAACTATCTCTGATGGATGTACATCCTATACCAAAGTTGTAGTACATGACAAGATTTAAAACTTTGTAGTAAAAAGCTTTTCTCATTTGAGTTCATTTAGTAGCCAAAATATCCAATATAAGATTACGAAATATTGATATAAAAAGATAGCATATTATCTATAGACATGAATGAATGTGTGGTGTAGTGGTAAAGATATGGTAGCGTTGAACGGTTTTTCTTGAGAACATTAACAGAGACGGGCACCTTAAGATGCCTTAATCCGTAAAAACATGCTTTTATCTAGATCCACCAAAAAATGCTTAACGGAGGCCTTTGAATGGAGGCGGTTGCAATGCCCGTCTTCATAAATAAAAAAAATGCATGCTTCCATTAAAGAATTCTGTAGTAGTGACGTCAGTAGCGTCACTTCATGTACCTCTGTAGAAATTTGCGGCGGAAATCACTCCTGATAGTGTCGTTGGTGTGCCACTTGGGTGCCTTGTCTCCCTGCGTGTCTGCTTCCTGAGTACCACATCATCGTCCCACCTGCAGAGCACGCATGTGCCCAATAACATCAGGTTCACCATAACCTACTTGTGATTTCAAACAATCAAATGCTAGGGCATAAGTGTACAGTATAACACAACAATTCAGGCTCGTTCATCTTGGCCTCATCTTCTGCTTGTTGTCACCTCTACCATCAAAGAATTTCCTTTATGTTCCTAGCTAAAACCTATATCGTGGTGTCAATGGGACACAGTAGAAATGACAATAGGTGATAGAATGAAGGAACCAGAACACGTACACTTTATGTGCGAAGTCTCCAACTTCCACACATTAATTTATTTGGAAGTTTCGCAGCAAAGTCCAGAAGTTTGAATCAACACACATATTTGGAGTCATTTTTTGACCTTTTTGAGATGAATTTTTGCGTGTCACTTCTACACAAGTTACTTTTAGCAACTGCTAGCTAGCCAATCCTTTAATTTCCATCAACACATCAAAGAACTCAAGCCTCTACTTCAAGCCAACCAAATATCTCAAGCACCACTTGAATATGACTCAAATAGCAAGTAATCCGGTGATCAATCAAGCAACATGGCAAGGAGAATACTAAACAGGAGTGGAGACAAGGATTTAGGTGGGAAACCCCTTATGGGGAAAAACCGTGTGCGACGACGAGCAATCCACTATAAAATGAAGCAATACACAAGGTGGGGGGCCAACAAATGAGGAGAGGCTCCACCCCCCTACAATTCTCTCTATTTTAGTGGTGGATCAAACAATCTCCTCTTCCCTAAACCTCTCTCTCTCTCTCTCTCTCTCTCTCTCTCTCTCTATATATATATATATATATATATATATATATATATATATATATATATATATATATAACAAAATGAGCTCTAGCTAGGAGAAGGGGCACGACTACCCTTTTGGGTTAGTTTTGTCATATTGCATAGTCCTCAAGGTTGTGAGATATTACAAATAAACCCCCACACATTCAACAAATGGATCCACAATTATCACAATCCTCCACCTCAACCACAATTGACCCATGAAACAAATGCACAAGCTTCTTGATACCAAATGCCTAATCTTCAAATGTTTCAATATGGAGCGAACAAATCAACAAGTAACAAAACTCATCGCTGCTAAAGCTCTACATAGAGCTAGCTCGAGCAAGAACGAATATGAACCAAGCTCAAGAAATTCTCAAACTTGGCCTCCGGGACTACTTGGTTTAACATATCAGCAAAGTTGTCTTTTGTGCCAATTTTCTCAAGACACAAATCCTTCTTCTTTATATGAACTCAAATTAAGGAATACCGCACATCAATGTGCTTGGTTCTCTCATGAAACTTTTCATCTTTTGCAAGGTAAGTTAAACTTTGATTATTTCAAAAGACAACATGATCAACTTGCTCAATGCTCAAATTTCCAAGAAAACCATGTAACCAAATAACCTCCTTCATCGCCTCTGCCAAAGACACAAACTCAACTTTAGTACTTGATAATGAAATTGTATGCTGCAAGGTTGCCCTCTAGGCAGGGGCAAAACTTGGTCGAGGACAAGCTGGGCCATGCCCCCTGCCCAATTCACTTTCCCTTTGCTAAATATAATTTTTTTGCTATTTATGCATGATTAGTACTCAATTATAGAGACTAGCCCCTCCTAGTACTTCGATCAAGCTCACCAATGCCTGTAGCAAACACAAGACCCGTAAAGCTAAAACATATGGCTGGTGAGAGAGTTCCTCTCATCAAATCTCCAACATAGTTAGAATTAGAATAAGCAATAACTTGTCCCAGATTTGCTGCCCTTTGATCAAACATCAAACCATATTTGCTCTTGTGCCTTGAAGGTACAAGAGGATCCACTATACTGCCTTCCAATATTCTTTGACTATCTTTGACATGAAACGGAGTAACAACACTAATTGCATGCGCAAAATCTAGACGTGTGCAAACCCTATCTTCTATCAAACTGCCAACACACAAACGTAGGGAAGTGTGGACACATACCTCTCCTCCTTTGCATCCAACAACCCTGATGAAGCTGCGGGGCGCAGCTGAACTCACGACGCTTCGGCTCTAAGATACATCTCGCCGATGCGGCGATGCCCGCGTAGAGGCTGAGTAGGACAGCCTCGGCTCCCTCTTCCTTCTTTGGTGCTCTCTTCCTATCCCCATCCCTGCCTTCTCTTCGTCCCTAGACTCGGCGCCGCTACACAAGGCAATGGTGAGTGATGTGCCTTCATCCGGCGAGTTGCCTTGGTTGGCCTGTGTTGTGTTGTCTCGCCAATGGGCCAACTCACAGACCGTTGGGCCAAGCGATAGGCGGACTCAGGCCATGATTTCTAGCTGGATGGTCGGGTTGGGTTGAGTGTGGGCTAGTGAAAAAAAGGATCGGGTTTCCTTACTTGAACCCACTTAAGGGCCTGTTTGGTACAGTTTAGCTTCACAGCGAATCAGTTTTTTGCATTAGGTGTGTTTAAAGCAGCTTCACCAGAGAAACTAAAGTTGTTTTAAAAAAAGTTCGGAGGCAAGATAGCATAGGAAAAGTTGGGAGAATGTAGTATTTTCAGCTTCACCGAACCTCACTTAGGGAATTGAGCATGTGAGGGGGAAGCTAAAAAAAATAGATTCTAGGGAGAAGGTGTTTTATTGGTAGAAGAAGCTGATTTTTTTTTTTTTTTTTGTGAAGCTGGTGCAAAAGCCGTACGAAACACACCCTAAGTACCTAACCCAGCTTATGATCAGGTTTAGTGAAAGGCCGGTTGACCTTAACTCGCTTAAGGGCCCTCTTATATTACTCACACAGCCACACAGATGCCCTAATTGAGATGGAGCTTGGATTTTGGATCCCTCAGCGTTGATTCGTTCCGTTGGATTGGGCTGCACAAAAGTTAAATTATTCTCCTCATTCGTTGTCATCACAAAAGTTGGATCAAATCGTGATTAACAAGGACCGGGACCTCACGCTCTTGCCATGCATCTTTGCTTGCGTGCGTTTGGCATGCACGCATGCATCTTTATATATTCTTTATTTAATTAATTGCGTGTAGTCCGGCCGCCGCAAATTAAAGAATATATTCGAGCGCGGCGATGGACAGGAGGACACGGCTATATTATACAGGTAAGTATGCATCGTAGAACAGCAACAAGCAGAAAGCGCGCCAAGGGGCAAGGGAACAGCTAGTAACGTAGGTAGCATAGGTAAAGCTAGCGACCCATCGCCGGTGGTGATGGCCGTAGTAGCCGGAAACGAAACCGACCAAGGCGCTGCTGCGAGGGAGAGTGACAACGCATGGGCACAGGCCAAACAAGTAGATCCCGAGCTGTTGATGGCTGCTCACTGCGGCAACAGCAAGCGGCTCAAGGAACTGCTCCGGGTGAATGGCGAGGATCAATATGCGCATGACATGGTGGAGGCGGCAGAAGCATCAGAAGCCGTCATCGTGGATGTCGTCCCCCGCCGCCCTCCTGCCCCGGCGGCAGCACCTGACGATGGGGTGACCATGGAGGGGGACACCCTGCTGCACGTGGTTGCAGCATGCGGGGACGGCGATGACTTCATCGTCGACTGCGCCAAGACGATCGTCCGCGTCAGGAGGAACAAGGGCGGCGCTGCTGCGATGCGCCTAGCCCTGGAAGCGCGCAACAGCAATGGCGACACGCCCTTGCATCGCGCGGCAGCTGCCGGGAACTCCAGAATGATCTCCTGGCTGGTTGGTCTGCTGGCCAACGCCGCTGACCAGGCGGCGGTGAAGGAGTTAGTGCGAATGCAGAACAAGTGTGGAGAGACCGCGTTGCACCAGGCTGTCCGCGCTGCTGCCAACAAGGTGGCCTGCATCGACCACCTGATGGACGTGGACCCAGAGCTGGCCTGCCTTCCATTCCCACATCAGGAGGAGGAAGATGCTGGTGCTTCTCCAATGTACCTGGCTATCTCACTGGGTGAAATAGAGATTGCGCAGCACCTCTATGTCAAGAGCAAAGGCAAGCTGTCTTATTCCGGACCAGATGGCCGTAACGTCTTACATGCAACGGTTCATCGTGGCCAAGGTAAAATTAATACAAACTATATATATACATATAGGATCTTGGATGTTGATATAGTCTATATCGAAGTTGTAGTTCTAGTAAAATATATCTATAACTTTGTAGTTGCCAACATTGAAATAACAGCACCCAATTAAGAAATTAACCAAATGATAGGTGGGCCCTACTCTTATGTCAATAAAACCACCCAAGAAGCCACTTTAATTTGAAATGGTTAGGGGGAGGGTGTTCTGTCCGGTTTCTAAAGTTAAGATGCGTATGTTGTCCGTCATTAATAAAGTTCGAGGGGTGTTTCAAATTAATTCAACGACTAATTTAGATGGGGTGAACAGAACTTTACTCGTAAATGAATAATCAATAATGCAAAGTGCTTGTGTATGCATGATGATGCAGCGGCAGCGCTGCCTATGGTTTTGGAATGGCTGATCAAGAAGGATCCTAAGGCGATGGCGGACGACATGCAGCAGCAGCAGCGAGCAGAAGGCCAAGAGGGCGCGCTCATCTCCTGTCGCAGCTGACTAGGCAGAGGGACAAGGAGAACGGAAGCACACCTCTTCACTTGGCGGCAGGCCGCGGTGGCTTACCGTCGCCATTTATTATGTACAAAACGCATCCTCACTTTTGGGGATGGTCCTGGAAGCGCGCAACAGCAATGGCGACACGCCCTTGCATCGCGCGGCAGCTGCCGGGAACTCCAGAATGATCTCCTGGCTGGTTGGTCTGCTGGCCAACGCCGCTGACCAGGCGGCGGTGAAGGAGTTAGTGCGAATGCAGAACAAGTGTGGAGAGACCGCGTTGCACCAGGCTGTCCGCGCTGCTGCCAACAAGGTGGCCTGCATCGACCACCTGATGGACGTGGACCCAGAGCTGGCCTGCCTTCCATTCCCACATCAGGAGGAGGAAGATGCTGGTGCTTCTCCAATGTACCTGGCTATCTCACTGGGTGAAATAGAGATTGCGCAGCACCTCTATGTCAAGAGCAAAGGCAAGCTGTCTTATTCCGGACCAGATGGCCGTAACGTCTTACATGCAACGGTTCATCGTGGCCAAGGTAAAATTAATACAAACTATATATATACATATAGGATCTTGGATGTTGATATAGTCTATATCGAAGTTGTAGTTCTAGTAAAATATATCTATAACTTTGTAGTTGCCAACATTGAAATAACAGCACCCAATTAAGAAATTAACCAAATGATAGGTGGGCCCTACTCTTATGTCAATAAAACCACCCAAGAAGCCACTTTAATTTGAAATGGTTAGGGGGAGGGTGTTCTGTCCGGTTTCTAAAGTTAAGATGCGTATGTTGTCCGTCATTAATAAAGTTCGAGGGGTGTTTCAAATTAATTCAACGACTAATTTAGATGGGGTGAACAGAACTTTACTCGTAAATGAATAATCAATAATGCAAAGTGCTTGTGTATGCATGATGATGCAGCGGCAGCGCTGCCTATGGTTTTGGAATGGCTGATCAAGAAGGATCCTAAGGCGATGGCGGACGACATGCAGCAGCAGCAGCGAGCAGAAGGCCAAGAGGGCGCGCTCATCTCCTGTCGCAGCTGACTAGGCAGAGGGACAAGGAGAACGGAAGCACACCTCTTCACTTGGCGGCAGGCCGCGGTGGCTTACCGTCGCCATTTATTATGTACAAAACGCATCCTCACTTTTGGGGATGGTCAGGGGAACCAGCGAGGCTTCTGCTGGATGCTAACGAGTCGATGGCGTATCAGCCGGACAAGGGAGGGTTGTATCCCATACACGTCGCTGCGGGGGCTGGCAGCCTCGGCGTGGTGAAGGCCCTGCTGCGCATGCGGAGATGCCGAGACTGCGCCACCCTGCGAGATGCCAAGGGAAGGACGTTCCTCCACATCGCTGTCGAGGAGGGTCACTACAAAGTGGTCAGATATGTGCGCCAACAGAGCCAAGGCAGCAGGCGGCACAAGAGCCCTGCCGATGCTGCAGTTGCACGATTGTTGTCCTCGATCCTGAATGCGCAGGACATCAACGGGGACACTGCACTGCACCACGCTGTCCACGCTGGGAACCTGTCAATCTTCAACTGTCTAGTTCGGAATCAGAGGGTACGTTTGGATGTACAGAACAAGGAGGGCATGACACCTATTGATGTTGCATGGAGAGAGATGCCTTTAAAGGTTTATTATGCATGGGTAAGAGATCTAATCATGCATTAAGCTCCATAATAATTACACGCGCGTACTCTCTCTGTTCCAAATTATAAGTCGCTTTAACTTTTTTGATACATCCATTTTACAATGCATCTAGATAAATAATATGTCTAGATACATAGTAAAATGGATGAATCAAAAAAGTTAAAGCGACTTATAATTTAGAACGGAGGGAGTATATTGCATGCCTTCCCCTTCTCCGTTCGATATATATGAAATGAAATTCATTCATTCATTATACAGTATTTAGGAAGGGAAATATTTTTTTATGTACTGCAAAAGATGGCCCACTATTTCACTTGCATGAAAGACGGACGTATTTTTCTGATATATATTATAAGACAAATATTATAATTTTTCATGAAGCACACGATGACAGATACATGAAGCGCAGCGGCCTGTATAACGACCAACTGATAAGTATCTTCGTTCTTGCAGGATCCAAGACTACACATACGGAAATATCTATTAAGAGTTGGAGCTCCCTACGGTGAAAGTCGGGGCGACCTCTTTCACCAAAAGTACATCCACCCGAAACACGATGAGGTTAAGATGTCGGCAAATCTAACAGCGGCAGCACAAGTCCTGTGCCTTTTCTCCGTGCTCATTACAACCGTGACATTTGCATCGGCTTTTACATTGCCCGGAGGCTACCGATCGGCCGGCGACGGTGGTGGTGTGGCCGGCACACCGGTGCTTGCCGGGAGGAGCTACGCATTTGATGCGTTTGTCCTCTCTGATGCTCTGGCTTTTATATGCTCTCTCTACGCCACCTCCATCCTGCTCTATGCCGGAGTGCCTTATGGGACCCTTACCAACCGCTTCGACCTTATTAATCATGCATACACTCTGATGTGGCACGCTGGAAGATGCCTGGTGGCTGCGTTTGCCCTGGGGCTCTACGTCGTGCTGCTTCCGGTTGCCCGCACCATTGCCATCGCCATCGGTGTCTTGATGGTTATCAGTGTATATGGGTTCGTCAAGGGTTCGGAAGGCATCGATTCTATGACTGTAACTGGAAGAAGCCAACGAATGCCGTCAGTACGGGGCACCATGCTCACCTTGATCGTTTGTTTCTTTGACCGCTTCTGGTCCTACATAATAATCTTCGGACTCCCAGCCATTCGCAGCTGGGCAAGCTTACCTTAATTAAGGTAGGTAGATGGAGAGTACTTCCAAACAAGATGATGTTTTCCTATGTGTCACTAAAAACTTAAGCACATCATTTATATGCTGGCATCATGTATATTGTTATTATGGAGTATATCTCATATCTCTCCTGGCTCACATGAAGCTCTTGTCTATTGTTACTTGTTAGAACTTAATACAAGCAACGTGTGTACTGGCGCATTACAGGCTTCACGCCATTTCTGCAGTCAGTTAGGGTACTGAAAGCGCGCTAGTGGAACTCTTGTTGCCATTTCGACAAACTATATATATACACACACACTAGTAACATTCACACCGCAGGCATAGTAAGAGCAGCAACTGGCAGACGTAGTATTTAAACCTCCACCGGAATTTAAAATGACATGATGAAACTCAAATATGCAAGGTAGCAGCGTGCAGACGTTGTTTGTATAGTTCCTAGATATATACCAGAGGTTCCTTTAAATCACTGGAATGTTTTTGAGAACGTGTTCTGGGGAGCTCATCTTTTCTCCTATATATGGACTTAAATATGATTACAATCAAATATCGACAAATATATGAGGATGAAAAGAAAACCCCTCAACCGTTTTCGATTCTACATTTGAATACGAAAACGAAAACGAGCTATAAAACCGGACATGAAAATAAACACGAACTTACGGAATATCGAGAATCTCAAAAAAGAACTAATTCGAGCGGAATTATGTCGAACATGGTCGGTATACGAAAAATCAATATGGAATACCGACCCGTAACAATTAACAACTTCATGATCAAGTGCATATAACAATTAACAAGTGCTACAACTGTCATATAAAAATATCTTCATTTGACGCCGTATAAGAAAGATATGATTTTTCTAAGCGACAAGCACTTGTACGTAATTAATATACTGCTGAAACCTTGTTTAATTTTTTGAGCATCTTAACAACCTTGTTTAATTAAAAAAACACGAAACTAGAAAGTTGTAGATCTCATCGAGAACTACAATTTTCATATAAAAACTATCTTCGTCCGATATACTTTTTATAAACCATATCAGCCTCAGTCCACTCGGATGGACGTAGGTTGTGACAGTTGCTCCAGGTCGCAACAAGTTCCCATACACGCAGGCAAAAAGGCATCCAATGAAGAAGTGAACCCTTGTGAACGTCCCTTCAAATACCACACACTTTTTGAATTTGATTTTAGTATTTATTATGGGTTGCGCTTGCTTTTGGTCCCACAAATTCTCCTTGTTTGGGATCAAACATCGAAAAGGAAGATATAACTAGCACAAGAGAGATTCAAGGATCACAAAACTTGATTCTTGCATTATAGACTGAACTCCCACTAAGTGTATGCATATATATGGTGGAAGGCAAAGAATATGCATAAGTGGCTATTTAAAGCACAAAGGAGTTTAACAATCTATATAATGTGGGGAGAAAGCAATTATAAGATATACCAGTTGAAATACATGAAATTGATACCGAATTGAAGTGATGCCAATTGAAGTAATCCAGTTGCGGTTGATACTACTTGTAGGATATGGAATATGGTCCTTGCTTGTCTCCAGAGACTCCATTTTTCTTACGGTGGGGCTACACACATGATAGACTTGAAGATGTTGTTAGTCTCAAAGATCTCAAAGTACAAGGTGATCTCCCCCTAAAAGTGTGCATATAAGTATCGAATACTTGTGAGAGACATGCACATTGACTTCTAAGGTCAATTTACCACTTAATAGGTACCAATTGGACTTCATACCAATTAAATGTGATAAATGGGAGAAGAGGTCTATAATTTGAACTTCGGCACATATAAGATATATCAAATGAAAGATGAGCTATGTGCCATGCTCTTAAACGATTTAAACCATGTAGGATTGATCATGAATAAGAGTGAAATTAGCACAAGCAATCCCTACCATATAAGATTTTCCTAGTCCATGAATCAAGAATTTTAAACGTGCTTATGCAAACCTAAGACAACTAGATGCTAATAGGAATTGCATGAATTTATATCTACTTACCTAACATGGGTAGGGAACTAGGGTGCATTGTCTTCACTAATCCACTTAGCAATTTCGTTGTCCAACTTAGTGTACCCCATGACATACACCCCAACTTTACTAAGTCTCGAAATTTCATGTATAGTGTCCTTTAGACTCCTCACTTCCCCTTAGAGACCCAAACCTTTTTGTTGCTCTACATGATTAAGATGATATCCTTAGGCACCCATCCAAATTGGTTTGATCCACTTTGTATTGGCATGCTTATCCACACTAGTAGAGAACAGACCTTTGATCCTCGGCCAAAATGGGCTCTAGTCCCGGAATTTTTTGCCCCCGGGACTAGAAATACCTTTAGTCCCGGTTGGTGGCTCCAACCGGGACTAAAGGTCCCTGCGCAACGGCTACTGCGCCAGACAGAGGTGGTAGGGACCTTTAGTCCCGGTTGGAGCCACCAACCGGGACTAAAGGTATACTTTTACTCCCGGTTGGTGGCTCCAACCGGGAGTAAAGGTCTACTCTCGGGCCGTGGCTGCGCCCGGGGTTGGATAGTTACCTTTAGTCCCGGTTGGATCTATCAACCGGGACTAAATGTTCTCCCTTTATAAATTGGCCGTCTCCTCCTTCCTCCCCGAGCCCGAGCTCAGCACATTTTGAAGCTCACTGCAGTAGTGTTCTTGCTTCCTCCCTCCCTCCATTGTTCCTCCATCCATTCTTCGATTCCTCCGTCGATTTCTTCGATTCCTCCGTCGATTCTTCAGTTGTAAAGGTTACCAATCTCATACTCTCATTTTTTACCATTTTCTTATGCCATTTTATTCACTATATATATTTATGGTTCTTTATTGTGGTTTTTTTCATTTGTAAGCAATTTGAGCTCAAAATCACTTTAAGCTTGCATATTTACATGAAAGAAGGTTAAAGTATATATAAATATAAAGTTAGAAAATAGTTAGAAAATTATAGCAAATCCTTACTAGTTGAACTTGCGGACCGGGTTCAGGTCGGCGAGGATGTTCTCTGCCGAGCGGTAACGGACGTCAAGGAGGAGCTTTGATTCTACGAGGGAGAGCGATAACGGTCGTGGAAGACCGTGTTCCCTTCCTCGTAGAATCGGAGCTCTTCCTTGACCAAGTACGGTGCTGTCCAGTGGAGAAATGCTCGCCGAGCTGATCACGTAAGCAAGGTCAACTAGTACGGATGGTTATTTATTCACATGTCCCGATATCGTCGTAGTAGTCTGTCAATCACCGTACCTAAACGTAGTATATATAAATAAAAACTTAGAAAATAGTTAGAAAATTATAGAAAATCCGTACTAGTTGAACTTGCGGACCGTGTTCAGCTCGGCAAGCATGTTCTCTGTCGAGCGGTAACGGACATCAAGGAGGAGCTTTGATTCTACGAGGGAGAGCGACAACGGTCGTGGGAGACCGTGTTCCCTTCCTCATAGAATCGGAGCTCTTCCTTGACCAAGTACGGTGCTGTCCGGTGGAGAAATGCTCGCCGAGATGATCACGTAAGCAAGGTCAACTAGTACGGATGGTTATTTATTCACACGTCCCGATATCGTCGTAGTAGTCTGTTATGTGTGTACATTCCCATTCTTCTGTTAATTTGCGGAAATATCATATGAATTACTTACCTGCCGCAGTAAAAGACGAGAACACAATGACCATTAAAAATATCATTGTTTAGAGATCTAGATAATTTTATAGTTTGTTAATTTTATTTGTTTATAAAAGAAGAAATTTATAGTGTATTAAAAAATGAGTATAGAGAGTAGATGGCAACTGCTTCCGGGTCCTCAGCCTCTCATGGGTTTCCAAAGCGACTTAGGCCGGGCCTTCCTCTCATTCCATGCGGCAAGTGTCGTGATGAGACGAAGATTGTGATGGAGTACCGAGTGAAGAAGGAGGGTCCCAACAAGGATCGTATCTTCTACAAGTGTCCGGATCGCAATGTGAGTTATTTTATCGTATTTAATGATTATGGTTAGTTTATACCTATTTTCATGATGGTTGTGATTAAAGTTCTAATTTTTTGTTTTAATTTCAGTGGGATGGCAGTGGACGATGTTCAGGCTTCTACTGGGAGGAAGAGTATGTTGAACTCGTGCAAAAATATCTTGCACAACAGGCAGATACGGCGGCTAATGAGGTAGTGATCCAGCCGAAGAAGCCCAAAGATGTTGCACAATCGGGGGATCTGTCTATTTTAGTTGAGATTGGTCGCGAAATCCTTGTGCTCCTGAAATGTATTTTAGCTTTAGTTCTTTTAGTGGTAGTTGGGATTGTCTACATTGTAGCGATGCTTTCATAAATTTGTATCTTTTGTGGTGGCACGCATGTTGTATAAATAATTAATTATGATCTAGGTTTTAATATGATATTTATGTCATGTAATGCAGATGAGCCGTCATTGGATGTATAATGCTGATCGCCGCTCACAAGAGTTCATTGACGGCGTGCATTCTTTGTTACGTGCGGCCGAGGCAAACAAAAGCGATGGTTTCATGTGCTGCCCATGTGCCATATGTAAGAATACGGTGGAATATCCTTGCTCAAGGACTCTTCATTCACACTTGTTCAAGTCGGGTTTCATGCCAAACTATATTTGTTGGACAAAGCACGGAGAAACCGGTGTTGTAATGGAAGAAGATGAAGAAGAACAATGGGACGACAATGATATTATTCCTGATGGTGCGTGCTTCAATGATACTGCAATGGGAGAAGCTAAAGAAGAGGTAGCCGCAGAAGATGAGCCGGCTGATGATCTTTGTCAGGTCATTCGTGATGCACAAAGAGAATGTGAAAGTGAAAAGGAGAAGATCAAGTTCGAGCGGATGCTAGAAGATCACAAGAAATTGTTGTACCCAACTTGTGATGCAGGGCAGAAAAAGTTGGGAACCACACTAGAATTGCTGCAATGGAAGGCAAAGAATGGTGTATCTGACAAGGGATTTGGAGAGTTACTAAAAATTCAAAAGAAGATGCTTCCGAAGTACAATGAATTGCCCGCCACTACCTACGAAGCAAAACAAGTTGTCTGTCCTATGGGGCTAGAAATAGAGAAGATACATGCATGTCCTAATGACTGCATCCTATACCGTGGCAAAGAGTACGAGAAATTGGATGCATGCCCGGTATGCCATGCGTCGCGGTATAAGATCAGGCGAGATGACCCTGGTGATGTTGAGGGCGAACGTCCACGTAAGAAAATCCCTACCAAGGTTATGTGGTATGCTCCTATAATACCACGCTTGAAACGTCTGTTCAGAAACAAAGAACATGCAAAATTGTTACGATGGCACAAAGAAGACCGTAAGGTAGACAATATGTTGAGACACCCTGCTGATGGGTCCCAGTGGAGAGCAATCGATAGAGAATTCCCGGAGTTTGCAAATGACGCAAGAAACTTAAGGTTTGCTTTAAGTACAGATGGTATCAATCCTTTTGGAGAGCAGAACAGTAGTCATAGCACTTGGCCTGTTACTCTAAGTATCTACAACATTCCTCCTTGGTTATGCATGAAGCGGAAGTTCATTATGATGCCTGTGCTCATCCAAGGCCCGAAGCAACCTGGCAATGACATCGATGTGTACCTGAGACCACTTATTGACGAACTTCTCATTTTGTGGAATAAAGAAGGTGTACGTGTGTGGGATGAGTACAAACAGGAACACTTTGATCTGCGAGCATGTTCCCCTAGTTCACCTAGTCAAGAAGATGTCTCGTCAGCTTTGAGTTAGTGTTCCCTCCTTCCTTCTTTGATATTATGACACACCTCCTAGTTCACCTAGTCAAGGAGATTTTCACTCTCGGTCCTGTGTTCCTACACAACATGTTCCCCTTAGAGAGATTCATGGGAGTCCTAAAGAAATATGTTCACAACCGTGCTCGCCCAGAAGGAAGCATCGCCAAGGGCTATGGAACAGAAGAGGTCATTGAGTTCTGTGTTGACTTTATTCCCGACCTTGACTCGATTGGTGTTCCTGAATCGAGACATGAGGGGAGACTAAGCGGAAAGGGGACACTAGGGAGGAAAACATATATTGGTACGGATGATGATTATTTCAATAAAGCGCACTACACAGTTCTACAGAACTCCTCTTTGGTAGATCCGTATATTGAGACACACAAGGATCTCTTACGATCCGAGTTTCCAGGGAAGACTGAAGCTTGGATTACGCATAAGCACATGGAAACTTTCGGCGGTTGGTTGCGAAAAAAATGTCAAGGTGATGAGAGCATCCATGAGCAACTGTATTTATTGGCTATGCAACCATCATGGCATATCGTCACATACAAAGGGTACGAGATAAATGGGAACATATTCTACACAGTAGCCCAAGATAAAAGGAGTACCAACCAAAACAGTGGTGTCCGCATAGATGCCACAGACCCGAATGGGAATAAGCAGACATATTATGGACGCATAGATGAAATATGGGAACTAGAATATGCACCTACTTTGAAGATCCCATTGTTCAAGTGCCAATGGGTCAAGGTGACCGGAGGCGGGGTAACAGTAGACAACGAGTATGGAATGACAACAGTAGACCTTAGTAATATTGGGTACAAAGACGAACCATTCGTCCTTGCCAAGGATGTGAATCAGGTGTTCTATGTCAATGATATGTCTACCAAACCAAAAAGAGGGAAAAACGATAATGACTCAACCAAAGAGCCAAAGCACCACATAGTTCTTTTAGGGAAAAGAGTCATCGTGGGAATTGAGGACAAGTCGGACATGTCAGAAGAATATGAAAAGGATGACCGAATTCCGCCCTTCAAAGTGAACAAAGACCCTAGCATCTTGGTAAATGATGAGGACACTCCATGGTTACGAAGCGATCATAACCAAGGGACATACGTAAAGAAGAAGTTCACTGCTGTGCCCACTTGATGATATAGTGATTTAATATAGTGTGTGTTTGAGATATTATGTAATAATTGTGAATTCAGATGTTTATTATGTCATGTTTCAAATTAAATCAATGTTTGATTTGGTGGGATTTCTCTCTCAAAAAGGTAAATTAGGATACTGAGTGATGAAAAATTAAAATATTAACGTTAAAATGATGTGAAAACAAATTTCCTGTCCAAAACCAATAATTTTAATAATTTTAATTAAACACTACATTTTTGCATTAACGAAATAATAAATATTAGTTACATTATGTTTTATAATTCTAACAAAAAATAAAAAAGTTAGGTTATCGATTTTTCCTATGTGCAATAAACAAAAATAAAATTCATATTTTTAACAAAATAATTTTATGCCTTTTATTTAATTTACTATGTATTTAATAAAAACTATTGCATTTCTATTGTATTTAACAAGACTATTGCTTAAAACAGGCGGGAAACGAAACTGCAGGCCACCTTTACTCCCGGGTGGGAAGCCCACCCGGGAGTAAAGGTGGGCTGCAGTTTCGTGGCCCGCCAAAAAAAAGCCTTTACTCCCGGTTGGTAATACGCACCGGGAGTAAAGGGTTTTTACTCCCGGTTGGTGGCTGGCACCGGGAGTAATTCTCCTCTGCTATATAACCTCCAGCGCCTGGCAGATCGATCCGCTCGTCTTCTTCCTCGTCGAACACCGCCGCCCTCTTCTTCCTCGCGCCGCATCCGTTCGCCTTCCGTGACACCGGCGCCGCCGTCTTCTTCCTCGTGCGGCCTCCACCGCGCGCGCCCGTGCCCCTCCTCCGCGCTTGCCCGTGGCCCTCCACCGCGCCCTCCTCCGCGCCCGAGGCCCTCCACCGCGCGTTGCCCCACCGCGCCGGCCCGAGGCCCTCCAGTACGTACACTGCCGAGCTTGATCGAGGTGATATATTCGTCGATCTCTTTGTACATTCGTCCGAGCCCTCCACTGCCGAGTTATAGATCACGTCGAAAACTACAACTTTGGTGTAAGCCATGTCAACGGTCGAGGTCGATTGAAAATTCCAAATTTTGAATCACAAAATCTAGAAACTAAAAATGAATATTTGGAACTCTAAATGATTTTAAATAAAAACATATCTTAAGGCAAGTTTTGAATATTTGGAACTCTAAATGACAAGTATAATTAAGGATCACCAATGAAATTACTTTAGAAATTAATTAGATCGATGTAAATCCATGGCTTGTATAATAAACACGCTATATATTATTTGGAAACAACGCTACGAACCATCCGCTAATGATCCAGCCCATCAACCGCCATATATTCATCACTATATGATATGCCATTATTTCAAGATGCAGTTTCAATAGAAGAATTTTTTCTATCTTCATAGATCAATGTTTGTTAACGAAATTTTATCCAAATATATTCATGTAGGGTCTTTTTTTTGAAGGATTTGTTGTAGGATATATAATGGTCAAATAGGAACTCAATTTTGATACCCAGTTTGTAAACTAAGCATTTTTTAGTTTATCAAAAATATCACATGTGATGATGTTAGCAGTTTTTGTTGGACTTGCATGCATGGCTACAGACAAATGAAGGAAAACTTCAATGTTTCTTCATTTGTGAACTTTGAATATACAGATATAATATATTAATGTTGCTAAAGTAATATGAGCATTACATATTTTTTTCCGGGAAGACTATCTTCAAACTTTATATCATAGCATCAGAGATCGCCTGTAGAAGAAGAAAATAAATTCTTATCATTTCGGAAATAGTAATGGTTATATGAGCAATAAGACACATATACTTACATTTCATAATGACTTATACTTACATTATTAACATAGAATTTTCTCATATGATGAATGACTACATGGTTCACATGGTACATAGGATCACAACATCACGCACCGACACCGCCCCGGCCCGCCTCACGTCATCGTCGTCAGCACACCGGCCACCGCGCCGACACGTATATATACGTCATTTGTATTCATATGTATTTCGTCCATGCGTTTCTATGTATACGGCGGAGCACCGCCGCCCTCGTTCACCCATGTGTACAGACATATATACGGCGGAGTGGAGCACCGCCACTCTTGTCACACCACCCTTTCTCGTGCCCTAATTCGCCCTAGTACCGACGTAGTTCGTCCTAGTGTGGCGAATTGCGTCCGTGATCGAGGGGCAAGATTTAATAATGCATATTGTTTGTAGATTTTACGCATGTAATAAGCAAAGATTTGATGTACTATATATTGGTTTTGTTTTTTGAAGCTAGATGGCCGACCCGAGAAATATGGATGAGGAGGAGTTGATGATGAATTTGATCAACACTGGCACTCAAGTTGCCGGCGATGATGGTGCTAAAAATAACGTGCAAGAGGATGTAGATGACGGGAGTCAGTACTTAGCTCTTGAACAAAATGAGCAACAACATATTGGCCAAGTATATATTTTTTATTATTAGCTATATATATATATTATCATATGTCTTATGTGTGCTCATGACATTAAAAATAATGTTTATGTTTTGTAGCCCTCTGGATCGACATCAACAACTACAACGAAGAGTAAAAATGTTCGAGGTCCCAAAAAGCCATTGGAGGGTCGCTTCATCATCTCGGAGTTCAATGTGGATACAGGAGAACCGGGGGGGCCGAATAAAATGAAATTTGTGCACCACTGTGGTTACCTTGTACGGGACCGGCTCCCGATTAGTACCCGTGAATGGAAGAAGAAGACCAATGCTCCTCATATCAGTTTTGTCTCCGATCGTGACAAGGCGTTAATTTGGAATGATGTCTTGGTACATTTCACGCTCCAAACAGATGATTATAATGATATAATAGATGGTGATGAATTGAAGGAGCGAGTTAGGGATTGGGCAATGAAGAAGATGGCCACCCAGTTTCAGACTTGGAAGAAACACCTATACACGACGTATGTCAAGAAGAACATAGCACCAGATTTTACTGTCCTAGGCCCGATCTCAAAGCAGAGGCCCTATTGGGATGAGTTTGTACAGTACAAGACTTCGGAAGAGGGTGTGAGTCGGGTGATAAAGAACCAACGTAATGCCCAACAGAAGACATACCACCATACCTTGGGATCAGGTGGCTACCCGACTACCATTAAGAAGTGGAACAAAATGGAAGCAGACCTTCTTGCCAAGGGTATCAGACCAGAATCACTCGAGTGGGGAGAACGTGCAAAGAATTGGTTTTTCGCTCATGGGGGAACACTAGACCAGGAGACAGGGAAGTGCGTTTATGGCGCAAGACTGCAAGAAGCAGTAGAAAGATTGTTTTATGCTTAGAGAGCTACTGCTAGTGGTGCGTTCAGGCCCAACAGAGAGAAGGATGAGCTGACATACGCCATCGGGACTATTGAACATGGTGGCCGAACTAGAGGCAAAGGAAGTGTCTCGTGGGAGCATGGATTCCCTCAGGACAGACCTTCCTACAGAAGTCGCCAGAGAAAGAAGGAAGAAGAGGCACACCGGCTCCAGAGGTTGGAGGAAGCGGTGCGTGAAGCACAGGAGCGGGAAAAAAACCTTGAAGCGAGAATGCAGGAGGAAATCAAAAGGCAAGTGCAAATAGCAGTGAGTGCAAGCAAGCAGGCATCAGAGCCAGGAATCAACATTAGCCAATCTGTTCAGTTGAAAAGCAGCTGCGCTTCCACGGAGATACCAAATCAAGGGGACACAGGACTGCGCTTCCCTGTGGATGACGTCACTAAACCTTGTACAACGTGTGAGCTACACATTCCGAAGGAGAATTCCACAATCAAGGTGGCTATCGGTCTTGTTAATCCTATCGACCGAACCAAGACACCAAGGATTCATGGGAATATAATCCAAGAAGGATATGCTACCATCTCGGTAGATAAAGCTGAAAAAGGTTTTAGTGATTTGCCTCTTGACATTCCTGGAGGTGATGGCGAGAAGACTCTAGGAGAAGCGGAGAAGATATTCATTCTATGGCGCAAGCGCTACATCATCATTCCAGGGATGTCGGCTCCACCTCCTCCTGAACTACCTCACCATAGGTACGTGCGGATGAAAACACTACATCATTAATTTGTATTGGCTTAAATAATTAACAATCTGCTCATAATAATATGTCATTTCTTTTTTTGTAGCAGATCCTCCCCCAACCTAAATCCAATTGTTCAATCGCTAGATCATCATAGTGCTCTGTACGATGACATTGTGTTGGAAGACGAGGCTGCATCCACACCCTCTCCAAGGAGGTCTCCAACGCCACAGCCGCCACCTCCAAGGAGGTCTCCAACGCCGCTGCCAACACCTCCAAGGAGGTCTCCAACGCCTCCCCCGCCCCCGCCTACCAAGAAGCCTAGCAAGAGGCCAGCCCCTCAAACGAAGAACCAGTCCCCGCCTTCAAAGAAAGTCACCGTGAAACCAAGGGCTATTCCCAAAATAATATCTGAAGAGAAGGAAGAAGGAACTGATGCATATAAAAAAGACATGTCTAGATTCTATGACAAACTTAAAATGAATCAAGAAGCAAGGAGAAACCCAGAGAAACCGTACTTCTTCGTAGCTCCGGATATTTTAAGAAAAAAGGTGACTTCTTACCAGCAACAATAGCGGGAATCTCGTAAGCCGTCCAAATCAACGTTATCAGACTATGACCGCACTCTCACCAAGTCAATTGAGGCGGCACAGAAAAAGAAGCGAGCAGGGAAAGGAGTTGCCCAACTCGGACAACAAGCGCACCAATCAATCCCCCCGCTAGTTGTTGGTAATGAATATGGTTCGAATTTAGGATTAATGCATCAGGCAAACATACCTCCGGATGTCGATTTGGATCACCTTGGTGAATTTCTTGATGAGACTGGTCTCGACCTTTACCAGATGTTTGGTGATGGAAACATTGAGAGTGCGGCGGAGGTTGATATTTGGAAGAAAAAATTTGTACTAGGCCAGAGTCTATACAACCCTCAAGCCTTATCTGATCTGGGGACGCAAATGTACCTGCTAAACAAGTGGTACATGCAGGCGTCTACCAGTGGAGACTTCTGCGTTGGTGTCAGAATTAGAGACGAACATTGGTTCCGTGGCGATGATGTTATGTATGTTGACTTTGCAGAATTTCATCAACTATGCCACCTGACCTCTCTGGACAAAGTTATCATTAGCTGCTATTGCCTGTAAGTAATAATTCTTTCGATCTATTATTAAACTCATCATATGTGTGTATATGCATATAAATTATCCTAACAAGTACTATATATATGCAGATTTACAATAACAGAGCTCAGAAAGGAAGGCTGCAATGAAATTGGTTTTGTTGATCCCCATATAGTATTCAAAGACCCAATTACTCCAAAGACTAATTGGAAGTCTGAGTCAGAGAGTAACCTCATGAACTTCTTAGTGAACCAACGCCACAAGAAGGATATACTCTTTCCCTATAACTTCAAGTGAGTGTTAATCATGTCGATCATAGCCTTAATGGCTCATATGTTGATTCTAGTTAATTAATGAGTGTTATGCGTTATATCCTATAAACACATGCAGTAATCACTGGATATTGATGGACATCGATCTGGTGAAAAGTCATTTGATAATCTATGACTCGATGAGAAAACCACAACAAGACTACCAAGATATGATAGATATTATCCAGAGGTAATTTCGGGATCTCTAGCAACTATATATACACACAAATATGATGATTAACTATATCTGATGACGTTGTAAATTTTTTATTGGGCAGTGTTTGGAAAACCTTTATTGAGAAGCAACACATGGAAAAATGCAAAGCGCCACTGAATGTAATCCCATTGAAAGTAAGTCCCCTGAATCGCATCATCTTTATTAATTAAACATATAGCTTTCACCGGATCACCAGATTGGATGACAAATCTTTTTCTCGTAAAGTGGTGTCTGAGGCAGGAACAGGGGAACAACTACTGTGGTTACTATGTTTGCAAGTTTATCAAGGTGCTCTCCCAAAGAACTCCTACAGAGAGACTCAAAGTACGTTAAAAATACACTATATATTCATTTAATTATTATTATTGATTGTGTTACTATGTCTTTATATATATATATGTACATATATTAATTTATTTTCCTTTAATTCAAACCTGTAGACTCGATGGTTGGAGGAAAAGGTCATACGGCAAGACCAAATCAAAGCAATTCAAGAGTCTATAGCCGGATTTTTTAATGAGCAGGTCATCGATTCCAAGGGCGAGTTCTACTTCGACCCAACACTGCCATTGAAGCCAAGCTAGAGGATGAGAAGAAACTTGTTATGTCACAACAACTATAATGCAATCTTTTGTAATATATGCACATGAAATAATATAATGTAAAATACACATATGCATGCATGCATGTAAATATATATATGATGCATGCATTATATATATATATATATATATATATATATATATATATATATATATTTCTATGCTTGAATTGTGTGATTTAATACGTTCATTGTGCTTGAACCGAAACATACTATATGCACGTATAAATGTATAATTAGCAGCGTACAATACGACTTCGAAAACCTATTTTGAAAAGAAAACAAAAAAATGAAAAGAAAAGAAGAAAGAAAAAAACCTTTAGTCCCGGTTCGTATTACCAACCGGGACTAAAGGTGCCGGCCATTGTGGCATGTCAGGAGGCACCTTTAGTCCCGGTTGGTGTTACCCACCGGGACTAAAGGTCCTCCTTTAGTCCCGGTTCCTGACCCGGGACTAAAGGACCCCCCTTTAGTCCCGGATGCTTGCTCCCGGGTGGAGAACCGGGACTAGAGGGGGTTCCCCACCGGGAGTAAAGCTCGGTTCTCTACCAGTGCCACCTTGATGGCTATCACCCTGTAATCTTTTTCTTCTTTTTCTATAGAAAAAGGTGTGGAAACCTTCTTGTCAATTCGACAATTTTTTCAACAAGGTTTCTACTTTCATCTAATGACTACCTAAGTTTCATCATCTAGTTCCCGCATCAATGTGTGGGGTGCTGAAATTTCAGAGAATTCTTGTAGTGGGTTCATCCTAGTTAGGTATAGTAGATTAGTTTTTTTATTGGATTCTTTGACCGCCTTGTCTAATTTTAATTTGATAAGAACCGATGCAAGAACATATACATAGGTCTAACCCATGCAAACAGCTTTATTTTTAAGAAAGTTTTGTAGCAAATGCATGGGTATCCTTCTAGCTAGTTATATTAGTTGTTGAAACGATGCTTAACTTACATAAGCAGATATGGACACAAGCAATTAATCTTTAATCACGTTGTAGCTAGTTGATACGGTGCTTAGCTTGCATAAGCAGACATGATCGATCTCGACGCAAGCAATCACGCAATGCCTCACCTCACTCCTCTTGTATATATATTGTTTGCCTCGTTAATAAGTTTTTACGGGATTCGTTACTTTCTCGAGCATCTGCCGTGCTGCGTGTACGTATTCGTTTGTCCCGTTGGATTATTCCTTCCCTCACCTTTCTCGCCACCCAAAAAAAATAGTGATTAACTACCTCCATTATCCTTTTATATGCAATTGCTTTCGACAAGCTAACAATACGAAAATCAAAAGCATACTGTTCGTCGCGTGCTGGCCGCGCAAAAGGAATACTAACCTACGTTTGATTTGAATAATAATAGTATGCATACACACACGTATACCAGGTAATATAATGCACAGTACCTCAGCCCTACCCAATGCATGCAACGAGCAACTGCGCGCGTCTATTGACAATTTGGGTCATGTGAATACTAGCGTAATCTTCCCTATTTATAGGTCTGCGCATGCTTTATCGAGTTAGATACGAAATTATCTGCGTAGCGGTCGGTAATGGCAGTGGCCGTAGCCGCTAACAAAACCAACCAAGCTGCTGCTGCAAGTGATAGTAGTGATAATGCAATTGATCCACCAGCCAAACTAGTACTAGATCCCCAGCTGTTGATGGCTGCTCGCCGCGGCGACAGCGAGTGGATCAAGGACCTGCCTCGGCTCAACATCGAGGAGGTGGAGATGGAGTCGCATGCCAATGGCGGCATTATTGTGGAGTCGGCAGCAGCATCAGAGGAAGTCATCATGGACCTGGAGGTCGCCCCTGATGAGCGACGTCCTCCTGCTGCTCCGGCGACGACACTACCACCACTTGATGACGATGGGGTGACCTCGGAGGGGGACACCCTGCTCCACGTGGTTGCAGAAAGCGGCGACACCCAGGAGCTCATCCGCTGCGCCAAGATGATCGTCCGCGACAAGAAGCACAAGGGCGGTGCAGCTGCAGTGCGCCTAGCCCTGGAAGCGCGGAACCGCAAGGGCAACACGCCCCTGCACTGCGCCGCCGGTGCTGGGAACGCCGACATGATCTCCTGCCTCATCGATCTCATCGTCACCACCACTGACGACGAACAGGCGGGGGCAGTGGTGAAGAAGTCGTTCCTGAGAACGCAGAACGAGTGTGGAGAGACCGCATTGCACCAGGCCATCCGCGCTGCCAACAACAACGTGGCCTGCATCGACAGCCTGATGACCATGGATTCCGAGCTTGCCTGCATCCCACATCAGGATGCTGGTGCTTCCCCATTGTATTTGGCTATCTCACTGGGTGAAGTCGACATTGCACGACACCTTATATAGCAAGAGTGGTAAAGGCAAGGTGTCTTATTCCGGAACAGATGGCTGCAACGTCTTGCATGCAGCAGTTCATCATGGCCAAGATAAAATTAAGAGTTTCATTAACTTTTGGTGATGTGTCATTTATGTCCATCAACTTTCAAACTGTATTTTTAGGTCTATTAACTTTTGGTGGTATATCATCCAGGTCTATCAAACTTTCAAACTGCATTTTTGGGTCCATTAACTTTTGGTGGTGTGTCATCCAGGTCCATCAACTTTTAAATTGTATTTTTGGGTCCCTAAACTTTTTAACTAGTTCACCGTAGATTCATACTCCTTCGTTTAGCAAATAGATCTGACATGGCACGCCAAAAAAGCAACCACCGTGGCCGGTCAACCAAACATAAAATCCAGTCTAATCTACCCGGTACAAGGCCGAAGGCCACAGGTATAGACACGCAGATCATCTGACCCAAGCAAAACTCGGCCTCCACTAGCCCAACTAGGACCGATTGACCCTGAGTCCCTGATTTGGCTAACATGCATGGCACGTCCAAACGCAGCCACCAATTTAATTCACGTACATAGGTGCACGCAGGCACTAAAAGCAAGATGCTAAATAAAAGATCGTGTATCACAAGTAGATAGGAAACTAATGCATGGAAATAATAAAATACTACGGCAAGGATGCTAATCACATTGGAAAAATTCCATTGATGATCTCCACCTCTTTAGAATTAGTACTGATGTATCTTGTTGGCTTTATTTTCTCCTCCTTTCCCCGCAATAATAAGGCACCTCTATAAAATATCTTTGCTGACACTCCAACAGTTGTCAATTTCTTCATGTCCACAATATATTTATCCTTAAAAATAATAGTCTCAAATTTAAGACTAGAGGATATTAACAAATTACCAGCTACTACATTTGAATTATTGCTAGACAAGTCTCCATGAACATCTTGAGGAGCTATGAATTCATCACCTACTCCACGGTGGCTGCTTATTTGGCGTGCCATGTCAGATCTATTCGCTAAACGAAGGGGTATGGACCTACGGTGAACCAGTTAAAAAGTTTAGGGACCCAAAAATACAATTTAAAAGTTGATGGACCTGGATGACACACCACCAAAAGTTAATGGACCCAAAAATACAGTTTGAAAGTTGATGGACCTGGATGACACTCCACGAAAAGTTAATGACCCAAAAATGCAGTTTGAAAGTTGATAGACCTAGACGACACATCACCAATAGTTAATGGACCTACCATGTATTTAACTCTTAAGAGTTAAACTAACCTAGGTTACTTGCTGCATGCAGCTTCATCTCTCTCTCTTTCTGTTTTTTTAAGAATAAGCTAGTTATATTCCTGACTCTGCAAGAGTTTTGCACATAACCATCTATTATTACAACGTTGTAGCCTTTATTCAAAAAAAAAAACTAAACTAACAAAAAGCAAAAAAAAAAAAAGACGTTAGAAACAAAGTAGACAATTCAAAAGGCCAACTAAGCCTCAAGCCTATTAGAAAGCATCCACCCATACTTGACAAAGATCTCCAACACAGTTATTTAAAAAAAACGGTAAGCCCACTTCATGGTCGTCCGAACGCCTTCCTTATATAACTGGGACCAAAATCGAGTCCAATTTAAATTTTAGCTATGAAGATAATCTGCATATAAAATTGTATTCTTCTCTTATCAAAAACAATATCATACCAACTTAGCTAGATAGGCCAACAAATAGCACTCGCTCCCACCCAAACTTGGAAGCGTGTTTTTTTGGTCTATACCTTGCAACCAGTTCCCAAATATATGAGTTACATTATGTGGTGGCCTTAAACCAAAAGCATCTTGGATTGTTCTCCAAATAAAATATGAAACACAACAATCGAAAAAACAAGTGTTAGATAGTTTTATTGTTGGTACACAAACAACAACGCTATAGCTCCCAATCCAATTTTGCTTTACTAATAAATTGTCTTTGTTTAAAATTACACCATTGATTAAGAACCAAACAAATACCTCAATGTTAAGAGGTAATTTTAACTTCCAAATATGTTTATTTGTAGGTACAAAGTTGCTATTTATATAATTGTCATACATTATTGATTGTACTGTAGAAACATCATGATTCGTAAGATTCCATTTTAAAGTGTTCGGTTGATCATCACGTCGTACAAATGCAACTTCCGCGACTAGTTCATTCCACTTAGTTAATTTGTCTCCAACTAAAGTTCCGGGAAATGATATATTTAAAGGTACGCTACTAAAGACTTGAGAAACGGTTGCATGTTTCTTCCTGGCAATATTATACAAAGATGGAAATTATTTTGACCTAAAATAATCTAACTTCTTTAGAATGCGTGTACACACTTCAGAGTAGGACATCATATACATCGGTAAACTGCTCAAGATTGGATTAGTTAGAACAAGGTGTCCCCCACAAAACAAAAGTTTTCCTTTCCAACTGCTTTAATTTTTTTCAAATCTATCCACAATGTCTTTCCAATCTTTATTTGTGAGTCTTCTTCGAGGATTCATAGGGATACCCATGTATCTAAAAGGATAATTTCCCATACCACACAACTAAAGATCTGTGAAAGCCTGTTCGTTTGGCTGTAGCTTGTCGTAAACAATCGTAAATTTCCAGCCAGAACAGTATTTTTCTCTCACACAAACCAGCCAGCAGTACTTCTTCACGAACCAGCAACGAAACGAACCAGCCAACCGAACAGGCTGAATTGGTCCTCATATTCCTAGCATCCCCATAACAGAAAAGCTTACTTTTATAAAAGTTAATTTTCAAACCTGATAACTGTTAAGTAATGAAAAGACAGAAATGATCCCAGTTAATATAAATATAAATATAAATATAAATATAAATATAAATGAATCAATAATGCAAAGTGCCTGCATGATGCAGCAGCACGCTGCCTATGGTTTTGGAATGGCTCAAGAAGGAACCGCCGACGACAGCCAATGACATAGAGCAACAAGAAGACCATGGGGTTGCTCACCGTCTCCTGTCGCAGCTGACTAGGCAGAGGGACAAGGACAACGGGAGAACACCTCTTCAACTGGCTGCATCGCCGGTGAGAGGTTTAAATATGGCCAGTGGGGGGTGAATAGTCTATTTAAAAGTCTACAAATCAACTAGAGCAATTGATTAGTACAACAAACGGCGTAATATAATTTTGCTCTAGCTCTACAAGGGTTGCAAGCCACCTATTCCAACAATTCTAGTAGCTATGATCACTATCACACACAATAAACTAGGTCACTACTCACTGAGCTAGTGTGCTCTTAAAGACTAACTAAAGTGCCACACTAACCAAACTAACAAGCTCTTAAAGACTAACAACAATAAAGAGCTTGATAACTAGTTTGCGAGAATATAAATGAGTGAGTAGGATGATTATAACGTCGCTTAGAGGAGTGAACCAATCACAAGATAAACACCAATTCAATCACTGGTAGAATACCAAGGGGCAAGAGACAACTAATTTTTTTTCCGAGGTTCACGTGCTTGCCGACACGCTAGTCCCCGTTGGGTCGACCAACACTTGGTGGTTCGGTAGCTAATAGGTATCACACATCTAGCCCACCACAAAAGGCGCCACAAGAACCTACCCACAAGTGAGGTAACTCAATGACATGAGCAATTTACTAGAGCTACCTTGCGGCTTTTCTCCGGGAAAGGTGGAAGACCCCTCACAATCACCGAAGTCGGTCACGAATAATCATCAACACATGCTGAAGCTCCTCCATTGCTCCAAGCTGTCTAGGTAGTGGCAACCACCAAGAGTAACAAGAAATCCGCAACTACAACGATCCCCAAGTGCTACTAGATGCAATCACTCAAGCAAATGCACTTGGAATCACTCCCAATCTCGCTATAATGATGAATCAATGATGGAGATGAGTGGGAGGTGTTTGCTTAGGCTCATAAGGATGTCAAGTATGTCAAAGTGCCAAGAGATAAAGCCAAGGGCCAGCCAAAGTCAATTTATAGACCCCTAAGAAAATCCAACCGTTACACAGCTCGGCGGTGACCGTACGCTGTGATTGGACTCACCCTAGAGTCCGGTCAGGTGCGTCCGGTCGCACCTGCTAGCCAGCCACAGCGCACCACATTGCCTTATTCAAATTTGACCATTGCCGCCTTCGCGCGCCCACACACATCGATGACCGGACGCGTCGCTTGATCGACCGGACTCAAGAATTCGCCAGCGTCAGATCGACTCCAGTAAGGTACCAGAGATGATTTTTCTTGACCGGACGCGTAAGGTCCTAGATGATCGGACGCACCGGTGAGTCCGGTCAATACTTTGCGTGAACAGCTCAGCTACGTCAGCGTACATCATGCTCGACCTAACGCGCGCCCTGCGTGTCTGATCGTGTGAACTCATCAACGTTCGATCGTGAAGATGAGTCACGCCCTCTCTGCTGCGTGTGACCGGACGCTACCTAGGGTTAGGTCCCGCATCTGGTGCAGTGTCCAGTCAGGGACCGACGCTGCCTTTTCTTTTTCTATCTCCACAACCGCTTTTCCCTTGCTTCCAACCTGCTAACCACAAAGTGTAGAACTTGTGTGCACATGTGTTTGCATTTTTCAAAGCATTTTACAAGGGACAAAGTTAGCATACTAGGTTCCTAAATGCATATGTAAAAGTCATGTCACCTAGAGGCACTCGATAAACCGTTTAGCCAATGATTTCCCCTCTTTATAGTACGGCTATCGATCCTAAGTCATTGTGGCTGAACCGCCTAATCCAATGCCCTCCCAAGAGTACTTGTCTTCCATTAGACACTGAGTACTCAAGCGAGAACACTAAACTATGCAGTTCTATCGAACACACCCGAAGGGAGAACTCGAAAATCCATATTTTTCCATCAAGATCATAAATGAGAGGATAAAGCTTATAATATTTTTAGCCATTTCTTACATCACTAAATACAACAGTTGAATGATACATAATATAATTACATCAGCGGAATAAATCATGTGATCAGAGTTTCAGCGGTAGAAAAAATTGATTTAATGGCAAGTTTAAGCAGCAGTATGATGGACCTTTATATACATGGAATGGTAACATATTGTAAGTCTTTTCTTTGTAAAACATTTAGTGAGGGTTTTAAATAAACACTACGATCGCAGTGTGAAAGAAATCCTCTCTGAGCCCACCAGAAGGGCTCCACACACAAGTTGTTAACTCAACCGTACCTGTCACCTACAACAGGGTAGAACAAACCCTGAGTACTCAATTGTACTCAACAAGACTTACCCAACAGGAGTAAAATAAAAGACTTCAAGGATATGCAGGCTTATTTGGCTTGCTGGTTTATTGCATTTACAAGAAGCATTACTAATAGTGCATCCTTATGTTCAAAGTTTTTAGTAGTTATTTTTAGTTAATTAGTTAATCATTCTAGGTAAGCACCTATGCTACTTTCAAGCATGTGGTAAGCAATCAGAACCATTTATCTCCTTCCATGTTCTAGTTCTTACTACGGTGCTAGACCATAGCCAAGTCGTACCGTCTCACGGAAACGGTGATTCATGAACCAATGTATCCCAGCTAAGTACCCCGAAACACACGCCTCACTTGTACCCTAGGCACAAACAAGACTAACCCATTCCTCTCTTGTCGAGGGGTCCAGGTCCCGATCCAAACTTGGACTCTAAGCCCCCACACTTGAGACCCGGTCTCAGTGTGATGCTTAGACCTCCACCTTTCTCCGCCTCCAATCAGTCGGTCCGGAAAGAGTCAGAACCCACGGCAAGAGAGTAATGAGCCTTCCCGCTCCCATAAGCAAGTATGTGCTCAGGATAATAAATCTGTGACCTGACTACCATCCACAGCAACGGATGGTTCTCAATCAACACAGACAGGGAAAACAATGTAACCAAGCTAAGACCCATGGCCACGGGACACAACTTGTTACACCCACCAATAACCCATGCCATATCCATACCCGGTCACCATTTTCTTTCCATTCTATTATCATGAGAGTAATAATAGCAATATTCACCTACTTGTGAGTAATGGCAGGTTACCCACGCTACCAATGAGCCTAAGCATAGCAGCTACTCGAACCTGCACTAGTAAGTCTCTTAGAACAGATATATATATATATATATATATATATATGTATATGTATATATATATGCATGTGGTTTCCATAAAATTCCTGTAACGTAAATGCACATCACATATATATATATGGTGATTATAAAAAATAAGGGTTATGCACTGGGGCTTGCGTGGTAAGATATAACCAAAGGTTAGCATTTTATCATGGTGACACCATCATCAAGGCACCATCTTTTCCACTACTCTAGATGATTCCGCGATCCATCTTCGTTCCTATTATATGTGTGGATGTAACGTAGAGACGTAATTATTTACTTATTCTATTTTCTCGTTAGGATTTTCATTAGCACTTTTACGCACTAAGTAAATTAACTTGGTTATTTATTTGATTTCTCTCAACCACAAAAGTGAGTCACACAGGATTGTTTATCATTCCATGTGTGTTTTAATTTTTTGTTAAAACTCGAGAACTTGTTTTGCTAATTCCTCCTAGGCCTTAACCTAGGTGCCTAGCAAGCTCGTAACACTAGGGGTGCTACAGTCACTCACACCCTCTATGGTGTCTTGAGTGCAAAACAAAAACCTATCATATACCTTTGCCTTGATCATCTCGGTTTTTGTTTTTCTCTTTCGTCTTTTCCAAGTTGAGCACCTGATCATCATCACATGTGACCATCTCATCATTTCATGTGATCATCACTATCTCTTGAGTGTCACCATGCTCCACACTTGGATTGCACCACCTAGCTCATATCACAATTCATGACAAAGGTTAGTGCTAGGTTTCATCAATTATCCAAAACCAAACTTGGGCTTTCAATCTCCTCATTTTTGATAATTGATGACAACCTATTTACAAAGATATTCAGTGAAATCTTTTTGGATTCATGTTGCTTGCCCAAGCATATTACCATGTGTAAATATTATGGACAAGTTTTATCAATGTGGCAGAACGACCCAAATTATGCTAGCCCACGTGTACTGTCATTGTCCTGAAGACCTTTGACTGCTATACACGAAAGCCAGATAATCAGGTAGTCTGTCGGGTGTTCTCGGAGAACCCTGAATCATCCACGTTTTACAACTCATACATGATCAACAATGGAGTTACCACAACATTACAACATTAATACAAAAATAACTTACATCGGAGTTGCGGAAGACTTATAACATTAGTTTACAAAACATATTTAAGTAAAACTTAACTTGAGATCAAAACAGTGAGTAGAATTGCGGAAGCAACTTAGGTAAAGCATCTAAGGTAGAAGAGACTTCTAGATCATGTCGAGCCCACCGACATGACCTTAATTAGCAGCACAAGTCAGAACCTGCAACAGGGGTTAACAAACCCTAAGTACTTGAGGGTACTCAACAAGACTTACTCGACTAAAGAAAACACTCCAAGGGCATGCATGCTTAAAGGTAAGGTAGAAGCAAGAATAACATTTGCAGAAAAGCTTACTATAAGTGGATCCTTACCTTCAATGTTTTAGCTTTGTATTAAGTTTAGCAGTAGTATCCAGTTTGCACCTGATCTAAACCAATCACTTAATTAAGCATCTTATCTCCTTTCATCTCATAACCATAAGTCACCATGTTCCATTGATTTACTACGATGCAGAGCACTGATCAAGTTTCTCACTATCCGAGAGAGACGACGATTCGAATCGATGTACATCCAACTAGAGTAAACCTTAACCAGCATGACATATGCAGGTCCTAGACCTACATATATCAACCACTCCCTCGGATCCTCCAAAACATGAACGGGATCATGCCACCCGAGAGCACAGTACACCATCGCCCTACCCTATTCCAGTAGGGTGGGTACATGCTACTCTCACCATCTCTCCACTCCCAGTGTGCGGTTGTCCTTTTGCATGATGGAATAGTTGAGGGTACTCAAGCTTACCAAAGGCATGGAGTTAAGTACTTTCAATCTTGATCATCAAGTCTATGATTGGAATGGTCCTTAATCGACATAGGCAAAGCACTACCTTGAGACTCCATTCTCAATGCAAGCTAACTCGCACAATCTCGATTTAAGTATCACCATCATCATGGTATTCTCACAACCCATGAGCAAGAGCCGAGAAGGACAAGGATAAAACCTATTTGTCACGAACGATGAAACCATCGCTCGACTTCTATCGGAGCCTAAGCATTACTAAGCATCAAAGGTTTCGACCTACACATGCTAGTGTGGTGACAAGGAAAATAGCTGAAATTTCAAGGTAATCATGCAGCAATTGGTATACAACCAATTCCTATATCACTTAATGCACATATTATAGATCTTGAATTATAATAACATTTGTAAACAACAAGGAAGGGTTTGTATGCTCCGGGGCTTGCCTGTGTTGCAGAGAATGATAGAATCAGCAGAAGGATCACCGAAGTCGAATTTGACATCAACATCACTGGTGGATGAACCTTCTCCAACACTTGATCAACACGAACCTTCTCACTCACATATGCACTACATGTAAACGAATGATGCATGCTTTAGCATGATGGAATGCATGACATGATGCATCCAAGGTAAAGCTAAGCAAGACTTTATAAGCTACATCAACACATGCCTTCTAGTTATTACAAAAGATATATATTTACTTAGACGATTAAGACCTGGATATGGAGAAACATACATAGCTTAATCATTTTACCCAAGAGGTTGTATCTAAGAAGCAATCAAGATCACATACATGCATTCACCAAAGAAAGGCTTAATTAACTAAAAACTTCAGAGTAGGACATCATATACATCGGTAAACTGCTCAAGATTGGATTAGTTAGAACAAGGTGTCCCCCACAAAACAAAAGTTTTCCTTTCCAACTGCTTTAATTTTTTTCAAATCTATCCACAATGTCTTTCCAATCTTTATTTGTGAGTCTTCTTCGAGGATTCATAGGGATACCCATGTATCTAAAAGGATAATTTCCCATACCACACAACTAAAGATCTGTGAAAGCCTGTTCGTTTGGCTGTAGCTTGTCGTAAACAATCGTAAATTTCCAGCCAGAACAGTATTTTTCTCTCACACAAACCAGCCAGCAGTACTTCTTCACGAACCAGCAACGAAACGAACCAGCCAACCGAACAGGCTGAATTGGTCCTCATATTCCTAGCATCCCCATAACAGAAAAGCTTACTTTTATAAAAGTTAATTTTCAAACCTGATAACTGTTAAGTAATGAAAAGACAGAAATGATCCCAGTTAATATAAATATAAATATAAATATAAATATAAATATAAATGAATCAATAATGCAAAGTGCCTGCATGATGCAGCAGCACGCTGCCTATGGTTTTGGAATGGCTCAAGAAGGAACCGCCGACGACAGCCAATGACATAGAGCAACAAGAAGACCATGGGGTTGCTCACCGTCTCCTGTCGCAGCTGACTAGGCAGAGGGACAAGGACAACGGGAGAACACCTCTTCAACTGGCTGCATCGCCGGTGAGAGGTTTAAATATGGCCAGTGGGGGGTGAATAGTCTATTTAAAAGTCTACAAATCAACTAGAGCAATTGATTAGTACAACAAACGGCGTAATATAATTTTGCTCTAGCTCTACAAGGGTTGCAAGCCACCTATTCCAACAATTCTAGTAGCTATGATCACTATCACACACAATAAACTAGGTCACTACTCACTGAGCTAGTGTGCTCTTAAAGACTAACTAAAGTGCCACACTAACCAAACTAACAAGCTCTTAAAGACTAACAACAATAAAGAGCTTGATAACTAGTTTGCGAGAATATAAATGAGTGAGTAGGATGATTATAACGTCGCTTAGAGGAGTGAACCAATCACAAGATAAACACCAATTCAATCACTGGTAGAATACCAAGGGGCAAGAGACAACTAATTTTTTTTCCGAGGTTCACGTGCTTGCCGACACGCTAGTCCCCGTTGGGTCGACCAACACTTGGTGGTTCGGTAGCTAATAGGTATCACACATCTAGCCCACCACAAAAGGCGCCACAAGAACCTACCCACAAGTGAGGTAACTCAATGACATGAGCAATTTACTAGAGCTACCTTGCGGCTTTTCTCCGGGAAAGGTGGAAGACCCCTCACAATCACCGAAGTCGGTCACGAATAATCATCAACACATGCTGAAGCTCCTCCATTGCTCCAAGCTGTCTAGGTAGTGGCAACCACCAAGAGTAACAAGAAATCCGCAACTACAACGATCCCCAAGTGCTACTAGATGCAATCACTCAAGCAAATGCACTTGGAATCACTCCCAATCTCGCTATAATGATGAATCAATGATGGAGATGAGTGGGAGGTGTTTGCTTAGGCTCATAAGGATGTCAAGTATGTCAAAGTGCCAAGAGATAAAGCCAAGGGCCAGCCAAAGTCAATTTATAGACCCCTAAGAAAATCCAACCGTTACACAGCTCGGCGGTGACCGTACGCTGTGATTGGACTCACCCTAGAGTCCGGTCAGGTGCGTCCGGTCGCACCTGCTAGCCAGCCACAGCGCACCACATTGCCTTATTCAAATTTGACCATTGCCGCCTTCGCGCGCCCACACACATCGATGACCGGACGCGTCGCTTGATCGACCGGACTCAAGAATTCGCCAGCGTCAGATCGACTCCAGTAAGGTACCAGAGATGATTTTTCTTGACCGGACGCGTAAGGTCCTAGATGATCGGACGCACCGGTGAGTCCGGTCAATACTTTGCGTGAACAGCTCAGCTACGTCAGCGTACATCATGCTCGACCTAACGCGCGCCCTGCGTGTCTGATCGTGTGAACTCATCAACGTTCGATCGTGAAGATGAGTCACGCCCTCTCTGCTGCGTGTGACCGGACGCTACCTAGGGTTAGGTCCCGCATCTGGTGCAGTGTCCAGTCAGGGACCGACGCTGCCTTTTCTTTTTCTATCTCCACAACCGCTTTTCCCTTGCTTCCAACCTGCTAACCACAAAGTGTAGAACTTGTGTGCACATGTGTTTGCATTTTTCAAAGCATTTTACAAGGGACAAAGTTAGCATACTAGGTTCCTAAATGCATATGTAAAAGTCATGTCACCTAGAGGCACTCGATAAACCGTTTAGCCAATGATTTCCCCTCTTTATAGTACGGCTATCGATCCTAAGTCATTGTGGCTGAACCGCCTAATCCAATGCCCTCCCAAGAGTACTTGTCTTCCATTAGACACTGAGTACTCAAGCGAGAACACTAAACTATGCAGTTCTATCGAACACACCCGAAGGGAGAACTCGAAAATCCATATTTTTCCATCAAGATCATAAATGAGAGGATAAAGCTTATAATATTTTTAGCCATTTCTTACATCACTAAATACAACAGTTGAATGATACATAATATAATTACATCAGCGGAATAAATCATGTGATCAGAGTTTCAGCGGTAGAAAAAATTGATTTAATGGCAAGTTTAAGCAGCAGTATGATGGACCTTTATATACATGGAATGGTAACATATTGTAAGTCTTTTCTTTGTAAAACATTTAGTGAGGGTTTTAAATAAACACTACGATCGCAGTGTGAAAGAAATCCTCTCTGAGCCCACCAGAAGGGCTCCACACACAAGTTGTTAACTCAACCGTACCTGTCACCTACAACAGGGTAGAACAAACCCTGAGTACTCAATTGTACTCAACAAGACTTACCCAACAGGAGTAAAATAAAAGACTTCAAGGATATGCAGGCTTATTTGGCTTGCTGGTTTATTGCATTTACAAGAAGCATTACTAATAGTGCATCCTTATGTTCAAAGTTTTTAGTAGTTATTTTTAGTTAATTAGTTAATCATTCTAGGTAAGCACCTATGCTACTTTCAAGCATGTGGTAAGCAATCAGAACCATTTATCTCCTTCCATGTTCTAGTTCTTACTACGGTGCTAGACCATAGCCAAGTCGTACCGTCTCACGGAAACGGTGATTCATGAACCAATGTATCCCAGCTAAGTACCCCGAAACACACGCCTCACTTGTACCCTAGGCACAAACAAGACTAACCCATTCCTCTCTTGTCGAGGGGTCCAGGTCCCGATCCAAACTTGGACTCTAAGCCCCCACACTTGAGACCCGGTCTCAGTGTGATGCTTAGACCTCCACCTTTCTCCGCCTCCAATCAGTCGGTCCGGAAAGAGTCAGAACCCACGGCAAGAGAGTAATGAGCCTTCCCGCTCCCATAAGCAAGTATGTGCTCAGGATAATAAATCTGTGACCTGACTACCATCCACAGCAACGGATGGTTCTCAATCAACACAGACAGGGAAAACAATGTAACCAAGCTAAGACCCATGGCCACGGGACACAACTTGTTACACCCACCAATAACCCATGCCATATCCATACCCGGTCACCATTTTCTTTCCATTCTATTATCATGAGAGTAATAATAGCAATATTCACCTACTTGTGAGTAATGGCAGGTTACCCACGCTACCAATGAGCCTAAGCATAGCAGCTACTCGAACCTGCACTAGTAAGTCTCTTAGAACAGATATATATATATATATATATATATATGTATATGTATATATATATGCATGTGGTTTCCATAAAATTCCTGTAACGTAAATGCACATCACATATATATATATGGTGATTATAAAAAATAAGGGTTATGCACTGGGGCTTGCGTGGTAAGATATAACCAAAGGTTAGCATTTTATCATGGTGACACCATCATCAAGGCACCATCTTTTCCACTACTCTAGATGATTCCGCGATCCATCTTCGTTCCTATTATATGTGTGGATGTAACGTAGAGACGTAATTATTTACTTATTCTATTTTCTCGTTAGGATTTTCATTAGCACTTTTACGCACTAAGTAAATTAACTTGGTTATTTATTTGATTTCTCTCAACCACAAAAGTGAGTCACACAGGATTGTTTATCATTCCATGTGTGTTTTAATTTTTTGTTAAAACTCGAGAACTTGTTTTGCTAATTCCTCCTAGGCCTTAACCTAGGTGCCTAGCAAGCTCGTAACACTAGGGGTGCTACAGTCACTCACACCCTCTATGGTGTCTTGAGTGCAAAACAAAAACCTATCATATACCTTTGCCTTGATCATCTCGGTTTTTGTTTTTCTCTTTCGTCTTTTCCAAGTTGAGCACCTGATCATCATCACATGTGACCATCTCATCATTTCATGTGATCATCACTATCTCTTGAGTGTCACCATGCTCCACACTTGGATTGCACCACCTAGCTCATATCACAATTCATGACAAAGGTTAGTGCTAGGTTTCATCAATTATCCAAAACCAAACTTGGGCTTTCAATCTCCTCATTTTTGATAATTGATGACAACCTATTTACAAAGATATTCAGTGAAATCTTTTTGGATTCATGTTGCTTGCCCAAGCATATTACCATGTGTAAATATTATGGACAAGTTTTATCAATGTGGCAGAACGACCCAAATTATGCTAGCCCACGTGTACTGTCATTGTCCTGAAGACCTTTGACTGCTATACACGAAAGCCAGATAATCAGGTAGTCTGTCGGGTGTTCTCGGAGAACCCTGAATCATCCACGTTTTACAACTCATACATGATCAACAATGGAGTTACCACAACATTACAACATTAATACAAAAATAACTTACATCGGAGTTGCGGAAGACTTATAACATTAGTTTACAAAACATATTTAAGTAAAACTTAACTTGAGATCAAAACAGTGAGTAGAATTGCGGAAGCAACTTAGGTAAAGCATCTAAGGTAGAAGAGACTTCTAGATCATGTCGAGCCCACCGACATGACCTTAATTAGCAGCACAAGTCAGAACCTGCAACAGGGGTTAACAAACCCTAAGTACTTGAGGGTACTCAACAAGACTTACTCGACTAAAGAAAACACTCCAAGGGCATGCATGCTTAAAGGTAAGGTAGAAGCAAGAATAACATTTGCAGAAAAGCTTACTATAAGTGGATCCTTACCTTCAATGTTTTAGCTTTGTATTAAGTTTAGCAGTAGTATCCAGTTTGCACCTGATCTAAACCAATCACTTAATTAAGCATCTTATCTCCTTTCATCTCATAACCATAAGTCACCATGTTCCATTGATTTACTACGATGCAGAGCACTGATCAAGTTTCTCACTATCCGAGAGAGACGACGATTCGAATCGATGTACATCCAACTAGAGTAAACCTTAACCAGCATGACATATGCAGGTCCTAGACCTACATATATCAACCACTCCCTCGGATCCTCCAAAACATGAACGGGATCATGCCACCCGAGAGCACAGTACACCATCGCCCTACCCTATTCCAGTAGGGTGGGTACATGCTACTCTCACCATCTCTCCACTCCCAGTGTGCGGTTGTCCTTTTGCATGATGGAATAGTTGAGGTACTCAAGCTTACCAAAGGCATGGAGTTAAGTACTTTCAATCTTGATCATCAAGTCTATGATTGGAATGGTCCTTAATCGACATAGGCAAAGCACTACCTTGAGACTCCATTCTCAATGCAAGCTAACTCGCACAATCTCGATTTAAGTATCACCATCATCATGGTATTCTCACAACCCATGAGCAAGAGCCGAGAAGGACAAGGATAAAACCTATTTGTCACGAACGATGAAACCATCGCTCGACTTCTATCGGAGCCTAAGCATTACTAAGCATCAAAGGTTTCGACCTACACATGCTAGTGTGGTGACAAGGAAAATAGCTGAAATTTCAAGGTAATCATGCAGCAATTGGTATACAACCAATTCCTATATCACTTAATGCACATATTATAGATCTTGAATTATAATAACATTTGTAAACAACAAGGAAGGGTTTGTATGCTCCGGGGCTTGCCTGTGTTGCAGAGAATGATAGAATCAGCAGAAGGATCACCGAAGTCGAATTTGACATCAACATCACTGGTGGATGAACCTTCTCCAACACTTGATCAACACGAACCTTCTCACTCACATATGCACTACATGTAAACGAATGATGCATGCTTTAGCATGATGGAATGCATGACATGATGCATCCAAGGTAAAGCTAAGCAAGACTTTATAAGCTACATCAACACATGCCTTCTAGTTATTACAAAAGATATATATTTACTTAGACGATTAAGACCTGGATATGGAGAAACATACATAGCTTAATCATTTTACCCAAGAGGTTGTATCTAAGAAGCAATCAAGATCACATACATGCATTCACCAAAGAAAGGCTTAATTAACTAAAAAGCATTTTTAGTGTTCATTAACTCAAGTTGATTATGATCATAACAAGATAGTAATTACTTTGCCATGAAACAGTAGGGGTGAATGTGTTTCATGGCCTACAATCAACTCCACAATTACACCCAAGTCTTATTATGATTTATGCTAATCATTTTAATATTTATTAACTAATTAACCAAGCATATAATTAAGGATATAATTAAACATTATCAAATTAATCCCAAACTTTTTGTATAGGTTGATCGTAGCTTAAAACAATTACACAAAAAGTTTTACAACTAAAGGATATTTATTTTAGCCTACAAAAATCATGGAACAAGCATTTATTAATTAAAAGAGTTAATTTTTTAAACATATAAAAACTTTTGATTTTCACCATTTCATATTTTGCTAGGTAGATCACATCATGACAAGGCTACACAAAAATTTTCACAATTTTATCACACTCCTAAAAATACTTATGAATTTAACAAGAAACTGCACATTTATTCATTTTTAGAAATTCAAAAGGACAAAAATTCCTTTTCTTACTCACCCTCAGCCAGCCACAGTCACTGACGCATGGGGCTAGGGTCAAACTGACCCTGCCCACCTTTGACCATGGGCGCGCCGGTGATGGGAGTGGCACCTACGTGATCTCCATCCACCCACGCATTGATCTAGGGTATTAGTTGAACGAGTTAGGACCTCCACCAAGCTTGACCATGGCCATGGCGGCACAAGGCACGTCGGCACAGCGGCGAAGTGGTGACGGTGCTGTGGTAGCAACCTAGCTAGGACTCGAGTTAGCACCAGGAGCTCACCGCGAGCATGCTCGGCCTAATGGTTGAAGCGGAGGCGGCGTGGACGTGGCTGCCGACGGTGAGGGTGGTTGCGGCGGCATGAACCGAAGAAGGTGGTGGCGTTCCGGTGCGCCCTGCATGGTAGAGATAAGAACGATGATCCGATGAGCATCACCGAGTCAAGGCGGAGCCAAAACAAGCTCTAGGAGGAAGGGAGGTGAAGCGGGACGAGCTGGCCATGGTAAGGTGGTGCTCAGCGGCCATGGCGAGCCACCGCAGCGGGAATCTGGCCCATGGCCGATTCCGGCGAGAAGAGACAGCGTGAGCAGTTCAAGGAGGTGCACAATAGCGAGGCGGAGTTGTGTGCAAGAGCTATTGGGCAGAGATGGAGCGAGCACGGTGAATTTTGCCGGCGTGTCGAACTCGTCAACGATGGAGCAGAGAAGGGAAAAGAAGAAACGGCCGGCAGCGTCGCGTTTTAAAGGGCGAGGTCGCGAAGTCTAGCTTCGCTAGCTCCTGCACAAGCTTAGCCACACGGACGCCCGTGCGTCCACGTGCGCGAAATGGCGCGAAGACGCTGGACGGCGGTGAGCAGGCAAACTTGATCAACTCCATTAACAAAAGTTGTTCTCCGATCTAAGCTCTCCAACATTGCTTTAAGGATCAACCACATAAGATCAAAGGATTTTGAGATTTTGAATGCTGAACACAAGTACAATGAAACTAAAAAACTAGATTCAGTTTTAGGTTTTGAAAACAGTTCTAATTAAGCAACTTTGGACAATTAATTGACAACTAATTACTAGTCAAACATCGCAACTGATTGCACATTATCATAGCTTAAGCATTACAACAATCAATGGAAGTAAAGTTTGAACAAGTTTTATTTATGAAAATTCACCAAAGATTGAACTTTAAAACTACTTCCAAGGACTTGGGCAAAAATTAACTAAGTTAGAAAATCAACCTTAAATCCAATCTTTGAGTTCAATTTTAAACCTATTTGAATTGAAAACCCTAATAAACTTTGATTTTATACTATAGAGCATACTTTAAATAACAAACTTTATATTAACAAAATTTTAATTATTTTAAACAATTTCTCATATACAAATTCACAAAGTTCCTTAATTACTAATGTTATTAACATTGATAACATTTCATGTAACGTATAAAACACTACATAGGCAACATATATATGCTATAAATGAAACATGGAATGTATGTATGCCACAATGCTTATGCATGATAATGATCATGATCAAGGTTTTATTAAGTTCATAACACCTAGGGTGTTACAATCAACCCAAATTGGTAGTATTAGCTCCCCCTACATATGTGCTAAGAGTTTGGATTTGAAAGCTTGCGCATATGCATGGATTGGAAGTTTATGAGAGTAATAGCTATCAAATGATGCTAAGGTGTAAAGAATGGACCTTTGAAGCGTGATACCAATCGGAGTTGCCATTTGAATACCATCCTTAGCACCATGGTTAGTTAGATAGCTCTTGCAAAACATGAACACTTGATACCTCATGAGATCAACATTATAAGTAAGGCTCTAGTACCACTTGTAAAACATGCAAGGCACATCTAACTATCATCCTATCCATGCTAGTTTTCATTTCATCAATCATTTTCTATAATCTAGCATATACCACACAAGCATGGATAGGGAATTTAGAACTTGTGCCATGCAAGCAAACATATGTAATGCACATACAAATGCAACATACACGTTTATGAGCTTGCTCCTCCTACTTGTGTGCTTTAAATTTTAATTGATCCCCTTACAATGTCATTTTATTTGTTTCCTCTCCCTACCTTTATGATCTTTGTGAATTTCTCTCCCCCTTTGTCATTAATTAGATAGGTGAGCTCAAATTTTAGATAGGTTGGGGTGAAACCATATGAAGTGAGGATCATTTTCCCAATTTGGTTCAATCTAGATCACTTGCAAAAGATATTTAACTCGGTTTGATCCAAGGGCAAACTTCTTCACACCTCTAAATAAGGGTTACCATGCACCATATTGAGTTAAACACTTATAGCTTATTTTCTAGATTAAACACTAGGTTCATGTAACACCTCTGGTGTTTTAAACACTAAAATATGCCATGTCATCATATGCATTGCACATCATCCTTGAGTTAGTGAAAACTTTGATATGCATTCACTAAAACAAGTTTACTTTTTGATTATATGTGTTGACTTGTATGGGATGAATCAAGTTCATAACTTTAGTGTTAAATTGGGATTCCAAAACCCTAATTTCCAGCATTTAAATTCTACCCTGGAAAACCTAATTCAAAATCTAAGCACATTTTGGGGTTGAGCCTAAAAGGAAAAATGTAGAGCTTGTCAATGTGTACAAAGTTGGTTTTTATAGTTTTCAAAGTTGTTATATAAAATTTGAAGTAATTTGAAAGAGGATAAATTCTTAAAGTGTCCCCTTTTGATTTTAAACTTGCATTTTCAAATGTAGATAGAATTTGGGTATGGTTATTAAAGTAAAGTTGTAGAACTTTGAATTTGGAGCAACTTTTATTTTTGGAGATTTTTGAGTTTCCATACAAATTTGAGAGTAATTTCAGAAATGAAGCAAGTGGCAATTCGGTAATTTACTTGAACAGTGCAAGCAGGCAGCTCTCGCCGCCGACCAGCTTCCACCGGCTTCCACGCGCGTCCGCGAGCGCCACCTCCTGCTTCGACATGTCCGTGTTGCCGTAATGTGTCGAGAGAACCTGTTCCGCTGCTCTCCGCTCGCCTGATAAGCTCCCTCCCGTCGCCCTCTCCCTTCCTATGTTTCCCCTCATCACCGCCCACCTCCGACGAGCTCGCGTCGGAGTCACAAAGCTCTCCCAGCCTCAATTGAGCATGTCACCGCTCCACCTGCTCCTTGCGAACCTAGCCGAACCGTAGTTGCCGCTTGGTTTCGTCGGAGGCCACCGCGCGTCGTCTTTCTTCCTCGCGGCCGGCCGCATCGCCATCGAGCTCACTTCATCGTGGCTAGCAAGCTCCGGTAGCCTTCTTGATCTCTCAAGCCTGATTTCATCTTCACCGTGTTGCCATGGTGCTCTATGGCCTATTGGTTGATCCGTTCATCCACTACAGACGCCAGAACACCATTGTCGATGCCAGCTTGTGCCGCCGTATCTGCCTTGATCGTCGACAAGCTTCTCTATTGCTCCTCTGGTTCAACCATCAGCTCGAGCAAGTTTGGGGTGAGCTACTGAGACTTCCCAAGCCTTTAGTTTAACCGCTAATGGCCTTACTTCGCCGGCATAACACCACCGTGCCGCCGTGGCCACCATGGCCGGCGTCGAGCTCGGGTTGAGCCGTTACTGGTTCAATTAATACCACCATTATGTGCGCCTTGCCGTAGAGATCATGTCGGTACCTCGGTCGTGGCCGGAGACCTCACCGACGGCGAGAAATCGCCGGTCAAAGCGCCGGTCGTCACCGTCACCCACGGGGGTACTATGCCGACATGGGTGACCCACATGTCAGTGACAGCGTGTGAGAGAGAGTGAAACAGTGTGTTTTCGGTTTATTCTTTTTCCAGAAATAATTAAAATGACCAGTTAATTATTTATTTTGTGTAGAAATAAATAGGGCTCCAAAAATTATGAAATTTTTTGTGTGACTTCTCTGAGATGTGAACAATTTAGGAAAAATATTAAATGTTACTTTTCAGTACATTTTGAGTATGATAAAAATTGCTCAAATTAATTAATATATGGGATTCCATGATTTTTCTAGGTTTAAATAATTATCCAAAAATTATGAAAATTGTTTTTCCACTTAGTTATCATGTGATGAGCATTCCCAAAAATTTGGAGCTCATTTGGAAAAAGTTGATTTATATCATAATGTTGAATTAATTAATTAATTAAAACAAATAGTAAACCTTAATAACTTATGTTTTGTTTGAATTTGGGATTGAGTGATGACCTTGGGTCATTAGCATAAAATGATCCTTGGCACTTTAAGTAAGTATTTGAGTTTATGATCAAGTTGTGATTAAGAAATGTTAATTAGTATAACCTCACTAAAGTCATTAGTGTAATCTAAGTAAACCCTAGAGAAGGTTTAGTTAGTTGTTAGTTTGTAACTATACCGTGAAGGAAAGTTGTATTCAAGTTATTAACTTTTGCATCCATAGTCAAGCATCATGTTTTATATCTCGCATCATATTAAACATGGCATTGTTACTACATGTAGTGAACGAAAGTGAGGACTTGGTAGTCAACCAAGTTGTTGAGGAAGTCAACCCACCGGTTGAGGTCGGGTTTGATATCTGTGGAACATCTCCGGAACCTGACTTTTCCGACAATCAAGGCAAGCCCTAGATGCATTTAAACCTACCTTGTGTTTTATAAATTTATATCACTTTTATTATTAAATTTTGCATTAAGTGATTATGAGTTGAGTGGAAACCTAATTGGTGCATTACCAACCTTGTTTTTCTATATCAACCTTGTTACCAGTTTTAATTCGAGAATGCCTAATTATGCTTAGCCAAGCTTAGACCGATAAAAGTCGGGTGATTACCTGTCACCTGCGAGATATAAATGGATTTTTGGCTACGATTGGTTATTTATGTTATCATGAGATATAATCATGTGGAGTAATAAATCTAGACAGGGCAGACTCGGTGTATGACAGCCACAAGACATGGATGTCTTGTGAGCGGGTTCTTTTCGCCTGTGTCGGTTAAGAACCGTCCGTTGTTAAATTGCATGAGTTAAGACTTTGTAGTACTGGCCACATACTCCGGTAAGCCTAGACTCGGCTATTCTATTACGAGAATGGTTACTCACGCACTGGGAGTGGAGAGATGGCGAGAGTAGCATGTACCCATGTGGCAATGGGCTGGATTGGTGGAGTACTATGCTCTCGGGTGGCGTGGACCCATTCTTGTTTTAGAGAATCTGAGGGTAGGTTGGTATATGTAGGTTAGGGACCTGCATATGTCATGTGGTTGGGACTCCCTGGCTAGGTTATAATTGGTTCGAATCGTCGTTGCTCCTCGGTTATGGAGACTCAACTCACTATTCATCATCATAGTTAACAAATGGAACTTGAGTAGGATTTGAGAAAGAGTTTGATATGAAGTTCATGATCTCAATATGGATCATGTCAGCTTTATATATGATCTGTATAAAGATTTCAATGTTGAAAGAAAGAATCTTGTTAGAGAGCTTTTACGCAAAAGAACTTTGATTCTTGCTAAAGCCTTACCATAAATCCCTGAGCCTGCATTCCTGAGTCTTCTCCGTATTTACGTCAGTTAAGTCTTGTTGAGTACTTTTGTACTCAGGGTTCTTTAACCCTTGTTGCAGGTAAGCCTCATGAGCAGGTCTGCCTTGGACCGTGCTGCATGACGGTTGTTCAAATCAAAGATGACAAGTAAATGTGTGGCCCTTGGGTAGGGCACTTTAATTGTATGTTTTGTTTTATGTTACTTAGGCTACTCCACTATTATGGTTTGTAATAATAATCGTACTTGGTTTGTGAAACAACTGTTTTGTAACTAAGTTATTGTAAGACTTCTGCTATTTTACTCTGATGTAAATTAATGAATAAATTGTTGTAATACTGCAATGACTCTGTAATGGATCCTGCTCGGAAGAAATCGTGGATGATTCGGGTTTCCCGAGGACTCCCGACAGGCTTCTTAAGTTACCGGGAACATATGCATAGTCGTCAGAAGTCATTGGATAATGACAGGTGCATGTGGGCCCTATAATTTAGGAGGTTCTGTCACAGACTGGTATCAGAGCGACCATTATAAAGTTTTTTGTAGTATTGTTTTACAAAAACTTCAAAACGATTTGGGGCAAATAAATTTAACCTGTTAATTTGATCCAAATTGCTTCCGACCTATCTTAATTCATTCTCGCAATTCCTTATTTGATTAAAAAGGCTTTATATGGTGGAGTAGTAATCTTATTATGCCCTATATAATAAGAACTATTATTTATGTACCATAGGAGCTTTGATGTTTAAGTTTCGTAAGGACGATTCATGCATCATGATTAATCCACTTGTTAATTACTTTCCCTCTTAGTTTAGGTGGAGTAGTATAAATTCCATTCTTGCTACTCTTTAGACTTTTCTTAGATTTCCTTACTATTATTAAATCTTGCTTTCTACAGTATGGCTCGTACCAAGATAACGCCCCGTAAGTCCATTGGACCCAAAGGAGTTCCTCGTCACCAGCTTGCCCCTAGGAGTGATGGTGCTAGCAGTAGCAGCTTTAGGCCTGATCCCTAGGCTGAGGTATAGAGGCTTTCAGCAAAGTTAGCACAGGCTACTAGAGATAGGGCCTTGGATGCCATCCAGGTGGGCGAGTTACAGGATCAATTGAGGCATCTCACCGCCGCTCATAAAAACTGTGAGCGTATGTTAGTTCGTATGGTGGAAGGAAGAAATGAGGCTTGGCATAGAGAATATATAGCTAGAGCCTGAGTTCATGAGTTAGAGTTCTATGTAGAAGACTTAGAAGAATATTATACCAATCTGCATAAAGAAGTCTATAGGCTGAACAATCTTCTGAATCCAAATCATGAACCTCAAGCAGATGCACTGGACCTAGGTGTCATCATAGCAGATGATGATGAACCTGAAGAGGAAGAAGAAGAGGATCCAGAAGAAGTAGTGGTGGTCAATGAAAGTGATGATGAAGGCGGAAATGTTTCTGGAATGGATACCGATCATGAGGTTTGATGTGATCGAGGAGAAGAGTAGAGTTGTAATATAGTGAGTTCTGGTCAAGTTGGGTAGTCTTGCTTAAGTGCAGACTTGTGTATAAATAAGTGAACCCAATGTAATGTGTGTAGTAAGCTCTTTTAATAGTTCAATAAATGCTTGTGAGTAAAGTTTGGTTTGTCATGAACAGATGCCTCGTACTCGGGCTTCGGATATTCCTGGTTCTTCGCAAGACGAGGGTGGTGTTCCTGATCCACCACTAGTTCCGCCAACTTTGGCTGATGCTATTACGGCACTGGTCCATGTGACCGTAGATAATGCTCGATTGCTTTGGGAGTTAGCTCAAAGCAATCAAAATATGATGCAAGGGAATCGTGGTCGTAATCATCTAAGGCAAGAAGCTACGTATGTTGACTTCACGAATACACGACCACTAGTATTTTCCAAGGCTGATGAACCACTCGAAGCTGATGATTGGCTCCGTACCATAGAGCAGAAATTCGACCTCATTCCATGCACTGAGTTCTAGAAGCCTGTTTTTGCTGCCCAACAGCTTAGAGGTGCAGCAGGTGCTTGGTGGGCGAATCTTGTAGCCATGCAACCAGCCGGTACTCAGTTAACTTGGGCCAAGTTCCACACTGCTTTTTGTGCCCATTATATTCTAGATGGAGTTATGGCCATGAAGCTTGATGAGTTTCTTGCTTTGAAGCAAGGTGATCAAACAGTCATGCAGTATGTGGGCAAGTTCAATCACCTTTCACAGTATGCACCTGAGCATGTTAACACAGATGCCAAGAAAAATAAGTGGTTCATGTGTGGTCTTAATACCAAACTTTAGACCATGATGACTACCTGCACAAATGTCACGTATCATGAGGCAGTTAACATTGCTATTGCTTCAGAGGAGAAATATCGGCAGCATAAGGAAATTAAGAAGAAAAAGAGCATGCCATCTACGTCTTTCGGTGGCAATCAGAAGAGACAGAAGATAATTTATCATCTAGTGAATCACTACCGTCCTCCTTATTGCCTACCATAGTTCCAAGCCAGGCAATGACCAAATGTCTGTCCTGCCATAACTTACCCGAACTCACAACAGACAAGTATTCTTGGTGTTCGTGCTCCAACACCCCAAGGCCACAATTACCCATGTTTTAATTGTGGGAAGTCAGGTCATTTCTCTAGGGAATGTCCGTATCCTAAGCAGTACAATCCAAATTTTTAGAAGGCTCCTAGAAATCAACAACAGGGTTAAGCTCAGGACAAGAACAACAACCAAAATGCTCAGAAGGGAAAAAATGAAAAGAAGATGGGGCGGGTTTTCTATACTCAAGCAAGGGAGATTCCAGAAGGGGAACCCGTGATGCTGGGTATGTTTCCTATCGCCGATCATCCTATAGTTATGCTTTTCGATTCTGGTGCATCTCATACATTCATCAATAGAACCTTTGTCATAAAGCATGAAATTCTAATTGGGGAAACAAAGGAAAATTTCTATATACAGTCGCCCGGGGGACGTCTGTGTACTAAGAAAATGGTGTACCAGGTCCCCATAAATTTGGGTGGGCACATTTTTCCCACTACCATGATTATTTTAAAAGATCAGGATATAGATGTGATACTAGGTATGAACTGGATGCATCAGCATAAGGCTGTTGTAGATACTTTGAATAGGACAATAAGGTTGAGTTTGCCAGACAGTAATTCTCAGCTTCTTATCTAACTTCCAATCTTAAAGAGATCAGTGGAAAAAGTTTATGCAACTTTCATCAAAGAGATTAGAGATATCCCTATAGTTTGTGAATTTCTAGATGTTTTTCCTGAAGATTTATCCGGTCTACCACCTGATAGAGATGTTCAGTTTGGAATAGATCTAAAGCCTAGAACAGCTCCGATCTCTAGGAGAGCTTATAGGATGCCTCCCAAGGAATTAGCTGAGTTGAAGACTCAGTTGCAAAAGTTGATTGATAAAGGTTTTATCCAACCTAGTTCATCACCTTGGGGATGTCCTGCAATTTTTGTGAAAAAGAAAGATGAGACCCTGAGATTATGTGTTGACTATCGTCCATTGAATGAAGTGATAATTAAAAATAAATATCCCTTACCTCGGATAGATTTACTTTTTGGTCAACTGGCTAGAGCCAAGGTTTTCTCCAATATTGATTTGAGGTCAGGTTATCATCAAATCAAAATTAAGCCTGAAGATATTCCCAAAATGGCATTTACCACCAGATATGGATTATATGAATACCCGGTAATGTCTTTTGGTTTGACGAATGCCCTAGCTCACTTCATGTATCTGATGAATTCAGTGTTAATGCCTAAGCTAGACAAGTTTGTAGGGGTCTTCATTGATGACATCTTAATATATTCCAAGAACAAGAAAGAACATGCTGAACATCTCAGAGTTGTTCTGACACGCCTAAGAGAACATCAGTTATATGCCAAGTTCAGTAAGTGTGACTTCTAGCTAAAGGAAGTATAGTTTTTAGGACATGTCTTGTCAGCTGAAGGAGTTGTTGTAGATCCAAGCAAAGTTAAGGATATACTAGATTGGAAACCACCAACCACTGTTCATCAGGTTCGAAGTTTTCTAGGAATGGCGGGTTATTACCATCGTTTTATTCTAGATTTCTCTAGAGTATCCAAGTCCATCACTAGATTGTTGAAAAACCAAGCTAAGTTTGTCTGGTCACCTAATTGTGAAGAAGCTTTCCAGACTTTGAAGAGATTATTAACCACTGCACCAGTGTTAGCACAGCCAGATATTGAGAAGTCGTTCAACGTTTATTGTGATGCTTCTGGTATTGGTATTGGATGTGTATTGATGCAAGAGGATCGAGTCATCGCCTATGCTTCCAGACAACTTAAGCGACATGAAGAACATTATCCAACTCATGATCTAGAGTTAGCAGCAGTTGTCCATGCTTTGAAGATTTGGCGGCATTATCTGCTTGGTAATACTTGTCATATTTATATAGATCACGAAAGTTTAAAGTATATCTTTACTCAATTAGAATTGAACATGCGGCAAAGAAGATGGTTGAAATTGATTAAAGATTATGACTTGGAGGTGCATTACCACCCTAGTAAGGCAAATGTGGTTGCAGATGCACTCAGTCGTAAGAGTCATTGCAATTGCATGACCGTGAAGACAATGGATCTAACTTTATGTCATGAGATGGAAAAGTTGAACATAGAGATAATTCAACAAGGTAGTTTGACCAATATAACTGTTGAATCAACTATTCGAGACTAAATTATTGCCGCTCAGAAAGAAAACAAGGGTATAGCCCATATCAAAGAAAGAGTCGGGAATGGAAAAGCGGCATGCTTCAGAATAGATGATGCAGGTGTGCTATGGTTCAAGAATCGCCTTGTGGTACCAAAGGTTCCTATGTTGCGATAGTCGATTCTTGAAGAGGCTCATACCACCAGGTTCTCTATTCATCCGGGAAGTAATAAAATGTACCATGACTTGAAACAGAGATTCTGGTGGACCAAAATAAAGATAGAGATTGCTCGATACATAGCCAAGTGTGATACTTGTCAAAAAGTAAAAGCTATACATTTGAAGTCCGCTGGAGAGTTACAGCCATTGCCTATTCTAGCTTGGAAGTGGGAGGATATTAGTATGGACTTTATCGCCGGTCTACCCAAGACATCAAAAGGTTTTGACTCAATATGGGTTATTGTAGATCGACTAACTAAGTTAGCACATTTTCTTCTAGTCAAGAGTATATATCCCACTATCCAATATGCCAAGTTGTATTTAGCACGAATCGTGAGCTTACATGGTGTACCAAACACCATTGTGTCGGATAGAGGTACACAGTTTGTCTCCAACTTTTGGAAACATTTGCATGCTTCGTTGGGTACCAAACTTCTGTATAGTACCGCTTATCATCCATAGACTAATGGTCAGACTGAAAGGGTAAATCAAGTACTTGAAGATATGTTAAGGTGTTGTGTCCTTAACTATTCCAATAAGTGGGATGAATATTTGCCTTTGGCTGAGTTCTCATACAACAATAGTTATCAAGAGAGCATTAAGATGACTCCATTTGAAGCACTCTATGGTCGTAGGTGCAGAACCTCGCTAAATTGGTCTAAACCCGGGGAAAGATGGTTCTTTGGAGTTGACCTTGTAAAAGAAACAGAAGAGAAGGTTAGGCAGATACAAAATAATTTGAAGATAGCTCAGTCCCAACAAAAGAGTTATGCAGATAAACAACGTCGACCATTGGTGTTTAAGAAGGGAGATTATGTATATCTGAAGGTATCACCAATGAAGGGAGTCAACTATTTCGGTGTTAAAGGCAAGTTGGCACCTCGGTATATTGGACCATTTCAAATTTTGGAGAGGTGTGAAAAGGTGGCATATCGCTTGAAGTTACCGGAACATCTCTCAGCTGTACACGATGTGTTCCATGTTTCCCAATTAAAGAAATGTCTTCGAGTGCCTGATCAAAATGTTGATATTGAAGGAGTAGAACTTGAACCTGATTTGACCTATTCCGAATATCCTATCCAAGTTCTGGATTAGAAAGACCGTGTCACTCGAAGGAGGACAATCAAGTTCTACAAGATACAATAGAATCAACATTCCGAAGAAGAAGCTACTTGGGAATCCGAAGATTACTTGCTAGAATAGTTTCTGGAGTTCCTTGCTTCTATATAAAATACTATTAGTTGTACTCTGTCTTTACGAACCATGTTTTATGAAAGGACCTTAGCTGTTTTATGGTCAAGTTTAGAATGTTTTTTCTTGACACATTTCCTTTTCCATTACTTTATCCTAGGACTTTAAATCTCAGGATGAGATTTCTTTTAGGGGGAAAGGTTGTAACACCTCTGGTGTTTTAAACACTAAAATATGCCATGTCATCATATGCATTGCACATCATCCTTGTGTTAGTGAAAACTTTGATATGCATTCACTAAAACAAGTTTACTTTATGATTATATGTGTTGACTTGTAAGGGATGAATCAAGTTCATAACTTTAGTGTTAAATTGGGATTCCAAAACCCTAATTCCAGCATTTAAATTCTACCCTGGAAAACCTAATTCAAAATCTAAGCACATTTTGGGGTTGAGCCTAAAAGGAAAAATGTAGAGCTTGTCAATGTGTACAAAGTTGGTTTTTAGAGTTTTCAAAGTTGTTATATAAAATTTGAAGTAATTTGAAAGAGGATAAATTCTTAAAGCGTCCCCTTTTGATTTTAAACTTGCATTTTCAAATGTAGACAGAATTTGGGTATGGTTATTAAAGTAAAGTTGTAGAACTTTGAATTTGGAGCAACTTTTATTTTTGGAGATTTTTGAGTTTCCATACAAATTTGAGAGTAATTTGAGAAATGAAGCGAGTGGCAATTCGGTAATTTACTTGAACAGTGCAAGCAGGCAGCTCTCGCCACCGACCAGCTTCCACCGGCTTCCACGCGCGTCCGCGAGCGCCACCTCCTGCTTTGACATGTCCACGTTGCCATAACGTGTCGAGAGCACCTGTTTCGCCGCTCTTTGCTCGCCTGATAAGCTCCCTCCCGTCGCTCTCTCCCTTCCTCTGTTTCCCCTCAACATCGCCCAGCTCCGACGAGCTCGCGCCGGAGTCACAAAGCTCTCCTAGCCTCAATTGAGCATGTCATCGCTTCGCCTGCTCCTTGCGAACCTAGCCGAACCGTAGTTGCCGCTTGGACCAATAAAAGTCGGGTGATTACCTGTCACCTACGAGATATAATCATGTGGAGTAATAAATCTAGACCGGGCGGACTCGGTGTATGAGAGCCACAAGACATGGATGTCTTGTGAGTGGGTTCTTTCCACCTGTGTTGGTTAAGAACCGTCCGTTGTTGAATTGCATGAGGTAAGACTTTGTAGTACTGGCCACATACTCCGGTAAGCCTAGACTTGGCTATTCTATTACGAGAATAGCTACTCGCGCACTGGGAGTGGAGAGATGCGAGAGTAGCGTGTACCCACGTGGCAATGGGCTGGATTGGTGGAGTACTATGCTCTCGAGTGGTGCGGACCCGTTCTTGTTTTAGAGAATCTGAGGGTAGGTTGTATATGTAGGTCAGGGACCTACATATGTCGTGTGGTTGGGAATCCCCAGCTGGGTTATAATTGGTTCAAATCATCATTGCTCCTCGGTTATGGAGACTCAACTCACTTTTCATCATCGTAGTTAACAAATGGAACTTGAGTAGGATTTAAGAAAGAGTTTGATATGAAGTTCATGATCTCAATATGGATCATGTCAGCTTTATATATGATCTGTATAAAGATTTCAATGTTGAAAGAAAGAATCTTGTTAGAGAGCTTTTATGCAAAAGAACTTTGATTTTTGCTAAAGCCTTACCTTAAATCCCCGAGCCTGCATTCCTGAGTCTTCTCCGTTTTTACGTCGGTTAAGTCTTGTTGAGTACTTTTGTACTCAGGGTTCTTTAACCCTTGTTGCAGGTGAGCCTCATGAGCAGGTCTGCCTTGGACCGTGCTGCATGACAGTTGTTCAAATCGAAGATGACAAGTAAATGTGTGGCCCTTGGGCAGGGCACTTGAATTGTGTATTTTGTTTTATGTTACTTAGGCTACTCCACTACTATGGTTTGTAATAATAATCGTACTTGGTTTGTGAAACAACTGTTTTGTAACTAAGTTATTGTAAGACTTCTGCTATTTTACTCTGATGTAAATTAATGAATAAACTATTGTAATACTGCAATGACTCTGTAATGGATCCTGCTCGGAAGAAATCGTGGATGATTCGGGTTTCCTGAGGACACCCGATAGGCTTCTTAAGTTACCGGGAACATATGCATAGTCGTCAGAAGTCATTAGACAATGATAGGTGCATGTGGACCCTATAATTTCGGAGGTTCTGCCACAGTTCACAAGCCCACACATGTCATATGCTACCACTAAACCATATCAATCATATAAGAAATAGTGGTACCATACAAGCTTCAGATTCATTTGATTTTCATGAATGATCCTAAGACATGATAGGAATAACTAGATGCACTAAACAAGTCCTTAGCAATGGATGGGTGACATGTCAATCAACTTTACCTTACTTTGCTCGAAGGAGAGGCATGTCATATAATGGGGGTGCATCAACACATATGTGAGAAGTCAAGTATGTTTAATTTATTCCTTAGCTTGCAAAACCTTTTCTCATCAAGTGGCTTGGTGAAGATATCGACAAGTTGATCATCGGTGTCCACACTCTCAATACAAATATTCCCTTTTTGTTGGTGATCTCTTATGAAATGATGGCGGACATCAATGTGCTTTGTTCTTGCATGTTGAACCGGGTTGTTGGTGAGCTTCACGGCACTTTCATTGTCACATAGCAATGGCACATGCTTGAACTTGATTCCAAAATCATTCAAAGTGGCCTTCATCCAAAGAATTTGTGCACAACAACTACCGGCGGCAATGTATTCGTCTTCGGCGGTTGAGAGTGCAACACTATTTTGCTTCTTTGATGACCAAGAAATAAGTGATCTTCCCAATAGTTGACATGTCGCCGATGTGCTTCTTCTCTCAACTTTGCATCCCGCATAGTCCGAATTGGAATATCCAATAAGCTCAAACCTTGCACCTTTGGGATACCACAAACCAACATTTTGTGTATGCTTCAAGTACCTCAATATTCTCTTTGTTTCCTTCAAATAACTTTCTCTTGGTGAGGCTTGGAATCTTGTACACATGCATACACTAAACATCACATCTGACCTTGATGCGGTCACATAGAGTAGGCTTCCAATCATACACCTATACATCTTTTGATCCACCATATTGCCACTTGCGTCGCTATCCAAGCTTCCATTTGTCCCCATAGGTGTACTAATGGCCTTTGCATCTTCCATTTTAAATTTCTTAAGCATGTCTTTGATGTACTTGCCTTGACTCACGAATGTACCATTCTTTAATTGCTTGATTTGAAGACCAAGGAAGTAACTAAGCTCTCTAAACTCCTCATAAAAATCTTGATTGGTTGATACAAAAATGATGTCATCAACATAGATTTACAATATAAATAAGTCATTGCCTATCTTCTTGGTGAAGAGAGTGGTGTCAACCTTTCCCATCTTGAACCCTTTAGAGAGTAGAAAATCTCTCAATCTTTTATACCATGCTCTTAGTGCTTGCTTCAAGCCATACAAAGCCTTTCTTAACTTGTAAACATGGTTGGGTTTCTTCTCATCTTCAAAACCAAAAGGTTGCTCAACATACACAAGCTCATTGATGTACCCATTGAGAAATGCATTTTTCACATCCATTTGGTATAACTTGATGTTATAGGCATAAGCATAGGCTAACAAGATCCTAATTGCTTCCAATCTTGCAACCGGGGCATATGTCTCTCCAAAGTCAAAACCTTTAACTTGAGTGTAACCTTGAGCCACTAGTTTTGCTTTGTTCCTTACAACTATCCCATCTTGATCTTGCTTGTTTCAAAAGACCCACTTTGTTCCAATCATATTATGATCCTTAGGCCTCTCAACTAGCTTTCATACTTGATTTCTTTTGAAGTTGTTTAGCTCTTCATGCATGGCATTTACCCAATCAACTCCTTCAAAGCTTCATCTATCTTCTTTGGTTCATTGGATGACACAAATGAGAAGTGTTCACAAAATAATGTTAATCTTGATCTTATTTGCACACCTCTTGAGATATCACTAATTATAGAATCCAATGGATGATCTCGTGCAACATTGGTTGACACAAATGAGAAGTGTTCACAAAATGATGGCAATCTTGATCTTGTTTGCACACCTCTTGAGATATCACCAATTATAGAATCCAATGGATGATCTCGTGCAATATTGGTTGGTTGGAGCACTTGCACTTGATTGCTTGAATTTGATTGATCACTAGGTTGAGATGATGAACTAGCCACTTGTTGTTGATCTTGCACCTTATCATCACTTGCACTTGCTTGACCTTGATCATGAGAACCACTAGCTTGCACATTTGAGTTAGAGAGCACTTGATTCTTGTCATCTTCAACATCAATCACCTCTCTAGGCCTTATGTCACCAATGTCCATGTTTTTCATTGCATTGACCAATTGAGTACCTCTCACATCATCTAGATTTTCATCTTCCTCTCGTGAACCATTAGTTTCATCAAATTCCACATCATGCACCTCCTGAAGAGTACCACTAACCAAATTTCAAACTCTATAAGCCTTGCTAGTAGTTGAGTAACCAAGCAAGAAACCTTCATCACATTTCTTCTCAAACTTGCTCAATCTTGTGCCTTTCTTTAATATATAGCATTTGCAACCAAAAACCCGAAAGTATGCAATATTAGGCTTTCTTCCATTCAAGAGCTCATATGGTGTCTTCTCCATCATGGGATGACAATAAAATCGGTTTCTATAGTAGCAAGCCATGTTGATTGCTTCGGCCCAAAATGAATGACTCACATTGTACTTACTTAACATTGATCTTGCCATGTCAATCAAGGTTCTATTCTTCCTCTCAACTAGGCCATTTGATTGTAGAGTATACTTAGCCGAAAATTGATGTCTAATCCCAAACTCATCACACAAATCATTAACTTTTATGTTCTTGAACTCACTTCCATTGTCACTTCTCACTTTCTTGATGGTGGTCGCAAAGTCATTGTGAATTCTCTTGATGAATGTCTTGAAGGTTGCAAATACATCACTGTTGTCAACAAGAAAGAACACCCAAGTATATCCAGTGAAATCATCCACAATCACAAATCCATATTTGTTTCCACCAATGCTAGTGTATGTGGTTGGTCCAAACAAGTCCATGTGCAACAACTCAAATGCCTTAGATGTACTCATCATGCTCTTCTTAGGATGTGTGTTATCAACTTGCTTTTTGGCTTGACATGCACTACATAGCTTATCATTCTCAAATGTGACATCTTTCAAGCCTCTAACTAGATCATGCTTAATCAATTTGTTCAATTGTTTCATTCCAACATGACCAAGCCTTTTATGCCATAACCAACTCATGCTAGACTTAGTGAGCAAACATGTTGACAATTGAGCTTCTCTAGCATTGAAATATCAACCAAGTATAGATTCTCATATCTAAATCCTTTGAATATCAAGTTAGAGCCATCTACATTTATGATCTCTATATCATCCACACCAAATATGCACTTCAAACCAAGATCACATAATTAAGCTACCGACAATAGTTGAAGTTCAAGCTCTTTACTAGTAGCACATTAGAAATGCTCAAGTCATCGGATATTGCAATCTTACCAAGCCCCTTGACCTTGCCTTTGCCATTGTCACCAAATGTGATACTATCAATCCCATTGCTATCATTTTTATTGATTGAATTGAACATTCTTGAATCACCGGTCATGTGTTGTGCGCACCCACCATCAAGCACCCAATGCCTTCCTTCGGCTTTATAATTGACCTACAAAAGAAGATCAATTCTTTTTAGGTACCCAAACTTGCTTGGGTCCTTAAAGGTTAGTTGCCATGGTCTTTGGTACCCAAATGGCCTTCTTCTTTGGGACCACAATTGGTGTACCAATGAACTTAGCCTTCACACCATTGACACCCTTAACAAGCATGTAACAAGAATCAAATCTAATTGAGGATACATTAGGTTGTTTGTTCTTGTTAGTCTTGCTATATTGCTCTATATGCCCACCTTGCTTGCATCTATTGCAAAACCAACAATTATCCTTCATAAAGCTAACTTTGGGAGTGACAAAGGCCGCCTTTCCTTTCTTGGGGGTATAGCCTAATCCCTCTTTATTGAGAGAAAACCTTTGGCTACCCAAACACTTTAGCAAGCGAACATCTCCACCATAGGCATTGCCTAAGGCACGAGTGAGCTCATTCACCTCCTTGAGGGCCTTATTTTCCACCATTAGTGAGGCATCACAAGTGAAACCATTACTCAAAGGTAAAGTAGAAGTGGTACTGCTACAAGAGGGGTTAGTGGGAGCAACAACAATGGGCTTATAAAATGATTCAACAATAATATCACATGTTAGTCCCACATCACAAGACGCAATCACTTGCTCCTTCTTGGCTTCCTCCTTCTTGACTTGCTCGATGAGAGAGGAGTGAGCCTTTTCAAGCTTGGAGTGAGCTTTGCCAATCTTCTCATGGGCTTCCATTAGCTTCTCATGAGTGGCATTGAGCTCATCAAAGGATTGCTCAAGAAATTTGACTTTCTTGTGTAATTATTTGCACTCCTCTTTCTTCATCTCAAGACAAGTGTGGGCATTCTCCAACATGTCCATGAGAGCCTCCTTAGAGTCATCCTCGTCATCATCATCGTCGTCATCACTCCTACAATCATCACTTTCATAAGCATCATCATCACTTTCATCATATTTTACCATGGTGGGTTTTGCCATAAGGCAAGTTGATGAAGTGTCGAAGATAGAAGGCTTGTTGCTGATGGCTATGCTTGCAAGTTCTTTCTTCTTGGATTTCTTATCATCATCACTTGAGTCATCATCCTTTGAAGAAGCATCACTATCCCATGTCACCACATAGCCACCACCCTTCTTCTTTTGGAAGGTCATCTTTTTCTCCCTCTTCTCTTTCTTCTCCTTCTCCTTCTTTTGCTTCTTCTTCTCATCCTCATCATTGTCACTATTGTAGGGACAATCCGCTATAACATGATCGGGACTCTTGCAATTGTAGCATCTTCTCACATATTCTTTGCTCTTGGTATGATCTCTTCTCTTTCTTGCACCATAGCCCTTCTTCTTCATGAATCTTCCAAACTTGCGCACAAAGAGAGCCATGGCCTCATCATCAATGTCACTAGTATCTTCATCATCACTTGATTCTTGCTTCTTTGACTTGCCCTTGTTCTTGGATGATGAGCTAGCCTTGAATGCTACACTCTTCTTTTTTTGTCTTCATCTTCCTTCTTCTCATCCTTGTCAACCCCCTTCCTTTCCACACGGTATGTCTCTTGTGTCATGACATCACCTAGTACTTGGTTAGGGGTGAGTTGCTTCAATCCTCCTCTAATGATGATCAATCTCAATATCTCAAATCTAGGAGGTAAGCACATCAAGAACCGATGAGAGACATCGTCATCATTGATCTTCTCTCCCAAAGCCTTCAAGTCATTGACAATTACTTGCAATCTATGGAACATCTCCGGAATACTCTCATCATCCTTCATCTTGAAGCTTGTCAACTTGTCCTTGAGGATGTATAGCTTGGCACTTTTCACTACCGGTGTGCCCTCATAGGTCTCCTCCAATCTCTTCCACACTTCACTAGCTTTTTTACAATCCTTGATTTGCTCAAACACCTTGAAATCAATGGCATTGTAGATAGTGTTGAGAGCCATTGTATTGCATTGCTTGTTGCCCTGGTCGGTATTGGTGAGATTATCCGGATCAAGAATCACATAGTCACTCTTGGTCACATCCCACACTTGATCATTGATTGAACCAAGATACATCTTCATCTTTCTCTTCCAATAGTCATAGCATGTGCCATTAAAGAACGGTGGTTTGCCCTCCACATGGTTGAACACAACTTGAGCCATAATTTGACACCGAGGTTGTTAAGCCTTCAATCAAACGGTGATCACGGCTCCGATACCACTTGAAAGGTACTAATATGGCTAGAGGGGGGTGAATAGCCTATTTAAAGATTTACAAACCAACTAGAGTAATTGATTAGTACAACAAATGGCATAATGCAATTTTGCTCTAGCTCTACAAGGGTTGCAAGCCACCTATTCCAACAATTCTATTAGCTATGATCACTATCACACACAACAAGCTAGGTCACTACTCACTAAGCTAGTGTGCTCTCAAAGACTAACTAAAGAGCCACATTAACCAAACTAACAAGCTCTAAAAGACTAACTACACTAAAGAGCTTGACAACTAGTTTGTGAGAATGTAAATGAGTGAGTAGGGTGATTATATCATCACGTAGAGGAGTGAACCAATCACAAGATGAACACCAATTCAATCACCGGAAGAATACCAAGGGGTAAGAGACAACCAATTTTTCTTCCGAGGTTCACGTGCTTGCCGGCACGCTAGTCCCCGTTGTGTCGACCAACACTTAGTGATTCGGCGGCTAATAGGTATCACACACCTAGCCCACCACAAGAGGCGCCATAAGAACCTATCCACAAGTGAGGTAACTTAATGACACGGGCAATTTACTAGAGCTACCTTGCGGCTTTTCATCAGCGAAGGTGCAAGACCCCTCACAATCACCGGAGCCGACCACGAACAATCACAAACACGTACCGAAGCTCCTCCGCTGCTCCAAGCCATCTAGGTGGCTACAACCACCAAGAGTAACAAGAAATTCGCAGCCACAACGATTCCCAAATGCCACTAGATGCAATCACTCAAGTAAATGCACTTGGAATCACTCCCAATCTCACTATGATGATGAATTAATGATGGAGATGAATAGAAGGTGTTTGCTTAGGCTCATAAGGATATCAAGTATGTCAAAGTGCCAAGGGATAAAGCCAAGGGCTATCCAAAGTCTATTTATAGACCCTCCAAGAAAATCCAACCGTTACACAGCTCGAGGGTGATCGGACGTTGTGACCGGACTCACCCCAGAGTCCGGTCAGGTGTGTTCGGTCGCACCTGCCAGCGCGCCACGTCTCCTTTATTCAAATCGGACCGTTGCTGCCTTCGCGCGCCCGCACACGCCGATGACCGGACGCGTCAGGTCCTAGGTGACCGGACGCGCCGGTGAGTCCGATCAATAATTTCCGCGAATAGCTCAGCTACGTCAGTGTACGTCACGCTCGACCTGACACGCGCCCTGCGCGTCCGGTCGCGTGAACTTATCAGCGTCCGATCGTGAAGATGAGCCATGCCCTCTCTGCTGCTTGTGACCGGACACTGCCTAGGGTCAGGTCCCGCGTCCGGTGCAGCGTCCGGTCAGGGACCGACACCGCTTTTTCTTTTTCTATCTCCACAACCGCTTCGCCCTTACTTTCAACTTGCTAACCACAAAGTGTAGAACTTGTGTGCACGTATGTTAGTATTTTTCAAAGCATTTTATAAGGGACAAAGTTAGCACACTAGGTTACTAAATGCATATGCAAAAGTCATGTCACCTAGTGGCACTCGATAAACCGTTTAGCCAAAGATTTTCCCTCTTTATAGTACGGCTATTGATCCTAAGTCGCTCACACCCTCTATGGTGTCTTGAGTGCAAAACAAAAACCTATCATATACCTTTGCCTTGATCCTCTCGATTTTTTTCTTCTCTTTCTTCTTTTTCAAGTTGAGCATTTGATCATCGTCACATGTGACTATCTCATCATTTCATGTGATCATCACCATCTCTTGAGTGTCAACATGCTCCACACTTAGATTGCACCGACCTAACTCATATCATAACTCATGACAAAAGTTAATGCTAGGTTTCATCAATTATCCAAAATCAAACTAGGACTTTTATCTGGGTGGCTTACCGTCGCCATTTATTATGTACAAAACGCATCCTCACTTTTGGGGATGGTCAGGGTCACCAGCGAGGCTTCTGCTGGATGCTAACGAGTCGATGGCGTATCAGCCGGACAAGGGAGGGTTGTATCCCATACACGTCGCTGCGGGGGCTGGCAGCCTCCGCGTGGTGAGGCCCTGCTGTGGAGATGCCGAGACTGCGCCACCCTGCGAAATGCCAAGGGAAGGACGTTCCTCCACATCGCTGTCGAGGAGGGTCACTACAACGTGGTCAGATATGTGCGCCAACAGAGCCAAGGCAGCAGGCAGCAGGCAGCACAAGAGCCCTGCTGATGCTGCAGTTTCACGAGTGTTGTCCTCGATCCTGAATGCGCAGGACATCAACGGGGACACTGCACTGCACCACGCTGTCCACGCTGGGAACTGGGCAGTCTTCTTCTGTCTAGCTCGGAATCAAAGGTTACGTTTGGATGTACAGAACAAGGAGGGCATGACACCTATTGATGTTGCATGGAGAGAGATGCCTTTAAAGGTTTATTATGCATGGGTAAGAGATTTTTAACTAATCATTAAGCAAGCTCCTTAATTATTACCCATTATCGGATGTCTCCGAAGAGAGAAATTATTACCCATTATTATTGCATATCCCTTCCCTTCTATGTTTAATTTTCTGATATATTATTATATATATAGACCTGTTGAATTTTCATGGGGCACGATGACAGACGACGTGTTTTTCTTGTTTTCTAGGCGACGACGACCTATATATGTCTATAGCAAGCTAATCTTGTTTATGCATGGATGACTACTAGCTAGTACCTTATTGATTAATTACTTCTATATATATTCGTTGTTGCAGGATCCAAGAATACACATACGGAAATATCTATTAAGAGTTGGAGCTCCCTACGGTGAAACTCGGGGCGACCTCTTTCACCAAAAGTACATCCTCCCGAAACAAGACGAGGACAAGATGTCGGCGAATCTAACAGCGGCAGCACAAGTCCTAGGCCTTTTCTCCGTGCTCATGACAACCGCGACATTTGCATCGGCTTTTACGTTGCCTGGAGGCTACCGATCAGCTGGCGACGGTGGTGGTGGTGTGGCCGGCACACCAGTGCTCGCTGGGCCACGGAGGAGCTACGCTTTTGATGCGTTTGTCCTCTCTAACGCTCTGGCATTTCTCTGCTCTCTCTACGCCACCTCCCTCCTGCTCTACGCCGGGGTGCCATATGGGACGCTCACCGAGCGCTTTGCCACTCTTAATGCTGCATACACCCTGATGTGGCAAGCTGGAAGAAGCTTGCTGGCCGCTTTTGCCCTGGGCCTCTACGTCGTACTGTTTCCAGTCGCTCGCACCATCGCTATTGCGGTTCTTGTCTTGGTTGGTGTCGTTGCAGTTGGCTTCGTCAAGGATTCAGAGGGCATCAGATCTATGATCGTGATTGGAAGAACAAGACGGATGCCGTCAATATGGGACGTTCTGTTATACTGGATCATTTATGCCTTGGACCGCTTCTGGTCCTACATAATAATCTTCGGCCTCCCAGCTATTCACAAGTGGGCAAAGTTACCTTAATCATGCATGATAAGGTACTACTATACTACATAGATAAAGATAATGCACCCATCGACACCCACATTTCTATCAATTATTATGTACACCTCTATTTGTTGTTTATATTCCAACAAGGTGATGTTTGTTACATGTTCACAAAAAACAAAATAGTGCTTGATCTGTCTATTAATTACATCCCTCCTGTTTTCAAGTAATTTGTACCTTCACATATATGCTCGTATTTTCTTTTGTAAAACTTCTTGCCAATCTTTAATCAATTTTTCCCTTTTTGGGGCCAAACATGAAACAGTTGACTTTTAATTTGTTTGTTTATGAGAATTTTCTAGAGCCTCCACCATACTTATTTACATGTGTACAAGAAAGGTTCTTATACATATATAAGAGGGCAAAGGGCATTATAGTAATTTCAAATGACATAAATGTTTGCATGGTCTTACATGTCTTTGGTCATGGGTGTCAAGTGAGCATGCCGGCACGTGTTTATACACGTTTCATACAGCAACACAATAATGGACCTTCACTCATCATACATTAACATAATAACGATGATAGCCCCCAAATCAACCAAGGCCCTGCCATACACAGCACGGAGGACATCTAAATTGTACAGGACAGTACCATCACTTCATGTACCTCTGCAGAAATTTACGGTGGAAATCACTCCTGATGGTGTCGTTGATAAACCGTTTCGGTGTCTTGGTCTCTCCGCGTGCCTGGTTCTTAAATACCACATCATCATCCCACCTGGAAACCACAAACACCCGAGATTAAGCTCGACATAACCCACGTGTAGTTTCAATCAGGACAAAAAAACATACTATATAACACAACAACCTCACCACCAGCATCCTACCTTCTCTTAACACTGAAGGAGCCTGGATTGTTGATATTAATCAAAGGGTTTCCTCGCATCAGTTCAGCCTCCTTCATCTTAGCCTCCTCTTCTGCTTGTTGCCGCTCCTGAAATGGAACAATTCTCGTTACATCCCCATAATCCAAATGTACACAAAAACCTAAAATCATGACTCAACGACAGACATGCAAAGATAACAAACCTTTCTAAGCTTCTCCTCGGCTCTTTCTTTCTTAATCCTCTCAAGCTCCGCCATTAGAGCTTCAGTGTCATCGTCATCATCTTCATCGCTGAACACAATTTGGCACTAATGTGTAAGAGCAACCAAGCATAGTGAAGTGCACTACTGGAGGCGCATGCTTTGCCGAGGGCCTCTGGCCCTCGGCAAAGGACTAGAAACCCTCGGCAAAGGCTTTGCCGAGGGCTGCCCTCGGCAAAGGCTTTGCCGAGGGCTGCCCTCGGCAAAGACCCCTCGGGGAATTTTTAAACGGCGAAGGGGTCTTTGCTGAGGGCCCTTTATCGGGCACTCGGCAAAGCCTTTGCCGAGGGCCAGGATCGCCCTCGGCAAAGAAAAGACGCCGTCAGATGCCGGCGCCGTAGGCGGTTTCTTTGCCGAGGGCCGACCCTCGGCAAAGAAATGGATTTTTTCTTGAATTTGTTTGCCGAGGGCCGACCCTCGGCAAATAAAAGTTTTTATTTTTTTTTAAATCTTTGCCGAGGGCCTCCTCTATGGCCCTCGGCAAAGAAATATTCAGGATTTTTTAAAAATTCTTTGCCGAGGGCCGGCCCTCGGCAAAGAAATGGTTTTTTTGAATTTTAACCCTTTGCCGAGGGCCTACTCCCTGGCCCTCGGCAAAGAAATTTTTAGGATTTTTTAAAAATTCTTTGCCGAGGGCCGGCCCTCGGCAAAGAAATGGTTTTTTGAATTTTTAACCCTTTGCCGAGGGCCTACTCCCTGGCCCTCGGCAAAGAAATTGGCAGCATTTTTTAAAAATTCTTTGCCGAGGGCCGGCCCTCGGCAAAGAAATGGTTTTTTGAATTTTTTAACCCTTTGCCGAGGGCCTACTCCCTGGCCCTCGGCAAAGAAATTGGCAGGATTTTTTCCAAAAAATCTTTGCCGAGGGCTATTGCTTTGGCCCTCGGCAAAGGACACTTCTTTGCCGAGGGCCTTGGTCATTGCCCTCGGCAAAGAGGCAGAAATTTAAATTTTTTTTTGGTTTTTTGCATTCCATCGACACAAGCATTTCATATATATACATATATATATCACACAGAACTCATTTTCTCACAATATATGACAACCATAATTGTGAACCACAAATCACAATATATTACAACGACAAGTCACATGTTCATCATCATTCACATGTTTATTACGACAAGTTAATAAAATCCAAGCACAAGTCACAACCATAAATCACAAATCACGCTAAAGTCCAACCACATCACCTAGCACGAGTCCTCATCAAGCTAGCCTATGAGACGATGGTGAAGGAAAAGCAGGATCACCCGGTGACGCACTAGCGGGTTGATTGGAACCCGCGGACTGAAGCTGCACAAAGGAGCAGAGATTGCATGTGTGAGTAATCCGGGAAAACAGTTTTGAAACTTAGAGATTGCATCTAGTATTGTAGGAATACAAAAAGATTAGACTCAATTGAAAATTTCGGCAGCACCTCCCCTGCACGGGGAGGTTTCCAAAACCTGCAAGAAACGACGGCACGAACGCCGACATCCACAACGGCACGAAGGCCGACATACATGCAAAGCACAAGCGAAAAGTGAACTTTCATACTTACAGGAGTAGCTGCAGGAGTAGGAGGTGGAGGAGCTGAAAACTGCACAGGTACACCCGATGCTTGCCCAAGACTTTGCATGATCACCATCATCTCCGCCATCTGCTTCTGCGCAGCCTCGAACGCGACCTTCTGGGCCTGCAGCTGTGCGGTCAGCTCCGCGTTCTGCTCTTGACTTTGCCTTTTTGTTTCTTGCAGCTCGGCCTGCAATATTTCACTCCAATGTATCAGTAATGCAAATCTAATTTAGGTGTTTAAATATGTACGCACGATGAGTAAAACATGAATTACCTAGAGTGCTTGGACCTGCTGCAGTGCTGGAGATGGCCGTGGACGTATGGGCTGGCTGGAGCTCGTGCTCCGTGCTCGGATAGCGTCAAGGGAGGGAACAGTGGTGGAGTCGATGGTGCCGTCTGCAATCCACAGCTGCCCGTGCTTCTTGCCTCCTCCGAGCCTCATGATCGCCTCTGCATCAATGGGCTCAGTGCGCACATTGTAATCTTCCCCATAGATCCTCCTTACTGTTGACGTGTACTCTTGGACTTTAGTGTACACGTTCGGGTTGGAGTACACCTGGGGCGGGGCAGCCGGGTCGAAGGAGACAAAGGACGACGCCCTGCCCATGTGAGACATAGCCCACGTAGAGAACTCCGAGATCTCCTCGCCCGGGTGCGCAGCCTCCTGCGAGAAAGACGGGAAGATGGTGAGAAATCAAATAGAATTGAGCGTCAAAATAAATGAAAGAAATCACTTACGTATGCTTGTTTGTATCCGGGGAGGCTACGACTGCCTTGATGGTGAGTTGGACCTTGCCTCATCAGACGCTGTTCCCGCTGCCTCTCGTGCGTGTCAACAAAGTCCTGTGATAACCACTTGTCCACGATCATGGCCCAGCACTCAGGATACGATCGGCACCACCAGGAAATCACCTACAAGTCATCGAGTATTTGACATATAAGAAGAAATTGAACCTACTTAATATCAGAACGAATCATTATGAATGTTATTCGCCTACCTCAAGGTACTGGTCCCGGGTCAGCGTAATCCGTCTTGCTTGAGGCTTGGGGAGGAACTGCCTAAGTACCGACCTGTAGTAGTCTATGTGGGCCTGGACGCGCCCATGGTGGTGCATCTCGGTGACATACTTCCTACAAGCTGCGGCAGCCGCCCGATCCGCCTGGGTCTCAAGTCCTTCTTCGGCCTTGAAATATTTTTGCATACAAAACCAATGTATCCATTCATTATTTCAATAAAAGATTTAACCAATGAATGCGATGTATTAAGCAATATTGTGCGAGAGAGACTTACCCAAAACTCCGCCAATACTCGCTCCTGCTTGTTGCGGTAAGTGTCATCCGTGACCAGCGCGTACCTATCCCAGTTGGAGGCCGGCTCCCGCACCACCGGCTCTTCGGACAGTTGCACAATGCCGGGGTACCATTTCCTGCACAAAACACCAAGGATGCTTGCGGGGGTGCGTGCTGGAGTACCCGACAAAACCAACCACGCCCTGCACAAGTGATTAAGAAAATTTATCAGTTTCTCTTAAGATTTCCAACATATCTTATGAAGTAGTTGTGATAACATCCATAGTTACTTACCTCTTTGCCATAGGCCGTATCACTGAGCGGTTGTGAGGAAGTGGAACCGGAGGGAGGCTCGTGGGACCTCGCTCGTAGAGAGTCCGGGTAGCGGTACCCTCTCCCTCGCCCTCGAGCGCCTCACCTCCCTTGCCCTCGAGTGCCTCGCCTCCCTCGCCCTCGAGCGCCTCGTCTCCCTCGCCCGTCTGCTGACCCCTCTCGTCCTCGGACGAGGACGAGGCTGTGGCCATCACGTGCTCCTCCTCTAGCACCTCGTCACGTGTCGTGGGAGGAGACCGCTGCCTCCTGCGGCGGCTGCCCCTGGTCCTCCTCTCGTCACCTTCTGCGGACGCTACCCCGGACGACGACCCCTCACCTCGAAGGAGAGGGCGGTCTCTCCCATAAACCGAGGGCGTGTCACGGCGTGGACGTCTACTCGCCATCTTTGTCCAATCACCTGCAATCACAAAGAATGAGGATAGGTCCTAATCCCACCCGCGGATACATAGATGAGGTCAGTTTCCATGCTCCGCTCCTCTCCGAGACAGAATTTCGGCAGCACCTCCCCGCTGTTCTCCCGATACACGTCCTGCAAGGGAGAGTGTGTATCCGGAGAACAACAGGGAGGTGTTGCTGAAACTCCTTCCCGGACCGGAGCGGACCATGGAAACTAACCCATCAACGCATCCACGGGCTGTCCAAAAAATGTGGACAATCCGAAACAGATACGGTCGCATATACGCAAAGATCCGCATACCTACGACCGTATCTCTTTCGGACGGGAGACGCCTAACTGGGTTACACGCGGGCTACGACAGACATGCGCAAAAAGAGGTTATTTATACCTAGGGTGTCGGTGAAGTAAGGCTAGCGGGGCAGTGGCGAATCGACGCAGTGGCGAGGCGACGCAGTGACGGCAGAACCGCGACGTCGACGAAGACGATCGGGGTCCTCCGGGTCCCCTCCGACGTACTCTTCTCCTGCATAAAAAGACAATAGGTTATTTTTTGTTCAAAATTTCGGCAGCACCTCCCCTGCACGGGGAGATTTCCAAAACCTGCAAAAAAACGACACGATGGCCGACATTCACAACGGCACGAAGGCCGACAACCACAACGGCACAAAGGCCCTCATATCAACTTACGGCACAAAGGCCCACACAACCAAAATGGCACGAAAGCCGACAACCACAACGGCACGAAGGCCCTCATAACAACTTACGGCACGAAGGCCCACACAACCACATACGGCACGAAGGCCGACAACGAGAGTTTTACCTAGGGTTGCGGTGGAGTCAGGCGTCGCGGTGCGGAGGTCACTTTCTTCTCCGGTGAGGTCGAGCGGCGTCGGAGTACTCCTCTCCCCCTCTTCCCTTTCTTCTCTCCTTTTCCCCTTCTTCTCCTTCTCTTCCCCTTCCTCCTTCTCCTCTTCTTCTCCTTTTCTTCCCTTTCCTCCTTCTCCTCTTCTCCTTCTCTTCTTCCTCCAACTTCACCCTCTGCCTCCTCCCCTCCAACAGCAGCCAGCGACGGAGGTGGCCTGGGGGCTGGGGTCGGGGCGGGAAGGCCGGTGAGGGGGAGCCACCGGAGGGCTGGCCGGGGCGGTCGACCTCCCCTTGCTCGACTGAGACGGGGAACGGAGGAAGGGTGCGACCTCGGCCGCCACTGGGCGTGGTGGGGCGGCGGGGGCGCGCTGGGCGGCCGAGGGCGGGGCGGCGGGCGCGCGGCGCGAGGCGCGGGCGCGCGGCGCGGCAGCGGGCACGCGGCGCGAGGCGCACGGCGCGGTGGTGGAGGCGCGGGGCGACCCGCGTGCACGCTCGGCGGTGGGGCACGCGGGGCTGCCGGGCTCGGGGCGGCCAGGCGCGCAGCGGCGGCCGCGCGGCGGCGGGGCTAGCGGCGGCGGTGCTGGAGGCGCGGGGCAGCCCGGGTGTGCGCGCGGGGCGGCCAGGCTCGGGGCAGACGGCGCGCGCAGCAGCGGGCGCGCGGCGGCGGGGTGCGCGGCGGCGGTGGTGGACGCGCGGGGGCCGGCCTCGAGCGGGCCCGTGGGGAGGGAGACGGTCGACGTTTTTTTTTTAAATTTTGGATCGGGAATTTGGGCTGCGTCCCGATTTAGGGTTCGGTCCTTTGCCGAGGGCCCAGATGCACGGCCCTCGGCAAAGATTTTTTATTTTTATTTTTAAAATTCTTTGCCGAGGGCCACGGGGAAGGCCCTCGGCAAAGAGCCCTCAGCAATTTTTTTAGTGTTCGGTCCTTTGCCGAGGGCCCAGATCCACGGCCGTCAGCAAAGATTTTTTATTTTTATTTTTAAAATTATTTGCCGAGGGCCACAGGTAAGGCCCTCGGCAAAGAGCCCTCGGCAATTTTTTTTTGGTTTTTTTAGCCCAGTTTTTTTGTGGTGCTACAATACATTGTTTTGAACTCAATTTTAAAATTCAGGCCAATTTTGATTTTGTTTTGTATATTTCCTTAATTTATTTCGATTCTTTGATTTTTTTTGAATATGTCAAATTTGAACTGCAGGTGCATGGAATATTGCAATGTAGTGTTTCGAAAAATGTTATTCATGTTAATTGGTGCATGTTGAGTCCCTATCCACGAGCTCGCATCAATTTTTCACGCATCTTGTTCGCGTAACATGGCGACCGACTTGCCGGGAAAGTGTTTTAAAATTATATAAAATCCATACGAAGTCCGAAAATCACGAAACTTGGCGAGATGTCATGTTATCGTATGTGTAGGCTGTGGTAAAAAATTGAGAAGGGTTCAAAACAAAATCAAAATTGGCCTGAATTTTTTACCACAGCCTACACATGCGATAACATGACATCTCGCCAAGTTTCGTGATTTTCGGACTTCGTATGGATTTTATATAATTTTAAAACACTTTCCCGGCAAGTCGGTCGCCATGTTACGCGAACAAGATGCGTGAAAAATTGATGCGAGCTCGTGGATAGGGACTCAACATGCACCAATTAACATGAATAACATTTTTCAAAACACTACATTGCAATATTCCATGCACCTGCAGTTCAAATTTGACATATTCAAAAAAAATCAAAGAATCGAAATAAATTAAGGAAATATACAAAACAAAATCAAAATTGGCCTGAATTTTAAAATTGAGTTCAAAACAATGTATTATAGCACCACAAAAAAACTGGGCTAAAAAAACCAAAAAAAATTGCCGAGGGCTCTTTGCCGAGGGCCTTACCTGTGGCCCTCGGCAAAGAATTTTAAAAATAAAAATAAAAAATCTTTGCCGAGGGCCTATCCTGGCCCTCGGCAAAGGTCTTCTTTGCCGAGGGCCTAGCCTCGGGCCCTCGGCAAAGCCGATTTATAAAAAAAAAAATTTGGCCGAAAACTGGTTTTTAAAAAATCTTTGTCGAGGGCCTAGTCTGGGGCCCTCGGCAAAGACTTAAAAAAAAATTTGCCGAACCTTTGCCGAGGGCCTAACGGGTGGCCCTCGGCAAAGTTTGACGGGAAATGGCCGCCGTGACCCAACGGGCCTACTTTGCCGAGGGCATCTTTGCCGAGGGCCAAGGCCCTCGGCAAAGATTTGATTTGCCGTGGGCCTGTCTTTGCCGAGGGTCATACCCTCGGCAAAGGCCTCTTTGCCGAGGGCCGTTCTTTGTCGAGGGCTCCTGTGTCTGGCCCTCGGCAAAGAGTCTCTTTGCTGAGTGCCCGATATTTGGCCCTCGGCAAAGACTCAGGCCCTCGGCAAAGTACGCGTTTCCAGTAGTGGTGGTAGTGCTCTAAATTATGGAAACACAGCCGAAATAAGATATTTGCTCTAAACAATGTCAAGAAAGGCGCTGCCTTATTTTCTCTGCCCATTTGAAGTGAAAGCAGCCTTATCACAGGAAGCTGAAGCTAATTGTGATACTACGCTAGGCAATGCACAATAGTGGATATTAACCACTACTCCAGAAGTGAGTAGCCTTGTGGCCATACCGCCATACGAATTTTTACTGAAGTTGACACGGAAAAAAAACATTTGAAGCCATTCTACAAAATAATTAATGCAGTTGCAAGTGCAGTTCAGCCTGCTAAAGAAAGAAGAATCCCAGAAGCATTTCACAAAAGTAGGGTTCATAAACACCCATCAATGAGATGGACAATGATACATACCTCTCATCATCACTTTTAGGCTCCACATCGGAGTCATCTGCATCAATTTCTCGTGGAACTATCTTATCCTCCGCCTCTCTCTTTGAACCTATGAGTTACAGCAAGAAAGGAATAAGTTGTCACTAAGCCACAGCATAAACAGATATTGATGCAGCGTTCGTTCCACCAACCTTCTAAGAGTAGCTGGCTTGAACTTTTCCGTCGGTCTCTTTCTTCTGCAGGCAAGAAGATAGATATTGTTACTGATTATACATACCAGTTACAAACTTACCCTGTACAGAAAACACAAAAGAACGAGACAGAGAAAGTAGGTCTACCAGCATAGGACTTATCCTTGGAAGAGTAGTGCTTGTGCTCACGTTCCTCAAGTTCCTCCCTAAGGTTCCTCTTCTGTAACTCCTCTTGGGTCTGTTGACCGTCTTTTCTGTACACATGGGCAAAAATAGTGAGTCGTGTAGGAACAAACCTCAGCCTGACATATATTGGCAACAAAAATATACAGCCAGCGGCTTTGACGGAGACATTCAGTGAGGATAATTATAGGGAATACCTTAACCATCTGTGAGGGGGTTGGTTGTGATTCCCAGATACTAACAGGGAACATATACATCTTTGTAAGCAATATGTTGGTGGTGCTGAAATTTTCTTTGCCTTAACAAAGCAAATTCAGCAATTAAGATTTGTACAACTATCGCCTCTCCAAACTCCGTTCAATGGACAAGACATGTGACCAAGTCTATGCTTTATGCCTTTGTTTTCCTAGACAAGATAGAATGCCAAGTTACTAGCTGGATATTAGGAAATATTCAACCTTGCATAAGCACCTAGCTGTCCCTTTCGATTTGCAAACGTAATCCAAATTACATACATGGTGGTAGTCATAACGATTGTCAGAGGTGGAGCAAAAGCAAATGCATTTCGTTGTTTGAAAGCAGTCATGTGGTGCAGAAAGGCTAATCAAGCAGGATTAATAATTGTATCAGTGTAGTGAAAACGTATGAGTTACCAGATTCTTTAAAAAATCAACAGCTATCTACCAGAATATTAAAAAGAGGTTGTTAAAAAAATGAAGTTGTCTTCAGGTCCTTCCACCAAATCAAGCATAAAGTGAGTGAATTAATTTTTTACACAGCATGAATGCAAAAAGTGAGACATCTTAGAAATGGCCAGAGCGCCATGCTATATCTGTCCTTTCTAAATACCAGCTAGGAACTGCATATCCTGCATCTTTCTAGCTAACTATGAAAGCTGTTATCAACAGTTGAGAGTTCGGACTGTAGTGCCAAATACTTGTCCAATGTAGGCTATTTGACTGGAAGTCAGGATCCCTAAGATGATTTGCTTTGTGTTTGTACATGGTTAATTCGACAATTGGACCAAAACTTTAAGAGAATAATATAACATGTTTACATGGATTAGGATTAATGGATTTCCTGTCAGATTTTAACTCCAGCAATTCTCCAACTACTACTTTGTTTTTTGGACTACGATCTTATCGGTGATCTGGTCGAAAGTGGAGGCAGTGGAAGCAAGAGCTCCTGCTGTATGTCAGTTGCAATATCTAGATGTTCATGGCAACTGAACAACAGCAGGCATGCATCTGCTCTGGTTTTTGGTAGACTCTGCAGCCACCTTCTTAATGTTGCACTTACAAAGATGAAGTAATTAATATTTCAGCATACCACCAAATAGACATATACTAATAGTAATATCTAAAGTGGAATGAGTTGTCAAATGAACTCAACATCAGCAGATAGTTGGTGGTGTATGTTACTTCCTACTGAATAGCACCATCATCATCTACGTAAAGCAACTCTGGACTAAAGTATATTATAAAAAGAAACTGATGCTGGAAGAAATGAAAACCATACCATCTTAACATTTGATTTGGATATACTTTTTCAGCACTTAAAATAAAATGATTTTGAAATGCTAATGTAGGCACTCACTGGGTAATTCAAAATTTTAAGTTGTAGTAACACATCACACGTGGTACAGAAAGGCTAATCCAAATGTTGTACACCTGTCATTGCTTTATTCAGGAGCTCCTCATGGTGGAGGCCGGCAAAAACACAGCAGCGAAAGAGACGTAGTGGAGGAATCAAAGAAATATACAGAGGCAACGCAGGTGACGAGCATTGTTACTGCGCTTATCGCGACTGTGGCATTTGCCTCGGCTTTCACATTGCCTGGAGGTTACCGAGCAGACGGCGCTGCTGCTGCAGGCACGGCAGTGCTTGCTGGGAAGAGCTATGCTTTCGACGCGTTTATCCTCGCCGACACGCTGGCATTCATCTTCTCCATGGCGGCTACATGTTCTCTCGTCTATGCCGGGTTGCCGATTATGGACATCTCCATCCGCAACTGCTACTACAACGTTTCGGCGGTCTTGCTGCAGAGTGCAGCGAGGAGTTTGGTGGCCGCTTTTGGCTTGGCCTTGTACAGTTGTACGTCGTCCTGGCTCCAGTTGATTACAAGACTGCAGTTGCTGTCTGTGCTATTGTTTTCGCAACTTCGCTGTATGGGAACATGGGAGCTCTGCAGGTTGCTCATGTGGCAAACACGGCCCGCACTCGGATTGGAATGCGACGACTTGTGGTATGCTCTTTCACAGCAGTAATTAGTCTTGGTGCCTTGGTAAACTTTGGGTCCTACATAATAATATTCGGTCTCCCAGCAATTCTCAAGTGTTGGCGAGATAACACTACTTTATAGTATGTGCCAAGATTGATTAGAGCTAGCTAATCACATTCATAGTACCGTACCATTTGTTCCTCTGCTCAATATATATATTATCCTTTGTTACCAGCTGTACTTTTTAGATAATGGAACCAGCTATGTTGTTGTATTATTTGTCAATAAAACTGTTTTTTTATTGGTAAATCTATTTTTTTCTTTAAAAAATATAGTTTCTGCTGCATCACTTGAAAGGTTTCCTGCACCTTCCATTTGTCGCACATTATAACCGCATCAGGTATACAAAGAGCTACCATGCATTGATTGATTCCATTTTCCTTCCGATAATTCTTGGCCACGGTCACCCGTCCCGTCCAGACGCGGCTGCTCCACTCGTCCGCTTTGCCGTTCGCTCTCTTAAATAAAAAAATCCCCTGCGCTTATCCCTTCCACTCCTCCACTCGTCCGCTCTGACGCTCTCTCTCTCTCTAAAAAGAAGCTTCACTGCCCTTATCCCTTCTGCCTAGATCCGTGCCATCCTCTTCCCTCATCAGATTCCTCACCTCAAAGGTCCATCTCTTCCCCACCCCAGCACCGTCGCCCGGCTAAGGCTCGGACCCAGTGGCACCTTGCTGCTCGCGGCAGCTTCTCCTGCCAGTCCTTAATGCGGATGCGACGACGCTCCATCTCATCATCGAGCCACTGCTGTTCACTCCCCATGCCCCCCTCCTGGTCCCTGATAGTGGGCGCCGCCTCCGGTTCCGCATCCCGGCGGTGGTTGTGCGAGAGGACACGCGGCAGCGCTTGCAGTTGAGGTTGCAGCCATCCTCGTTCTCCAAAGCTTGCTGGGTGTTCCCCACCTGGCAGGCCATGGCCGCCAACGACGTCGTGTTTCAAGTGTTTCAGGTCTATGTTTCAGGTGTTTCAGACGTTTGTTTTAAATATTTTTATCTGGATGTTTCAAAAGTATATCTTGGAGTTGCACATGTTGCAAGGCTACACACGCATGTTTTAAGTGTTTCATCTATTTCAGACTTATGTTGTAAATGTTTTATCTGGGTGTTTCAAAAGTAGATCTTGGTGTTGCACATGTTGTGATGATTACGTGACACCTTCGGATAAGACCATTGATTATAAGGTGAGCTCATTCCTACATTTGCATAGTGATTTTTTATACAATTCACTTGGTTGCACATGTACATGTCATTATTTGATTGTAGGTACAAATGTGTCTCAACGTGCAAGTCCATCAAAATTGAACTTTCAGGTCATCGGTAGCCCGACAATACTCCATTGGGAAGGCCATAACTCTTTCATCCGGAGTGAGTTTGAGGTCCATAAGCACTTGATGGAAAGCTTATTTGATGAACTTTCAAATAGATCTGGTAGCACCTCAATATCACATCAGCAAAGTCTTAAAATCGTCAATACATTCTGCCGTTGTTTCTGTCGGGTGCTACGATGTCGTCGCGGGCTTGTTATTCACACTTGGGACCCAGGCCTAAGTTAGAGCACGCCCCAAGAAGATGGAGAACACCTAAGAGATTACCAAAGACATCCTCCTCCTTGGCCACCACCTTAGGAGACAAGCAAGGCCATCAAGACAAGTTGGAGTTCCAATCCAAGTCAAGTTCGAGTTCATCTCGGGCTTCAGGAGCAGCGTGTAGTAAAACGGACGCCCAGGTTGCATACGGACTCCGTTTTCGATGATCCACATATGAATGGAAATATAATTTGATAAGGTAACTAATGAAAGTGGTCCCACATCAAAATTCCATCAGAATCAACAGGAATCGTCGAAACAAGTTGACATCCAGAATCTATCAGGGCGCTGTGTCGCCGTCTTTTGGGCCTTGTAACGTGTTGGGACACGATGTAGACATGAAGAGAGGTCCTTGGACGCCCCTTAGCCTATATAATCAGTAGCCGTCACCTACGTTAGGATTGGGTTTTTGCTTTAGATCAATCTGTCGTTGAACAGTCGTCGTTATCGGTTTATGAAACCCCACATTCGAGATCTTAATCATATATCTGCAATTGTCACTATACTTGAGTTGCGTGTTATCTTGTTTTTGCTTATGTTTTTTGATTCGCAGCAGGGATTAGCCTTCTTGGCGAGGTCAACCGGATTGTGACATGGTTGATAACCAGAGAAGATGTGGTGCTAAGGTAGCAGGGTCTGGGTCTTTGTGATTTGAAGTCGGATCGGTGTGTCGTCGGCTCATCGCTCTCCACCAAATCGATAATTATCTTAACCTGACGGAAGATCGGGAACCCATCCCCATTATGTTGCAATGGCTACATACGTATGTTTCAAGCATATGTTTTAAGTGTTTCATCTGTTTTTAGGTTTACGTTGCAAATGCTTCATCAAGATGTTTTGAAAGTAGATCGGGTGTTACATGCCGCCATCTGCCTGCAGCTGCTGGTGTGCCGCCGTGGTTCACATGCCGGAGCCTGAGGCCTGCAGACAACTCAACAGCGTGCATGTGCAAGCAGGGTAGGTGGGTTGGGGTCCTAGTTTCGCCGTGTGGGCGTGGGGCGAGGTTCCACCGTGCAAACGGTGGATGGGCGCGGGGGCACGATTTTTGCCATGCGGGGCGCGGGATGGACACAGGGGTGCGATTTTGGACATTTGGCACTAATTTGGAACGGGATGGGAGCGCGTGGAAGTGATGCGTGACGGGAGCGCGGGAGGTGCGTCCGGACGCGGGCCTGGGGCCAGACGTTCGAGCGCTATTTAATCCATTTTCCTTTCCATTCCCTATCTAGGGCAGAACATGGTTTCAGTATTGTTGACGCGAAGATCGGTCATGTATGCCACAAGTGCTAGATTGCACCGGTCACAAACAGATTGAACAGCTCAGTGAATGCACACAAGGTCGGCCTAGCCGATCACAAGGCTGGCCAGGCCAATCTAGACCAAGTAGGAGCCAAAAAGTCGGCCTAGCCGAGGATTAGACGACCTATACCCTGCCGGATAAGGATTTCCCTAGGTTTCGCTCAGGAAATGATAGCTATCACACTTACGTGGTGGAGAACGACGATGTTTACGAGCAAACCAGTAAAGGATAAACAATCGCGTTTACGTCATGGTGGTGGTTGCATCCGATAGTGGAGAATAGAGTAATTGGTGGTAGGTGAACCCTATGATAGTAGAACATTTCTAGGTCACACCACAACCCACTAGGGATGTCGTGTTACCACTGCCGGATCAAGCCATGACCCGACATTGGCATATCACTGTGGGTTCTGCTCTGACCCAACAATGATATCCCCACTACAAATGCGATTTGTGGCTTTAAACGACAGCGATATATCATTGTCTGGTTGTGTTCCAACCCAACAACACTGTAACTGCCGGTTTGCGGCTCTAAACGACAGCAATATATCACTGTCGGGTTGTGTTCTAACTTGACCGCACTATAATTGCCTGTTTGTTTTTTTTTTCTCGAATACGCATGAGAGCTGCGTATCATTGCATTTAAGAAGATTAGAGTTTATGTTACAAGAGTATCCGGCTTAGCCGGTGGCACTGTGGAGCTATATTGAGAAACAAAACAACCGGAAGATAAATGATGCTAGGCTGATGCCGTTCAGCCAAAGCTCTCAATCCCATAGCTCCGGCTTCGATCCAGCGATCCGCTTCCATTTTGATGATTTGGAGCAGTTCAGCGATCGTCGCCGTGGCTTCTCGGAAACATCTTGTGTTCCGTTCTTTCCTGACCTGCCAAGATACCAAAGCAAATAGAGAATTGATCCCCTTACGCTGCTGGCCATTGGCAAGTTTACGCAGCTTCCTCCACCATGAGATGGTTGTGTGAGCGCCTTGGGGCAGATGTAAGCCAACGGCCTACAAAACGAAGTGACATACCTCCCTTGTGAATGGGCAGCACGCAATGATGTGGTCAATTGTTTCAGGAGCTTGGTCGCAAAGGTAGCAGTGATCTCGTGCATCCAGACCGTGCCGAGCCCGTCGATCAGCAGTCCAGTGCCTGCGTTTCATCGCTAACCACAAGAAGATCTTCACACGAAGCGGCGCCCATGCTTTCCAAATCAACTTGTGTCCTCTGAAAAGAATTGCTCCTGAATGCAGCATGTTGTATGCCGACTTTGCTGAGTAGGCGCCGTCTGGTGTCCAGCGCTAGATTAATTTGTCCGGCTGAGCATTGAGGCTGATGTGCTGGAGGGTGTTCCACAGTTCAAGATACTCGATCACCGCTGTCTGTGACATGCCGCCGTTGATGGCACGCACCCACTGCCTGTTCTGCTTCTGCAGCCCCTCCCTGACAGTTTGCCGATGCTGAATATGTGTTGGGACTAGCTGTAGGAGGCACGGTGCGATGTCACAGATGCATTCCCCGACGATCCACTTGTCTTCCTAGAACAAGGCAGTGCGCCCATCTCCAACCCGGTAGAATGCGGAAGCACGGAAGAAGGCCTGTACCTCAGGAGCCGTTTTGATCGGCAACTCACTCCACGCTCGGTCACTGTCTGTCTTTTGCAACCATAGCCAACGAGCTTGTAGGGCGTAGCCTTGCAACTTGAGGTCGCTGACCCCCAGGCCGCCGAACTCAGTCGGCTTCAGACCGCAGGCCACGCCACCATGCACTCCCCGCGGACAGAGGCGTCGCTGCCCACCCAGAGGAATTTCCTGCATATTGCATCAATTTCCTTCCTAGCCCATTGTGGAAGGTTTTCAGCCATCATTGCGTAAATAGGGACAGCACGCAGTACTGACTTGATCCACACGAGTTGCCCACTTCGCGCCATACTCGACAACGGACTGCACCTGAGCTTTGGGGATTTGTTTGATGCTCAAAGGCAGACCAAGGTACTTGATTGGGAACGGCTGCACCTGACACCCTAGGATGTTGATGATTTCTTCCAGGTTCTCATCCTCTCCATAGATAGGAGTGATGGAGCATTTGGCCATGTTTGTCTTGAGCCCGGAGGCTTCCCCAAAGATGGTCAGGATCTCCTTCACCGCGGTCGCTTCCTGCACTGTTGGCCTGACGAAGAGCATAACGTCGTCCGCATAAATACTGCACTGATATTTGATCTCATGCGGTTGCATCCTCCTGATTACTCCATCTCTGCATGCTTTTTGGAACATCCTGTGCAAGACATCCATAGCAATTATGAATAGCAGAGGCGACATCGAATCTCCTTGGTGAACTCCCCTCAGATGCGCGATTGGAGGCCCTTGGTGACCATTTAGAATGATCCTGGACGATGCCGTGCTCAGCAGGGTAGCAATCCATCTACGCCAAGTAACTCCGAATCCACGAGCTTACAGGACGTTGAGGAGGAACAGCCAAGACAGGGTGTCAAAGGCTTTAGAGATATCGAGTTTGAGGAGCAGCATGGGCACTTTGTTTTTTCTTATCGGAACCGCCGCTCGTTGTATATATTTGAATTTGAAGTTGTCTTGGATGTTCCGGTTCTGATGAATGCGTTCTGATTCTTGGCAATGAGGTCGTCAATTCTTGGCGCCAAGCGCAGTGCCAGAATCTTGGATACAAGCTTGGCGAAGCTATGTATCATGGTAATAGGCCTGAAATCACCAGGACACGCCGCCCCGACCTTCTTGGGCAGCAAGACGATGAGAGCGTTGTTCAGTCTTGACTTGGAACGGTTGTCAGCGTGCGTGAAGGTCTGGATAGCCGCCATGACTTCTGGCTTGATGATGGGCCATGTCGCCTTATAGAACGCACCCGTAAATCCGTCCGGGCCCGGTGCTTTATCACTCGGCAGCGCCTTGATTGCATCCCAGACCTCCTCCTCAGAGATTTCAGCTTCCAACTCCGAGAGGTCGATGACTTCAATACCCAGCGCCTGGAAGTTTAAAGTGGTTCGACCATCAGCCGCCGTGCCGAAGACGCCGGCGAAATGCTCGTGTAACCTCCATGGCTGTATGGTCTGCAATGGTAGAGCCGCCCACGTTCAGCGCTGGGATGTAGTTGCGGCGCTGGCGTCCCCGAGCGATTAAGTGGAAGTACGCCGTGTTGGCACTCGTGACCGCTGCCTTGCCATCGTTCTTTCCAGGAACGACAGGCCGAGGCATCTCATCTTGGTACGTTTCCGTAGCCCGGCCTCCTCTTCCGTAAGCCCTCTAGACTCCTGGGCGATGTCCAACTGAAGGATCAGCTCGCGTGCCATCAAGAGCTGCGCCTTGATTTCGCCAATTCTTGTTGCTGCCCAGCTTTGCAGCATCAATTCGCGTTCCAAGAGATAATAGGTGTATTATACATACATTGAATGAAACAACTGGTGCACGATGCCGGGCGATCAAGCCGCCGCGACGAGTAGCTCTACCAGCCCTGTTGGAAACGGCTGGGAACAGCTCATTGAGCGCTGCCACCTGATTGGAATCAAGCGGAGGGACCCTTGTATGTGCGTTTGGCCGCCGAGGACGGCGGCGCCAGACCCGTTTTCTTCATCAGGAGAACTTCGCCTCTCTTAGATGCCGGAATGTGGTCCATCTTTTGTGCTGCAATGCGGGAGCTCCGGATCGGCAAGCTCAGTTTCCGTAGCGGTGATTGCGCTGTGTTCTTCACCTTATTGGTGTACTCGGCAAGGCGTCGGGCAGCCTCCCGCGGTGTAGGAGTACCAGCAGAAAGGTCGCCCATCGTGTAGGTGTAGGCTCCTGCAGGGGCTGTGTCCCCGGAGACACCCGGAGCAGCCTCCCCGGAAGAGACGGTCGCCGTAACGGGTGGAGGCCTGGATGCATCCACAGTCATCCGTCTGCCGTGCACCCGTTTCGATCTCTGCCGAGGTTGGCGCGATGATCTGTGTGGGAGAGACATCGGCCATGTGATCAGCTTGCGTGTCGAGGATCTCCAGAGCCGGCGCGACCGGAATCAACTTGGCAGTGTTAGAATGTGTGGTTAACCTCCCTGGTACGTCCAGGTTCTTTGTACTTAGATCTGATCCTTTCGGTTGTTATAGATAGGAGGTGATCCTTGATTGTAGGGATTTCTTTGTAATCCTGTTGTAACCATATATGTGTACATGCCACCGTCGAGAGGCTTTTTCCTTAGCCTATATAACACGCAACCCAGGGCCTGAGCACGGCACCTGATTCCACCTATTCTCACATGGTACCAGAGCCTTATTCCTAACGGAGTCGTAGTATGGCGTTCCCATCTTCCTCTACGGTGCTCGCCGCCATTTCCCTCGGTTTCCTTCTAGTCACCGAAAAGCTCACTAGGAGCAATCACGCCATGTGGCAGGCGCAAGTCCTGTCTGCCCTGAGAGGTGCTCAGGCCGAACACTTCATCGACCCGGCGGCTCGGCCGCCGGAGAAGTACCTCGCCCCAAAGGGCGACAAGAAGACGGATGATGAACCACCCGTCGTCAACCCCGAGTACGAGAAGTGGGTGGCCAAGGATCAGCAAGTTCTCAGCTACTTGTTGACATCTCTTTCGCGAGAGATCGGCTCGCAAGTCACCACGGTGACCACGGCGGCGTCGGCATGGGCTGCCATCGGGACGCTGCATGCGTCCCGGTCAAGGGCGAGGGTCATCAGCACCAGGATGGCGCTCGCCACCGCGTCCAAGGGCGTGACGTCTGTAAGTGATTATTTCGCTAAGATGAAATCGTTGGCAGATGAGATGGCGTCCGCTGGGCGCAAATTGGAGGACGAGGAGCTAGTCTCCTATATCCTGACCGGATTGGACTCAGAGTTCGATTCGGTCGTGACGGCGGTGTCAACACGCGTGGAACCCATCACCGTGAACGAACTCTTCGCCCAGCTTGTCGCTCATGAGCAGCGACTGGAGATCCGAGGCGGTGGACAACATTCCTCGGCGAACATGGCCGCCAAGGGCGGCCGCCGCGACTACTCCAACAATGGCGGCCGCGGTGGTGGTCGTGGCTACCGCGGCGGCTCTAGCAGTGGTGGACAGAAAGGAGGCCGCGGTGGAGGACGATTCCAATCCGGGGTCTTCTGCCAACTCTGCGGCAAGGATGGACACCCGTTTGTGCGCTGCTACAAAAGGTTTGACAAATCCTTTTCAGGACCACCGCAGAAGAGTGCCTCGGCTGCAACCAGTTCGTACGGGGTCGATACAAACCTTAAAACTAATATTGTGAAAATCTTGCAACTAAAAGATATGTAGGGAGAGGCATGACGACAGGCAAGATTGGGCCATGCAATATATTATATTTACATCCTTAATAAAAGAAAATAGAACACTTCAACGTGTTGCATTGCGTGTCCTAGGAAAAAATGCAGCAAAAGTGCGGAAAGGGCAATTAGGCTCAACACTCAGGGTACGGGTCATGGAGCGGTTTAACCTAGTCGTACAAGCTTCCGATGAAGAGCACCATGAAGTCAGTGAGCCTAGGCAGTGACAACATCAGCTCATTGTTCAGCCCAAGTAGCGACAATATCACCTCAGTGTTGGCCCTCAGAGCGTTTGTCACCACGACGCACTTTAGGTTCTGGCCTTCTACACATACTAGCGTGTCCGTGCGTTGCTATGGAACAGTAAAACTTTTGTACTAAAAACACAAGGATCACACGATAAAATAACAATATTGTAAAAATGTTAAAGTGACATTTAATCCAAAAAACAAAATTAGTGAAATTAACACCATCACGGAGAGTGCGGCGTTGTAGGCTCACCGACTCGGTAAGGGCCGAGCGATAACCTTGCCCATACCTATAACAATCCAAAACTTAATGAATTAGCCAAGAATTTACGAGTAATCAAGTATGTTTTAGAGAAAGAAGAATCGATGTGGTAAAGATAGAAAGGATAAATAGATCAACAGAACTATCATAATTGTCATGAACTTTTTAAGGTTTTTTCTAAGCAGCTAGTTCTCAGTTTGCTATACAATGTCAAAAGATTTGTGCATCCACCGGATAGCAATCTGGACACTAATAAACTTCGATCACATTAGAGAAGTTGCCAATGCCAGACCTTAATCTTTGTCCAAGAAAATACAAAAGATATACCCTACAACAATCGTCACCTATGTGGCCGGTGTACAGTAGTCACCGATGGTACTTCTCCTTATCCTTGGTCACTTTTGGAGGCTGCAACTTCACGTCACCATTGAAATTGTAATTGGTAGTAGACACATTGCTCTGTTAAGATATTATCATATTGAAATGGTTCCACGGTATTAACAAATTCGTAAAGACTCATTGCTGGACGAACTGCTAGGAATTTGTTTCAATCTATAGTGTATAACACTTACTAAAATTGGATAAGAAGCAGAATTTTGAACCACCACAAGATGTCTAGTAGAAGAGGGAAATATACCTTTTTTCTCGATCACATTGTCTATCTCAAAATGAATTAGTGTAACCATGCCTTCAGATACCTTTCTATTTGGATCTTCAATTGATAGAAAAAAACTGTCATTTAGGATTACATTCTCTTGGATCAATACATCTAACAATGACGCTAGATCCCACAAATACATAATCCGGTACCACACAACAGCATCGATGACCAAAGAATCAATATACTACCAAGATTAGCTTAAACATGTGTTGTCAAAGAGCTTGGTAAATGGAAGCAATTATATTCTATATTTCATTTGCCGTGAAGGCATCAACAGAATGAAAAACGAAGCTGTAGGAAAGACTTACGGAAAAAAACAAATTTTTGATTTGACTTTTGGTTCTCGTAGACAACTGGTTACTCAGGGGTTAAATACTAAATAATCTAATAGTATATCAATCCAGTTTTGGTCTTGCTGATATAGGTTAACAAGCAATATCAAAACTAAATAACCAAGGAGCATACTTTCTCTGTACCCTATTAGTCTATGTAATACAAGTCTATAAGGTGATAGCAAAATTACTCGCAAATAGGCTGACCAGACATCGTCAGTGAACAGTAACGTGCCTTTGTGCCGGGACGATTGATCACTGATAACATTCTTTTGGCTTATGAGTGTGTGCATGCTATTAATAATAGAAAAAAAAATGAAAATCTGGTCTCTGTGCAGTGAAATTAGATATGCATAAAGCATTTGATAAGAGTTGAATGAAGATTTTTGTAGGTTACATTTGTTTTTTCTAGTCATGCCTGATTAGCTAACAGAGGTAAATTTTGTCATTTTTGTATTTGTATTGAAAAAAATTACCAAGCTTTATCTAGTGAATTCGATCACACAAATAGTGCAGATATGTATATGTAGAGTTGTAGATCACTAACCTGCTCTTCTAGAGTTCCATGATTTTGGCATAAAGATTTATATTGCAGTACCTGAATGCAGTAGTGGCTTAGAGGCATGTATTGGCATGAATAATTGAGTTCTTGCAACTAAAAAGCAAACTGAATGCAAGAAACATCTCAGCTTTTTTTTAAATACATCCCCGTGCAATCCAATACATGCATTCCATCGAACAGTTTCAGACTTTCACTGCACTCAACAAGTGATTTAGGATTAGTTAGTATAGCAGTCAGAACATAATATGTTTTTGTTTTACCATCGAAGCAGCATTTGCCTATTAGATTATCTAGTCAAAATAAAATTAAAATGTAATAGTGAACAAAACCAATGAGTATGATAGGGGAACTGGAAAAATTACTGGCTATGGACAGCTTTCGGCCCATAATTTTTAGTCTTCTAACATATGTCAATTGGGAAAAACAAACATTATCATTGAAACTATATAAATGGTGGGAAAACATACATATTGTCTGAGAAATCGCAGCTGATCCTCAATCGACATATATTCAGTATATACTCATTGGATCCAACATAATGTTTGTTTGAACATGTTTGGGTGATCCAGCTCAAATATCCAGAAAGAAAAAAAAAGATAAACATTAGAACAAAAGGTAAAAACCGCAAGCACATTTCTCTGGGAAATTTCGACAAACACCTCCCCTACATGGCTACTGAACCTACTTGAATGCCGGAATGCCCATTTGTGAGTGGTGCTACAGGGGCACATCTCTTCCACGGGCACGAAGTCCCTGACGTACGAGCAAACACCGAAGTTGGAGATGTCAGATATGAGCAATACGTGATGTCAGAATCGGAGAGGGAAGAGGGTAGATCTTAGTAATCCAGGAGGTGAAGCAGATCAAACCAGGAGGTCTGCTTTCTGCTGCTTCTACCTTCCCGGGCAGCCGGCTGGTCAGGCCCAGCCGCCGTAGTGTCGCCTCTCGCCTGTGGCGTGCCGGAGCCTGCCATCCCTCTGCCTCCACATCCGCGGCTCCGCCCGCAGGCTCGCGCCGCCACCTCCCCGGTGCGCGGGCGGGTATAGAATAGCCGGTGAAAAAAAAACGAAGGGAGCAGGCGCGGGAAGAGAGAAACACGCATCTTTCACATGTTCCTGACGTTGTTATCTCGTGGGTCCATCTGTCAATCTGTATAGGAAATTTTCACGGGTCGCTCGTTTATAATATTGATTGATTGGTTATACTGTAACATACCAAGGTATTGCTTATATGTATATTGTTTATAAAAGCTTAAACACAACATTTAAGTGCTGGCATCTATTGTTTATAAATTAATTAATTATTATCCCACGTCTATCTATGTCACATAAACAATTGTCCTTCTTAGAACAATGTACAAATTAAACTCAATTTTTCTATTGCTATGCTTAATAAGCGCATGTTTGGATTGCGGCCTCCCAAGCAAGCTCTAGGCCAGGCAGCCATCCTAGTCCTAGGCGTCCGGTTCGAAATCGAACACCTGGGAGCTGTGCTCGCGCCAGGCAATTTTCTCTAGGTCCGATCTAAACAAGCCCTAAATACAGCATATTAGCATCCTAATTTTTGTTTTGCTAAATTCTTGTAAAACTTAAATCTGACTCCTTGATCGAGTTCACCCGCCCTTGAAAGTCTTCAAGAGGAACCTCATCAGCCATCATGAACTACCCCTTGAGTCGGATCCTGATCTACAAGACCAACGGTGCCCTAGTAGTGTGTGTATCCTTATCGCGCGCGTACCTTTTCACTTCACCTACACAGCACATGTAACTATTCGGCTGGAATGTTTTTCTTTTGAACTAACCTGTCGGAGGACTTTTAGTCCGGGTTGGTAACACCAATCGGGACTAAAGATCTTCTGACGCCACATTAATCTCGGGCCCAATTCTAGCCGAGATTAATGTGCTGAACCGAAGGTCTGTTCTCTACTAGTGGAAGCAGGGGCGAAGCTTAATTGGGGCTAGAGGGGGCCCTGGCCACCACTGCCTACTGTTCATGAATTTTACTCACGATTAATGAGACCGGCTCCCCCTTGACTGGAGCTCAAGCTTCGTCTCTGCTAAGAAGGTTGGAGTACTGAGTAAGAATCCCTCTTTATGTGGCATAGTCATCCTTAATGGGCTTTGGTGTCGTACTTCCAAATGACTGTGAGCCGTTTCTTTAATTATATCGAATGGTAAAACCATCTATTACTTCCTAGGGGGTAATAGGTGCAATATATATTTATTTAATTTTCTTTTTTGGAAAATAGAATAAATAAGGGAAGTTTTAGGCGTAAAAATCTTTTTTCATAATCTGATTGATATGCTTATGTGATCTATTGGATGTGGGGGTTTTTTGCATTTTTAGTCATAACATAATTTGGTTGGTACAAAGAGGGATCTATTCCTTGATTGATGTTGTGTTGGGCTGGACTATTCCTTGGTTGGACCACTTATGGTCGTACATAATAATCTTGGGCCTCCCAGCAATCCGAAAGTGGGCAAGGTTAAGGTACTGTGATGATGTATCTATCGGCGTTATCCACATTTATCGGTATCTATGTATGCATGCATGTATGTGCTGTTCAGCTCCTAAATGACATCATTTGAGGCTCATTTGATCAACTGCATTATGAAAAATGTTGTCTACTATATGTTTGTTAGGTGTCTAGGGACATATTTATGATATTCTGCAACTTTAAGGGTCTTTTTACGAAGTGCCCAAACCAGCCCCAAAGGGCTATCCAAGCTCTCTCTTATATGGTTTGCTCATTTGGTTTTGAGCGGGGGGGGGGGGGGGGAGCTAGGGTTTGAGAGTGGAGAGGGTGAAGCTTTGATCTACCAAATCCACCACTATGAAGAGTGAAATTGATGGGGATTTGGAGCCTCCCACCTCTTGTATCTTCATCTTCATAGTGGAATGCTTGCTTAATTGTCTCCACACGTGGTTTTCCCCCGCAAGGTGTTTCCACGTGAATCTTGGTGTCTACTTATGATTCGATATTTATCTTGCCATACTTGTTGATTGGTTTCTGTCTTGCTTGCTATTGGTGCTATTTTGTCCAAGTTCATGGTATATGGTTGAGTTGGCATATGAGGCAGAAAATGGGTTCTTTGATATGTTGATGATGAGGATTGATGTGTTAGTGAGCTAATCTTTGACATTTAGACAACACCATGTTTGTAGAATCGATACTAAGGGGCTGTTTTGTTGTATGCACATAAGAAGTTCGGTGAAATGCTTATGAGTAGTTAGCTTGCTAATTTCGATGCTTCCGCTGCCATTTGGTTTGTATAAATATGTCAATTTGGAAGTGAGCTTGTTTGTTTTCACAAATATAGATACCAGATCAGTTAATTGTCAAAGGCACATGCCAGATTGTTGATTTGTATAAATATGTCAATTTGGAAGTGAGCTTGTTTGTTTTCACTTGTTGACATTTGGTTATGATAAGTTTATTTCATGCTGGTTCAATATAGACAATTTTCTTATTCGTCTCACCATGCACCAAGCCGTTGCACAATCACATGCATGCCCTCTCTTGCTCCTCGTGTACCATGTACACCACCACTCTACGACATGGACCCCACATGCCCTGGTCTCGTGGAGTCCGCCACAACCTTCTACAGAACCAGAAACACTTTTTCCATTGTTTTTTTAGTCTTTCTCAACTTCTATTCCTTACTTTGTCATGTTCTGCTCTCGGATACCTCTCACAAAGGGAGGCATGCTCATCACACGGCGTCCGGCTGCTCAAGCTTGTGGCGTCCAAGGCCACGGCCAACATGACCCGTGAAAGCGCTGGTCACGGCCGATGCGGAGGGCTGTGGTAGCGGCAGCGAGTGTGGTGCACGACATGGATGTAGCCAGTGTGGGACACGACGTGGTGGTGTGAAACCACCAGCAGCAAGGACCGTGGGGCAGCATCACGGGCGCGCCAGTCGGTGACATGCAGCGTTGCAAGCACGACTGCGAGCAGCGTATAGGCACAATGATTTGTTTTGTCCAATTTTTTTAATTTGGTCTGATTTTGTCGACGGTGGCCTCCATCTGATCTGATTTGGTATTCATCTTGCCATCCTTGTTTTGGTTTAGATTTGGCCTATGCTTTACGAACAGCGGAAGAGCAAATAGAGCCACGCGCACGCGGACGGAACCCGGGTGGACCAAAGTCCAAAACGCGGACAAAACCGGAGGAGAGAAAAAAAAGAGAGGACATAAAGGACACGGGAGGAGGCAGGCTGCATGCATAACCAAAAAAAAGCAAAAAATTTGGTAGAAACTTTGGTTTTTTAATACTAGACTAGGTAGCATGTGCGTGCGTTGCTACTAAACAACAAAACTTTTGTATTAAAAACATATGGATCGCACGATAAGTTAACAATGTTGTTTAATAAAGGTACTTTTGATTATCATGAAAAAGGTATTAACAGGCAATATTATCTTGTCTACAGAGTTAAAACCTCTTTATAGATGATATTCATTGGGAATATCATCATTTATAAGTTGCTTCCCCTTGTTCATGTTCTTCTCAACAATTAACATGGTCAAGATCCTGATGTTAGATCTTGCTATGGATATAGATAGCGCTACATTCAATTGGCTATGTAAAAACATTGGGAAGACAAAGAAACCTAGGTTTATGTCCGTTGCAACGAAACAACAATCATATACACAAGAGTTTGACTTGTTCTCGGTAAGGCGAGACCAGCTAGCAGCCACACAACCACATTGTGAGTTACATACACGAGGGACACATGGCGAGTTACGTACACGAGGGGCACATGGCGAGTTAATGCCTACTAACCCATCTCCCCTCTCTAGTATTGCAGCATGAACTTGTGGCTCCAATAATATTTCAAACCTTTTCTAATATGTCCAAACGTCAAATATTTGCAAACTAGAGGAAGTACGACGAAAACTTATTGCAACAGAAAACTTGGATGACATAGATACAATCGGAACCTTTGTATAAAGTTAGTAAGGTTCCTAACAAAAACTATCAAAAACTATTAAGACACTCAAAATAGATATTGTCCACTGCAAAGTCTTTAAACTAGACTCCATTTTTTGAAGTATCCTCACTAAGCACTGCCACCTTATCGAGAAGATCGTGAGCCTGTGAATGCTGCCGGCGGAGAGGGATGTCATCTCCTATGCGGTTTCCTGCTCAATCTCCTCAAGGTTGCCAACATCCTGAGCTCATCCAAGGCAGAGCTGGTAAGGAGGGTAGGATGGCAGCTCGTGGAGGCCAGCGTTGCAGACCTATTGATTCCATCGCTGTCCTGCAACTAATTCAAATGTAATCAGAAATGCTGCAATCAATTGTTTTATAGCACCGTTATGTCCAACCAAAGGAAAACCAATAATACTCTTCAGTCAGCTAGTGCAACTTGTAAGAAAATCTTAACCTGATGTGCTGCATATTCAGACTCTTGTCGATACCGGTCTTTTTTTTAGTTAGACAATATGGTGGTTTGAGTGTTTGACCATTAAATTTATCACAAGTAATACTCCTTTCTACAGGCCACTATTTCAATTAATTAAGCTTACAAATAGTTCAAGTACTGCTCAAGGTTACTAAACTTGCAGTTCATTAACTGGGATACTATTTTATTTGTGAAATCTTTGATAGTACAAAGTTAATGAACCGAGATTTCTAACCATGCAAATATTACAAGTAATAAATAAAATCAAAGTTAGCATACAAGAGCATACTAATCTGAAAAAAGAGCAGATGATGTAGGGAATTAGAAATTCATGAATGAAAAAACAGATTAAGTTTACTACCAAACTTGATCAAACAAGGCACTATTTAGACCACAACACTAACATCAAAGCTTTCATAAACCAAATGAATTAACAAGACCTCACTGGAAGACATCTTGGGGACAAGAGACCCATGCATTTACCTAAAACAGTGCATTATTCAGACGGCGCTGCACGGGCACAAGATCAACTCCTGGCAGGCGCAGGGGACATGGTTGAGTAGGAATGCAGACTATATTTTGTACCACTTTAATTATAATAGGATCAGCTCATATCAAAAGTGTTTATGCAACCCCAATAATCCAAAGATATGACTATTTCAAGATCTCAATTTCAGGTAATATAATAATCCAAAAGCAAAAGGAATGCACAATGTTTTCTACCATGAAAAATTTAGAAAAAAATTCAGCATTGCAGGCTCAAAGAAGATAAGTTCATAATCACATATTTGAACCTGCACAAAGCAACACAAGTTCAAAATCATATATCATTGACCCATCTGATTGATAAAATGATATGGATAAAACCAGGGTGAATCATCCCTGCTGATACTAATTTATCCTGTCACCACAACACTAACACAGTCCACTTCAACTCACACGGTCAATTCTGCAACATTTAGTTTCAGAGACACAAAACCAATGGACAAAAGACCTGAGCACATTCGCGAGCAATCCAAGACGGGGGGAGAGAGGGATCAATCTCAGGTGGGTGTGACTGTGTGAGGAAACCAACCTGAGAGGTGGTCCTGATGGTTTCCTCGTCCTGCCTATTCCAGACAAGGTCCTCATGTGGAATCAAAACCTACAAATCATTCTTCAAAGTGAAAGTAATTCTTTTTGTATGATAAACATGTTGAAATTCATCCATGGTTGTTGGTTAAATGGGTTAATTAGTATTTGTGCAGAGTTGCATACTAAAATTATCAGTCATATGCACGAAGAGTCATACCCACATAGTCACGTACTAAATTTTTCAACTTGCAAGCCTTACAGTTTAGTAATAACAAGAATATTATATTTTCATTATTAAGCATAGAACTTTGCATCGAAACTATCCAGAAAAGAAACACCATATAGTGATGCCAACAGAGAAATCATCTCTAACACCAAACCTGCAAGCTCTCATATAACATTAACTGAAATTGCCTACTCAAGGTGACATACCTGCAATTTTCCAAGAAGACACGGCAAAGAATAATCTGAGAGCCTGCAAAGAAGACACGACAATGTTGAATGAGCAAAAATTGTAAAAATATGTTCACATATATATCAAATATGAACAGAGAACATAAACCAAAGCTGCTGAATTTTGCATAGCATCAAACAGTTAGACTGCACTGGCCAAATCTGGTACCATATATATAAATTTGGGCTGCAGCTTACCTTTAAAAAAATGAGAAGTGCTGCCAGTGATCTACAATATTTATAAATTTGATAACATAGAAGTGTTGCCAGCGATCTACAATAAGGTTATTTGCTCTCAATGCAAAGAGGTGCTGGTGTCACTCACACTTTTGGACATTGTGGCATTCAGAACAGAAATAAAAGCTTCAGCTACTACACAAGGCCCTATGTACTTTGCACTACAAATATCGATCGAAACTTGAACCCTCCAGATAAGGAGTACCGTTAAACGACACATTAGTTAACATTAAGGCATTGGCATTTGCTTTTGGGTAACAAAAACTACAAAGCCAGCCTATACATGGAAAGGGCCTAAACATTAACGTCATGTCACACGCAGGTTGCGGCCATAATAACAACTGAGACCAAACCAGTTCCTAAGAGGCATTCATCTATGCACATGCAATCTTATTTGTTTGCTTCAATATTGGTCTGTGAGAAAGAAACAGGAGCAGTTTGGCAATAGTCATCCTAGACAGGTGGAGACTAATTTCAGGGGTTAGTGTAAACATAGCAATCGGGACTGTGTTTATAGTAAATCCAACTTTTTTAGGAACAAAAGGGACTTGGGAAGCCCCTACTGAAAATTTATTAAAGTAACCAAGGAGGTTAACAACAAAAAAACAAAAGTTTTACAAGAGGTTACATCGAAGACAGCAGGCAGAAAGAAAATCAGGAAACAAAAAAAGAAACAAATAAAATTAAGACAATTACAGAGAGTGCTCTAGCCATAATTCAATTGAAGGAAATTATTTCTTTTTAGCCCTCCACAGGAGCAAGGCAAAAGTCATCTTGAAAACAGCTGAAGCCCTTTGAATGGTAACATGGAGTCCTCTGAAAATGGCATCGTTCCTAATATTCCAGATACTCCAACTCACAATGATGATAACTTCCATATAAAAACTGACATTTAGCTGCATTTTGAAGCTCTCAAAGATCTGTAAAGGGTCTAGAGCTAAATTAATTGTGATGCCAACAAGATTCTAGCAGGCTTGAGCCATTTCACATTCCCAAAAAAGATGCTGAACAGTTTTCTCAGAATTCGAAGAACAAAGCACACAATTGTAAGAAGGAAGGTGCATGTGCTTCCTCCTCAAAATGTTACGGGTGCTCAGCCTGTCATTAGTGAGCAACCAGAAGAAGACCTTGTGCTTATGCTAGCAAGAGGATTTCCAAATCCATTTATAGATTGAGTGTGACCAACTTCTTCCACGCAACTGACAGTAAGCCTTTTTGGAGGTAAAAATGGAGCTGCCCCAAATATACATCCAAGTGTCAACACCATCAGACAGCTAAAGGTTTTGTAGGATGATTTTGAACTGCTGAAATTGTGCAAAGGCTTCTGTTGAAAGAGGAAGGCTGAACAGACTGAAGGTGCGAGTAACTGAGGCTGCACATTGGAGTGAAAGGAGAGGCTTCTTGACAAAAGAGAACAATTCAGCAAATGTTAATCTTAGTGGTTGACCCATCCAGCAATCATTTCAGAGAAGGCAAGAAGCACCATCTCTCACTGAAACTGAGGCCATGCTTTTGAACTTATCCAACAATTTCAAGACATCTTTCCACCAGAATGATCATTTCTTGACATTATTAGGGAGTCTACTATTACTATAATATTTCTCCCAGATAAGATGCACCCAGGGGATGTCAGCTCTGTTGTAAAACTTGTGAAAGTTTTTTAGGAGTAGAGCCTCATTTTGGGTTTTGATGTCCAGCACCCCAAGTTCACCTTCTTCTTTTGACTTGGTCACCATGGGCCAAGCAGCCTTGGCATTGATTCTGTTGTTTTCTTCAGACCCTCTTCAAAGACAGTGCTTTCTGTATTTGTCAATTTGCTCCGTGACAGTTGAATGAAAATGGAAAGTGCTCATGAAAAACATGGGAAGGGATGTGAAGACAGAGTTGGTCATCTGAAGCTTCCTAGCTTGAGAAAGAAAAAGGGGGTGCTGACCAGCCTCCTTTTACATCTAGTCACCAAAGGCAAGTCTTCGACCCTTGGTTTAGAAGTACCCAATGGGAGCTCCAAGTAGGTGAAAGGCAGACTACCAGTGGAGGTGGCAGCAAGATGTTGAAACCTTTCCTCCGAGAGATTAATTGGAACTAGCATTGACTTAGAGAAGTTCACCTCTAGACCAGTAGAATCAGCAAAAGTGTTTAGAAGGGCTTTCATCACAAACAATTGTCTAGCACATCCTTCCATAAAAATAAGAGTGTCATCAGCGTACTGAAGAATTAAAAAGTCATTAGTATATCGAAGAGGGATTGAGAGATTGAATAACCCTTGCTCCTTTGTCCTGTTGAGAACTGATTGCAATAAATCTACAGCAAACACAAAGAAGGGATAGAGGATCCCCCTGCACACATATGAACTACTTGGGCAAGATATCAAGTTCAGGAGGACATTGTCATCTTCTTGAGCCCTTTAGTGTACAAAACACGAACTGAAACTCCAACAAGCAGAGCACCGACAGATTTGTAGTGAAATCACACTGAATTTTCGCTGAGATCATGAACTCCTACCGTTCCAGCAGTAAATAGACCTTGAATTTGGATTCCTTCAGTATCGGGGCGCCCTCTCTCTCCGGCTGGCTGTGGACTGTACTGTCACGGCCGTCACCACGGCCATCCACTGCGCCCTCCTCGTTCTCTCTCCCTACCTTGCCGGCCTCCAAGCCTCACCCCCGCCACTCGGTAGAGCGCGCGCGCACTCTGCCCCCTTCCCTCCCGCGCCGGTCGTGTGACGGCTGGCCCGGCACGGCGGCGCAGGGCGGTGGTGCCTCGGGGCGGAGCGGAGGCCACGCGAGTGGACCTGGGGCCGAGGGCGGCAGCCGGACGTGGGCCAGCGGCGGCGGGATGCGGGCGCGGTCGTCAGCGTCGCGGCGACGTGGGTGCGGCGCGGGGTGAACGCGGAAGTGCTCGCGCGATTGGAGGAGATCGCACGGGCGGGCAGAGCGGAGGTGGGAAGCTCATTTTTTTTCGCACCGGGTGAAGCGAAGCGAAGGTGGATTGTCGCACCCCGTTTGGACGGTGTCCAAAAGATGCCGTGCCCAGTCTCTGGCTGGCTTGCCGAATGTGCGGCAGCCAAATTGAACTGGACGAGCACGGGCGAGCAAATGGGGCAGCAAAGCAACCACACGACGCAACTGCGGCGCGGCGCGGCATCCGTTGGTTGGTCGCCAACCAAACACTCCCAAAACCGTGTCACTTTTTAGTGGGTACAGATATAGATATAGACTAGCTTGTATAAGCAATAGCAAACTCAACAACAGCCGGATCTAAATGACATTCCAGGCCAGCTGATTTGTTTTGACACAAACTCACATGAAAATTAGCCACCATCTTCAACTATCAGCAGATATAGATCATGGCCCTGTTCGCTTGAACTTATCAGCTAGAACGTACAGTATTTTTCTCTTACAACAAAACAGCTTCAGCCAGCTTATTTATCAGCCGAACAGTAGATAGAGTATCTCCCTCGTTACTGTGTTCAGATTCAGACTACTACTTGGACTAGAGCTGCTAGTTGCCGCCACTCACATGGACTATTGTGTTCATTCATCAGACTTCAGACTACTATACTTCGTTCCATTGCATCAGGACGACTAAGTATATGAGCAGCGCTACAAGTTGTACGAGGCTGCTAGCTGGTGATCCACATCCACATACACTCCTTGGTCCTTGCATCAACCATACCGCAGATGACTTGAGCTGCTAGTTGCCGCCGCCGGGGACGTCGTAGGCGCACTGCTGCACGGTGACCTGGTCGATGGGCAGCGTGTCGGTCGGGAACGGGCAGGAGCCGCCGTGCGCGCCCTGGAGCGGCTCGCACGGCGCCGGGCTGACGTTAACCGACACGCCCTCGACGTCGGCGCACCTCCAGGGGTACTTCTTGGACTTGGACAGCTCGGCGGTGACGTTGGCGACGCAGATGCCCCGGAACGGCGCGCCCTGGATGCCCTCGAGCCGCGCCGCCTCCTTGTACACCCCCGTGGCCACCACGTCCTGGTAGCTGATGTTGTCCACAACGGGGATGGCGTTGGGGTCGTACTTGTCGTCCGGGTGGGACTTGTAGTTGCCCGTCATCCAGAACACCCGCTTCATGGTGGTGAGCGTCATCCCCCGCACGAACACGTCCTTCACGTACGCGCCCCGGCCCACGGCGGTCTTGATGCGCACGGCGGACTCGGTGTTGATCGCCGTGATGTCCTCCGCGCGCACGTCCTGGATGCCGCCCGACATCTCGCTGCCCAGCGCGATCACCGCGCTCGTCGGGGACACGCACGTCAGCCGACGGATCACGATGTGCTGGCTCGGCATCCCGTACGAGATGCCGTACTCGTCCCAACCGCTCTTGATCGCCACGCAGTCGTCGCCGGACACGATGTAGCAGTCCTCGATCCGGACGTGCGAGCAAGAGTCTGCATCGATTCGTACCATGTCAGGCCATGTCCATGTGTGTGACAGGCATCATCAATTTCTGCTTAGTTTTGCTTTCTACTATAATTTCTAACTGAATCAGCAGCTTCTGCATCCTTCAATGAAGGAGCTTATACCATACCAGGGTTGATGCCGTCAGTGTTGGGCGAGTTCGTCGGCGCCAGGATGGTGATGCCTTGCACCACGATGTTGCTGCGTTATAACAGTTTTATAGGAGTGAGTGAGCAATGATGTCAGAAGTCAGCACATAAGCATGCTGTCCAAATCATTTCTGACTTCAGGTGCTTGTACAAAGTTTACTAGTTAGTTCCCGACAGACGAGACGAAAGCCTCCTCACACAAGCAAATCACCAACCTGCTGTAGACCGGATGGATGTTCCACGCCGGCGAGTTGAGCAGCGTCAGGTTGGAGATGTAGATGGTCTCCGAGTGCATCAGCTCGATCAGGTACCCACGCGTGTACTTGAGCTTGTTCTTGTGGAATTTCGACCACCACATCGCACCCTGTCCATCGATTGTGCCATTGTTACCTGAAACATGAAATCGCAACGTTTGGACATCACAGCCACAGCCAAGTCAGATATGTTGTGCTACATCGATTGTGTCTTGAAATGGAAAAAAGGAACACATTTTTTAGCATGAAGGATGAGGAAAGCATTTCCATGTGCTCTTTTAGTTATCCAGTGCTTGGTCAGGCTCTGAACATTTATTTCTTCAGACAAACCGAGTTCTGAATATGAACACCTTTCAGCCTGAACACTGAACAGCTTTCAGGATCTAGTTTAGTCATTATCTGTCGTCTGGTGAATGGTGACAACTTTGACAACGTTTTTTGGGATGAGGGGTCAGGAAAGCATATGCAGGTTTAACTATCCGTTGCTCCAGTTAGGCTCTGAATATTTGTTTCTTATTATGAGAAAAAAGAAACTGAAGATATGAACAACATCTTTCATTCAGTCTGAACACTGAACATTTCTGACCACTCACCAGTAATGACTACATCGGTCAGGTTTGATCCACCGATGAGGCTAGCGAATCTTCCTCCAATTTTATCCCTCCCTCTTCCATACGAAGGCAGGGGATCAATGATCGGCCATTCGTTTATGTCCTGCACCACCAAACTTGCTTTGTTATCAAAATGTAGAACTGAAAAAACAAAATATCTGAATACGCGTGTACTATTATGTATTGAATCATTAAATCAAGATTTTTTTTTTCTGATACTAGCATCAAGAATAACGGTTAGTCAGTGCATAGAAAGTAGTATATACAAGTAAGTAAATCAAGATGTTCTCATTCATTTCTAGAATTGTTTGTTGTCTGGTGACAACTTTGTGCAACTACCAAATGATGTGCCCAGGACACCGCAGCATATCTAAACTGATAAAAAAATTGAAATATTTGAGATGACCAAATCGTTTTAGCCAGGCACCATATGTACGAATATTGAAATATTTGGCACATCGGTTTTGTCATATCCGGTCAGTTATCATCATAATCAAAACCGAATTCGTATCGGACCTGGGAGGCGAGGATGACGGCGTCGCTGTGGAGGAAGAGGGTGAAGTGGCTGGTGAGGTTGAATGGCCCCGTGAGCCACTTCCCGGCGGGCACGTACAGCATGGCGCCGCCGCCGTCCTCGCCGGAGTACTGCGACAGGTGGTCCACCGCGGAGCGGAACGCCGCGGTGTTGGAGGTGGTGCCGTCGCCGACGCCGCCGAAGTCCGCGAGCGACGCCGTGTGTGCCCGGCAGGCCGGCGCCAGGTACATGCTCTGCCCGGTGCCGTGCGCTGGGGAGGGCGCGTGGTGGCGCCCCGACACCGCCGCCGACGCGGCGAGGACGAGGAGGCATAGCGAGCGCAGAACCTGTTCCAGGAAACAGGAGGCCGTCAGTGTGTATGCTTCAGAAATTGTCTGCTACTACATACATGAGCTGATCTGGATTGCTGGACTGGGTAGAATTCGATTTGGGCAAAAGATTGATCTTTCGATTGAAAATTCTCGGAAAATATGTGCGAAATCTGTTGGGGAAAACGAGAAGTACACCGAAATTCTTTGGTTGTGCATGCGAAAGTAGCAGCATATCTGGTAATCCGAGAGAGATTGCTGCAGTGCGGTGCAGTACCTAACCTAACCCATTGTGAGGCAAAAAGACGGCACTTTTCAGTGCGCCATTTCAGGAGACACCTCCATGTGCAACTTGCGACCGAAGAGGAAAAATCATTAATTGTGCACATAATGACGGGAAGAAGAACGCAGAACTAAAAAGGCGTGAAAGAGCAGAACAGAGAGGATGTTCCGCTCTTGGCTCTTGCAACTTTCAACAGCTGGGGGATGGGATTTGCAGGACACGAGGAGTATTGAAGAGCAGAACCGTGCAGCTAGCGCAGGAAGAAGAGGAAGAAACGCGCACGCGGCCGCCGCGACTTTGCTGCAATGGATGAATGATATGACAGTACTAGCAGAGAGGAGAGGATGGAGGCGGTGAGTTTCGTACATGGAGGAGCGGCGGCGCGTCGAGGTCGAGCGTTCGCAGCGCCATTGCTGCTGCTGCTGGTGCTGGTAACCGCAGTAGTGTTGGAGTGACTCACTCGTGAGATCACGGGATGATGGAGTGGATTGGATGGTAGCGGCAGCCAATTTATAGGAGTCCTTTGCTGCACTGTTCAGCTCTAGCTCCTTCATTAATAGAGTAAGTTTTTTTTCCCTCCTTCTTCTTCTTTGAGATCTCGTTCATTAATAAGCTTCCTTTTTTCTTCTTTTTTAATTGAGATCTCCTTCATTAATAAGTCCACAACTGCCTTTTCCTGCATTTTCTTTTTTGTACCACTATCAAGTGCCTCCTTTTCTTAGACTTATACTTTTTTACCACTATGATATGAAAAGAAAATAATTAAGAAGTGTCTTTGTGCGTGCTACTATACGTATATGTAATTTAGGTAACAGTGTTTTAAATTTTGAGCTATGTGATCTGTTCGGTTGGCTAATAAGTCATAGCTGAAAGTACTGTTGGCTAATTTATCGTGAGAAAAAAATATTATTCGTTGGCTAAAATAATACGTCTTATAAGCCAAACGAACAGAGCCAACGATCTGCCTAAAAACAGCTAAGGCTAAATTGTACAACGACTAGCTAGACCTTTTTTCAAACAGCTACTTCGTTCTAAAGATATGGAGCGATAGTTTTAGCGAGACATCTAAAACCGTGGTAGTAATAAATTACTACTAGTATGTATCTTTTGCTGACTAGCTCTTTCGGTTGCCTGAATCGCTTTTCACCGGTTCGGCCTACTTACATGTTAGGCCTGTATTAGTTCCAAAAAAATTTTCAACCTAAATTATCGCATCGAATAATACGTCACATGCATGGAGTATTAAATATAGACGAAAAAAAACTAATTGAACAGTTTGGTTGGAAATTACGAGACGAATATTTTAAGACTAATTAGTCCATGATTATAAGTGCTACAGTAACTAACATGCGCTACTGATGGCTTAATTAGGCTTAATAAATTCGTCTCGCAGTTTTCAGGCGAGCTATGTAATTAGTTTTTTTATTAGTATCAGAAAACCCCTTCCGACATCCCAAAATATCCGATGTGACATTCAAAAATTTTCATTTCGCGAACTAAACACACCATTAGCAGTATATATGCACATATGTCATTCCCAGCTACGGAAGAAGTATGTACAATCCTAATTACTGCCCTTCACTTAATTGCTTGTTTATAAGAAGAAGAAGAAAGTTAATTTCTTATGTTTTATATTGGCTTAGTGCTACGGAAAACGTATGTAGAAACTTTAGTTTGAGTTAACTGCCTTTAATTTAGTAGTTTTGGTTTAGGCTTATTATACCTGCTCACCCGTATAGCCAGCCGTAAATATTGTAGATCGATTGATATGAGCTGCCCTGTTCTCTTCCTGAATACTACTAGCATTAGTAGGCTATGAGCTCTGAATAACTGACACTGCCCGTCAATTAGCAACTTTAGTTTAGCATGGTGACTGACTGGTTGATGAACGTCGTGCTGAGTCTGAAATTTCTGTGAGATGGATAGATTGATTTCGGAGATGAAAAGTTAGTCAGTCAGCAGTATAGTAGAGTATATTTATTTGGTAAAGTGCTGCTGCCTCGTCGGCTGGTGTGTTGTTTGTAGCATTGTGGTCAGAATCAGAGGGAAAAAACAGAGGGACAGTCGTCGCGGGTCGCCGTGCCCGTGCATGCATCTATCTCCAACTCCGATGAGGATTATTGCTTGTCGATCGTCGTTGGTTCCAATTCCAAATCCAAATAGCATGGTACTACTAGTGAATCATAATCCCAATGCATGGAGCCATCAGCCATGGATCACGGGCCAGAGGGAGGTTAGCTAGTGCTCTGATAACATGCGTGGCGTGCTGCTGCATTATTGCATTGGCATTGGCAGCCCCAGTGAAGAAGAATATATCACTCTCTGCTGGTTAGCTTTCGGCCTTCACATTACGCAATGCATTATCCCCACCTAATCTCACGAGCTGCGGCTGAAGCGTGCCTGCGTGCGCTACTCTATGTACGTGTTCTTGGATTATCTATCTATCTAAGCTTCGATCTACTCCCTCCACCCTAAAAAGGGCTGCGGCTGAAGAGGTGACCTAGCCACTTGGTGAGCCCTGTTTGGATCCTTCAACTAATAATCAGCCTTTCTTAACTTGCTTGGAAAAGCCAATTAAATTAACTTTTTGTTGGATGGATAGTTATTATTTTAAGCTGTGATGAGTTGGACTATTATTAGATGGGTCTGGGGTGCTGGAATCCATTGGTGGTACTATTAGACACCGTTTGGCATAGCTTCACACTACAAATTGATGTATCAGTGTCACCACTTTCACTGCCGTAGTGATAGAAACGACGGTGTGATACTTGCACCGTTGGTTGGAACGACAGCGAGGCCTCAACCGACAGTTCAGACTTCTACCACCGACGGGTTAACGATAGATGCGGCAGTGGTATTGGGGTTGCATTTCCTCCGTCGTATGAAAAGCCGGGCCGACTGGGTTACACATTTTGCCCACCGGCGTCAACCAACAGTAAATTCCGCGTGAGTGTTGAATTTCTTCAACTTCCAAGGCCGTCAAATCACCATTACTCCCGCCGCCTAAAGCCTAAGAGCTGCGTACCCACTGTTGTACATATACTGCGATGTGGGTTACGACGCGACTATGAAAGGTGCGAGTGTAGTAGTGTCACTTCACTAGTGAAGCAGTTTCTTGGGCTTCAGCTCCATGAATGGCTCTTCTAGTGGACCTGTAGCTGTTTTGGTACCCCTTTTAGCAAAACAACTCTTTAGAGTAGACAAAACGAATAAAAAGATCAAAATGCCTTTCTTTTTTTCTATCCATGTCTTCTTCTTCCCCTGTCTATCTGCCTGACAAACACGAGGAACCTCAGGAACCGTGTCCGCCACTCCCTCAACCCGCCTGCTCCGACGACAAGCGTACAGGCGGCCCGCGTGCCTAGGCAGACGTGCCCCCCCCGGCGGCATGCGTGCCCCTGCAGCCGAGCGCATAGGCTGGCCTGCGCGCTTCAGCTACCTACGCGCCCCGATGGCCGAGAGCTCTAGTGGTCGCATGCCCCGGCGGCCAATCGTCTATCCTTTGTCTTAGGATGTTTTAAGGGGCTCCCTGCGTGAAGTTGTTTCATTTTACCCTGTTTGGCAGAAAGCGGCTCCAAACGGCTTTTGGAGCCAGTGGAGAAGCCCTGGCAAACGGGGCCTTAGTTAGTAAGAGGAACTCCACCAGATAATGTATATTGCATCTCCTATAAGTTGCTTTAGAAGAGTACGATGTAGCATAGTACTGCTACAGCAGATTACCTACAACTTGTCTCCTCTTGTACTGTTTTAGGATAGGGGAGAGAGGGTTGTCTCCTTCGTTAGGAGAGATGATGCTTTTTAGCAGATTTCTTAAAATTTATAGGTATAGGAGATGAGATAGGAGATCTGTCGTAACATTTTCATCTCCTAAACTACTACTTTTTGGCTATAGGAGGTTGGATAGGATATCTGGTAGAGATACTCTAATAACCAGTAGCTAGCTAGGATCCTAATACACTATGGCTTCCTTTGGAAGCAGGGCCGGACTAGCCTAGGGAGGAGATTCCTCGCACGGGGATTTCAGCGGATGGTCCGTTCCCAGGCCAGCATTCCCTCGTGCCCTACTTATTTGTTTGGAGACATGATAGATAGGGAGACGCTTGTGGCGGCGAGTTGGTCGCGACGTCTCGCGCCGCACGGGGAAGCCGCGCCCGAACGGTAGAGATGGGGAAGCGCTACCCCGGGAAATGGCATGTGTCGGGTCTGCTCGCCCCCCCTTCGCATGTACTTCCAAACGCCAAACCAATTTGACCCGGGGCTACGTTCCACGCCCCCTGCCAGGGAAAAAGGCCGGGATAACCCCGTGGATCAGGTCTTCCAAAGGAAGCCTATTAGTTTTGGGATTCACCCAAGTGCTCCTAGCTAGGGCTGCTTAGAGGGTGTTCAAGACAGTATGCCCAAGCGAGCTTTAACCAGTCCTTGACGAAACATATAGTCTCTTCAACTTCAGATAATATAGATTGTCTTCGATTTGTGCACGTAATAAGTAACAAGTAAAAGGATACAATGCGCACGTATAAATTGTTGAATAATAGCTTGCATTCGCTTGTGTAAAAAATAAAGGAAGAAAAAGGCTAAATTAAAACGTGCATGCTATTTTAAGGTGGGCTAGGAAGTTGTAATGTTGGCTAGCTATGAGCAACTCCACCAGCAGATTGAGAAAGACAAACTCATTTCCTTAAAAACTGCCATAGAGGAAAAATGAGGTGAAAAAAAACTGCTCCAACAAATTCTCTTTCTCAATCCTATTTCTCTATATTTTTTTTCTCACATTCCCTTAAAAACCTCACCTTAATCCCTCACATAAAGGGGAGCAACCGAGTAAGCAGCCTTTTTTCCAATCCCCCCTTTTCCCTTCTATCACTGGCATCTTGGGCACACACTGAACGGGCGAGAGAGATTGAGAGAGGAGACGGAGAGGAGAAGATGCTTTTAGCCATTGATAGATGGGTCCCACCCAAATAGAAAGGGGATGGGTTTCTCATTTTACTGCTGGAATAGTTCGCTAAAAACACAAATTCAGTTTTTTTAATAGATGGTTTTATAGAGAAAAAAAAGAAAAAGAGGATCCATTGGAATTACTAGGATGAATTACTGATGCGCGTACGTGGGTTGCTTCTTGGGGTGGGTGGGTCGGTGGTGGCAGCGGCGACTGTCCACCGTCGAGACTCGAGAGACACACAAAGAGCACATTTAGAGATGTAAGATCAATACGTAGCATGTTCGCTGGGTCGTATTTGACGTATAACCATAGCTTATTAGTGAACGGGCAGTATTTTTCTCTCACACCAAACCAGCCAACAGTACTTTCAGTCATGGCTTATAAGCCAAATCAGCCCAAATAAACAGAAATTGAAAGAAGCTAGATAGCTTGCTAGTCGTAGTGGCCTAGTGGGGCTAGCCAGAGACGACCCCGGTGGGGGCACTTTCGGTCCAATTTTTTTAAAAAAAAAAGAAAAAGAAAAAGAAAAAAAGGTTAGCTAGTTCTGCATCCATGCTTGCCTGCCTGCCCACTTCGGATCTACATACCTCTAATTTGGTGCAGTGTATATACACTGCATGTGTGTATGTGTAAACATTTAGCATATGAGATTGTTGCATAAATTCAGAAAATAACAGTTATAAAAATAAAAATTGTTCGAGAATGCTTAATTTTGGTTGTGTGGGCATTAGAACTGTAGGCTGCACACCGTCGATAATCTTCACCGATCGAATTTTTGTGGTCGACAATCGACGTGCGCTAGTGCTCCATCGTTTTCCTGGCCTTTTTAATTTACCGGCCCTACATCCATCCATCCCTGCTGCAGGCTGCATGCAGTCCCCCGCCGGCTGCCGATCTCCCAAAGCTCACCGTCCATTGATATGGGCATCGTAAATATGTAATTTGAGTATTTGGATATAGATATGGTATCGGATATTGGATATCTGGATTTGGATACGGACAGATCTCAACTCCTCTAAACAGATTTGATTTTGAATACGGTTGAAAAATATCTGTAGCGTTTTCTGTCAACGGTGTGTCACGAGTAATAACAGTGTAAAAGCAAGGCCTGCAGGCCGAGATCATGCATTATTATACGTATATGTATGCCGGTGGTGGCCGGAAACCAAACCAATTAGCCGGCCGCCCTTTTCTATCCATCCACACACTCCATCATGCACACAAATATAATATACAGACCCCGTTCGTTTGGAGGAATTTTAGAGTAATCTGAAGAAATCTAGATGAATCTGGAGGAATTTGTGAGAGAAAAGCACTGTTTCGAATGAAAAAAGAAGCGGATCAAGCCAGGTTTAAGGACACGCGAATGAGGCCACAGTAACGTAATAATCCATGCATATGCATGCATATCCATCGTTGACGACGCATGAACGAACTCAGTCCAATTGTGACCTGCACTCAACCCTACATCACACATATTTTCTCTCCGATGGAACTACGACACATGAATGCGTGCACTTTACTTGCACGCACGCATGGATCCGTCGCTGTCGCCATCGCCATCGGTCGGTCGATATATGGCAGCCACTTGTTTCCATTATATTTTTTTTCCTGCTGCTGTTCCCATCTCTATATCTTCAGTAGTTTTTATCAGCATATATAAATTAGTTTTTATAGGCACTGCCACCAGGCGACCAAAATCAACGACATGATGAAACCGCTGCCTGGCATGCAAATAAAAGTGTTTGGCGTCTCAACCAAACATATACGTACTATAAATCTTATTACATGGGCTTCATCGTTCTTTTTTTTTTCTCTCTCTCTCTCTCTAGCCCTCTCTTCTTCTTTAGTTTCAATTCCCTTCTCTCAGTGGTTGAGGGCGGACGACGGATCAAAACTAAGCTCTGACACACCGGGTATCAAAATGCATTATATCTACAACATTTGGGACGACGTATACAAGGCTTAAACGCTTTGTAAAATAATTCAGTCTAAAATCGTGCATGTGCTCCCGGCAAGTTAAAATCCTAGGGTGCGTTTTTTTTTTCAAGGCAAAATTCAGTCTAAGATCATTTTTTTCAAGGTAACGGAATGGTGTTCAAGCGCTGCCCATGGTAGTGAATGGCTTGACGTGGCCTGTAGTCAGCCTAGGCCCATCCAAAGCTCGGCCTCTGCATGATCATTTTCATTTACGCTCAGCTCTACTAGGGCATAGCATTTGATTTTCTTAACTTTTTTTATCCCATTAGCCTAATCTCATTTCTTCTTCGTATTAATTGCTCTTCTCCCATCTTGTTTTTCCTATAGACACTGACCAAACCTGAGCAAAAGTCGGATCAGACCATGGCCTAGCCGAGCCATTTTAGAGTAAAGTTGGCGTAGAAAATACCCGTAAACCCGCGGATATGAAACCCGATGGGCACGGATATGGGTCTAAGTATGTGCCGCGGGTACGGGCGCGTGCATGACCCTAAACCCAACGGATATTTGCTCATGGGCGTGAAAAAATGATATCCGCACCCGCAAACCCGCCAGACCCACTCCAATACCTGACATGTGGCCCCAACTGTTAATGTGTGTAAGACTGTTAATGCTAATGTGTGTAAGACTTATTTATTTGCTTGCTTAGAATTTTATCTAATGAGTTTTCTCTCTTGCCTGATGGTTCTTTAACATGGTGAAAAACTAGAATTGAGAGTTCTATACTTGTATTTATGTGTTGCATGTCTGTTGTATAAATGCTATGCGGGTACACGGGCATGCGCTATCCGTGGATAGTGGGCGCGGACGCGGTTTCTGCCCGTGGCGGATAACGGGTGTGGGCGCGGGCGTGGATTTTAGCTCACGGATATGGATAATTGAACCTCGTATCCGCGCGGATTTTACCCGTTGCCATCTTTATTTTAGAGTATTGCTTAGATCTTAGCCGTGACATGGTACAATTTTGTCAAGCGTCATGCTACCTTTCACCCTTGTTGTTGTTGTTGTATTCATTGCCATTTCTATCTCAACCATAGTACATACATATTCTTCACCATCGTGGTAGTGATACCTCGATGGCCCGATGACACCTTGTGGTCCTATATAATATAAGACTTGTTGCCATCATTTCATTGATTGCAGGGGCGAAGACATGGGGGGCTAGAGAGGGCCCGTTCGCTGGTCTGAAACTGACTGAAAAACACCGTTTCCGGCTGAATTGTTATGAGAGAAAAACACTGTTTCGGCTGAAAAAAAAAAGCCAAACAAGTCGAATATGGGGTAAGCCAAACATGGCCATATATATCCTTTTATAACAAATCTAAGTTGCCATGTAAATGATTGACATTTGTCAACCATAATTGCTCCTCTACGCTCAACAGTGAATCCAAATCACAAAACTTTAGAATCTAACCCTTTGGCCATAATGTTACCAGAGAATTTAGCCAAGCTACGAGAGTAGCTTATAAGTGAGGATAAATGCACACCAAACATAAATGAAATGAAATGGCGATAGAGGCGGTCAAAACATTAGTTTTTTAAATGCACAATGAACTCAAGCGTGGAGAGTGCAAAACCGCCGTACAGAGAAAAACAAGTCGTTGTAAGTGTTCCTCTGTTCTAAATTCTGAGTTATTTTGGCTTTTTAGATACGTAGCTTTTAATATGTATCTATACATAATGTATATCTAGATATATAACAAAATGTATACTGTATCTTAAAAAGCTAAAATGACTTAAAATTTGGAGTAAGGCCTTGTTTAGTTTCTCCCTCTAAAATTTACTTCCTATTCCATCGAATGTTTAGACACATGTATGGAGTATTAAATATAGACTAAAAAAACTAATTACACAGTTTGCAACTAATTTGTGAAACAAATCTTTTAAACCTAATTAGTCTATAATTTGACGATGTGGTGCTACAGTAACACGTGTGCTAATAATGGATTAATTAGGCTTAATAACTTTGTCTCGCGGATTACTGATAGATTCTAGTCCAACTGGTTAGAGCGTCCTTGCGGCACTCCTCAGGTCCTGGGTTCGACTCCCCGTGGGAGCGAATTTCAGGCTGGGGTTAAAAAAATCTCCTCGTCTGTCCCACGTCAAAGCATAGGTCTAAGGACCGGACCCGTTCTCATAGGGCGACGGTGCAGCTGTGTAAAGGTGGGGCAGATGTTAGGAGGTTTTTTAAACCTACATGAGAAGATCTTCTTATTAATGCGATACCTGAGGTGGTCATATTCTCGCAGGTCTAGTTTTTTATTAGTGCCCTCGTATGATAACTGATGTGACACGGTCTGAATTTAAATGAGGCCCAAAAGAGAGCGAGGCCCAAAAGAGAGCGAGAGAACGAAAACGTAAAATAGGCGCCATCCAAAGTGTAGACTGCCTGCCTGGACCCAGCCGGTGATCGTCCGACAGGTGGGCCCGGTTCGTCATCTTCTCCGGCAAAAAGATTGGACTACGGCAAAAGGCCTGCCTTCCAGCGATCTCCGGCGGCGAGGCGCCGCGCCGGGGGATGGGCCAGGATGTGGTCGCGCACGTCTACGACGTCGCCACCGCCGGCTCCGACACCACCGTGCTCCACATCAACCGCTTCTTCAAGGATGCCATCGGTCTAGGCGGCATCTTCCACACCGCCATCCAGGTCATCCATTTCTCCTCCCGAGTCCCGATCCAACCGCCATTTTTTTCTCCATTTGGGATGCCTGCAACGCCCGCAAAGATTGGATCACGACTCCAGCGGGTTCGTCTTCTGGAGAGATAGAAATCGGTTCTTTTTTATATAATGCGTCCAATTGTTTTTTTACCCCCAAATCTTAATTCAATGCTGTTGGTACTGAATGGGGTCGATTATGTTTTTATTGCTCCTGTGAAGAATTTAACTTGATTTTTCGTTGGAATTGACAAGCGTACAAACTGTACTTCTGATACATATATGTAACTACTAGCCAGTAGTCACCATTTGGCCTGGGTCCTGATACCGTGCTACTTGAAGAGGGTGTGGCGTCAAACTGTAGTTCTCAATGGGGGCTTGGAGATTTCCTATTAATCCAGTGGGGTTGAATGCAGCCTTGTGTTAAAAGATAGATCTCTGTGTCGTCCTAACGATGATGCCATGAATTGTGAAAAGAAAAAACACTCTTTATTCTTTATAACCATTCTGCTCCTTGTTCTGTGAACTGCTTAGCTCCTCCTGGCCCTCTAGAATGAGCACTGATTGTTAGGCTAATTTACTGCTCTCTTTAATGAATTTTTGTAGATTCATCCTACGGAAATTAGTCATCCATGGTATTGGTATCAATGATTTTATTTGCGATTGGATTCCTAGCATGTTTATTCATTAGTAGGTGCTTATTGTTGAGGCACTACTGTGATCAACTCCTGAGCATCTCGACTAGCAGGTCTACGGTGATGAAGAATGGTCATTTGGCTACTGCGACCGTGGCACCGGGGTTTTTAGTTGCCCCCCATGCAAAAATCCCATGTACACTTATCGTGAATCCATAGTGCTGGGGAAGACCAACTGCTGTATCCTCAAGGTAAATCAGATACTAAGGGAACTGAGCTGGGAGTGGCCTGGACAGTCATATGAACTCCTGTCAAGAAACTGTAATCACTTCTGCAATACCTTCTGCGAAAAGCTTGAAGTACCGAAACTTCCAGGTTCTTATGATTTCTTACCATTTGATTCGTAAACAAATTATTTGGTTGTTCCTTGTCTATAATGGCTGCTGAAATATAAGCCCTTTATTTTGAACTGAAGTCCAGTCATGAAAACATCTTCAAAATTAAACTGATTTATGACTCCAAAGTGATTGATTATGTGCAGGTTGGGTCAATCGCTTTGCAAATGCGGGTGATGCTGCTCTAGAGGTTGCTGAAACTACAGCAGTAAAGGTATGCATTCTGGACTTTTCTGCTATTTTTATGTTTCTCTTGAAGTTTTGTCATCTCCTGTTGTACCATTGGAATTTGATGTATTTCCCCTCAAGTTATGTGTACCTTCTAGACTTTTGTGCTCCGCATCTCACTCTTTGAAAACTTGATAGCAAGTAGACCATGCCATCATGTTAACCAAACTGAAACAGAATGGGGAAGACTCAGAAATTAATGTGCATTCTTTCTAGCTCAAGGAAATCTAATAGAAAATTGTTGTGGTACACTGTCAGATTGTGTTGGAAATATATTTCTTAAAAATCTTGATGCAAAGGAATTTATGCCATTATGTGAAACAGTAGCAGTAGCCTTATCCATTGGCAATACTGTCCAAATTAATTTAGTTTATAAAATTGGCACATATTGAATCTCATCGATCTTTTTTCTCTGCACACAGCTGAAACAAGCGAAAAAGGAAATCGTGACTGCTTGCAAAGCAGCCTCGACATTCTTGACTGGCACATCGTCAAGCTCATCGAATGCGGAGGATACGGGTGGCTCAACCTCGACAGGAAATTCTCTTTTCGAGGGGGCATGGATCAGAAGTATCGTTGGTATGACTATGAAGCCGTCAAAGAGTCTAGTCTGCGTAGATAGTTCGGATAGCGATAGCTCTGAGAGTGAATCAGAATCAGATGGCGATGGGCCTAATAGCAATGACAACGCTGAGCAACAAGCTAAATACGCAACACAGGAGCAAGGCACGAAAAATGAGAATAACAGACCACAGGGCCATTCATGAAGCTCACTCACACCAATACCGCAGAGAGAGGAAAGACCTCTACATACTGCCGTTTTCTGATAAACAGATTACACAGGGAGCAAACCTAGAGCAGAAACTAACTTTACAATTTTGTCACGTTCATTTCTGATTGAGAACTGGGGGTGGCGAAAGGGCCCTGAGGAGTGCGGAAGCGATGGAGCGCACCACAATGTGTGCTATCTTGAGCTTAATCTGTCCACGCCGTGGGAGCGGACGAACTCTCCTTTGCCTTTCAGCCCTGTAAACTCTGATGAGACGAGCGGCGCTTGCTTTCTCCGCCATCTTTGTCAAACGAAGGAGATGTTTCTTTTGTAGAGAGTAGGAAGCAGACAGATGAAGGAGGAGATGTTAGGGAGCTGGTTGCACTTATGCTTAATTTCGTGCTACTGTGGTCTATTTATAGACGCCGAGGAGTTTATCTGAACATAAGACATGACAGCTAAATTCTTGTTTCTGTGTAGTATCAACGGAATGCTGTTCCTTATAATAACCCTGCAGTGTCTGTAGGTATGGCAAACCTCTGCTGGTGTGTATGTTTGAGTCATGATTGGTCTGTTTGTACGTGTGCGCGAATCTGCAAATCTTTGACTTGGTGCTGTCCATACGCTTCTGTTCAGAGCAGACACGTATGCATCCTATGAACAACAAATGATTGGCTTGAAAGGTAGTATGACATCTGGCACGTCACGTACTCCTTTATGTGTATTTATATGTACGTACGTATGTATATTCAAAATGCATGGAATTGTTGCCAATCTGGTAGGTATGTCCCCCAAAACCTGAATATTTGTGTTGATGAACAGAAGATGCATTTGTGACTATATTTTTCTTGGCGGCAGATGATTGAGATGAGAGCCATGCCAAAACCAAAACAGACTTCCTTCAAAAAAGAAAACCAAAACAGACAAGAGGGCAAGTGCCACCTGTGATGTCATGTGCATGTATCAGAATCCTGAGCTTGTGAGGAGCAGAGAAATGGTGCCAGGCTGTGGTGCCCCCAGACCTGAGTGCTTTGCCACTGCACGAGAGAGACAGGCATTTGGGATTATGCTTGTTTATTGCAGGAGCGGTTACAAGAGGCCGTCTCCATCTTTAGCGCTAATCATTTGCATTAGTTTTGCCATGATCCTTGTGTGGCAGTTGCAGACTTGCAGTCCTACCTTACCTGTGATATGCTGATTGGCCCTTGACTGCTTGAGAGACTCTGGATCCGATGGAGAAGAAGAAGCTTCGTGGACCTTCTGGTCTTCTGTGTCTCCTTGTGGTGTTTCAGTATCACGTCGCTTTCTGAAACCCATTCATTCGTAGACGTGTTTACAGTCTTCATACAGCTGAACGATGCTGCAACATCAACTTCTCCGGTCATTACATCATGGTTTATATCTTTTTTTTCTTTCAAAGCGAACCCTTTTTATGATGAAAGAAACGAGTGGTAGTCAAGCAGTGCTAATCGAGGTTAGATGCTGTCATGAACTCATGATGTGCATCGCCGGGGACCAAACATTTGGAAATCGGTGGAACGGACAGGGGCAACTGACAAGTGGCAACATGGTCACACTGACATCTATATGCAGCCGAATATTGGTCCGGGTTCGGCCGCCTGCATCTTTGGAATTTTGGAGGGATTCAGTCGGCTTGATTGGGCATCTTGACTCTCGTAGATTAGTAAAATTCATTTTTCTCTAAAGAGGAAAACATCCTATACGTATAAAATCCTTTATTCTGAAGAAGAAAACGAAAAAAATAAAGGTCACAAACATTTTAACATCATCAGCAGAATAAAATAAAGATGATCATGAGACTCCATGTCACTTTCTCCATGCGAGAAAACAAAAAATTGTGTTCTAAAAGGACAGGTAAAATGTCAAGAAAAATACAGTGGGAGCAGGAGCAAATGGCCGGCCGGCCGGCAGCACCGGTGTCCAGTGCACAAGAAGCAGCAATGAAACACTTGGCCCAGGCGCGCGCCCCAACAGGACAGAGGATATTGTTTCGGGTGAGGTGGGGGGCGGCATGGCGCCACCCGCCGCTCAGGCTCAGCTCCTCCTCTCCAACGACCCCTCGCCGTCGCCGCCGCACCGTCGTCGCCTCTTCCCCCTCCTCTTCCGCCGCCCGCTGCCGCCTCGCCTACACACCTGCACCACCCGGCACTACCACGGCCACGACAAGTGCGCCTCCTATTCCCCTCGCCTTCGCCACGCCCTCCGCCCGCCCGCCGCCGCAGCCACGGTAGCCATCGCGCCCGGCGACCACTGGGGAAACTGGGCCTTCCTCCTCTCCGCCGCCGCGTTCGGCACATGGTAAGAGACCCGAGCAATGGCCTTGTCACCGATGACCGATTGACCGGAGCTTGCCTTGCTCGCCAACTGAAGGGCGGAGGAGAACACGTCGTGGGGCGCCACGCTCAGCGGGGCGCTGGTCAGCATCATGGCCGGCCTGGCCGCCACGGCCGTCGGCCTCGTCACCCCCGGCGCGCCCGCGCACGACGCCGTCATGGAGTACCTGCTGCCGGCCGCCGTCCCGCTGCTGCTCCTCGGCGCCGACCTCCGCCGCGTCGTCCGCACCACCGGCGACCTCCTCAAGGCCTTCCTTCTCGGATCTGGTTGCGGACAAAATCGCATCTTTTTTCTTTTCTTTTCGTAGGCCTCAGGCTCATCTATCAATCAATCGAATGAATGTTGAACATTTTGGTGTGCAGTCGCAACTGTAATCGGCACGACGGTGGCGTACCTGCTGATCCCCATGAGATCGCTGGGCCAAGATAGCTGGAAGATCGCAGCTGCACTCATGGGCAGCTACATTGGCGGAGGTAATAATGTAAATGCTTTGCTTACTCACCTCATCATCACTGCCACTGCCCACTGATGACATCATCGACTGCAACGAGCAGCGGTGAACTACGTCGCCATCTCGGAGGCTCTGGGCCTCACGCCGTCCGTCCTCGCCGCCGGCGTCGCAGCGGACAACCTCATCTCGGCGCTCTACTTCATGGCGCTCTTCTCACTGGCGTCAAACATCCCAGCAGAGCCCAAGACGGCGACGGCGAGTCCGCAGAAGGACGGCGAGCCCGACGAGGGCGGCGGGGGCCGGCTGTTCGTGCTGAACGGCGGCGCGGCGGTCGCGCTGTCATTCATCATCTGCAAGGCCGGGTCGGCCATGGCCGCGCGGCTGGGTCTCCAGGGCGGCACGCTGCCGTGCGTCACGGCGCTGGTGGTGTTCCTGGCCACGGCGTTCCCGGGCCCGCTCGGCAGGCTCGCGCCGGCCGGCGAGTCCCTGGCGCTCATCCTCATGCAGCTCTTCTTCGCCGTCGTCGGGGCCAACGGCAACGTCGTGGACGCCGTCACCCGGGCGCCCAGCGTCTTCGCCTTCGCGCTCGTGCAGGTGTCCGTCCACCTCGCCGTCGTGCTCGCCGCCGGCAGGATCATGGGGATCGATAGGAAGCCGCTGCTCATCGCCTCCAACGCCAACGTCGGCGGGCCCACCACGGCCGCTGCCATGGCCACGGCCAAAGGCTGGACCTCGCTCGTCGTGCCCGGAATCCTCGTCGGCATCTTCGGGATCTCCATTGCCACGTTTCTTGGCATCGGATATGGCATGTTCGTGCTCAGAAGAATCTGCGGCTGAACTCAACATGAACTTTGTGTTTTTCTGGCGCACACTCGCTAGAAGAATGCTTGCTTTATAGAGTTGCTGAAAAAACTCAGGTTTCGCTAGGGTTCATAAACTAAGGCCGCTTGCTGAATCTTTTGATTGAAATTGACTGAAAAACAGCGAAAATATTGTGAGAGAAAAACATTGTTTTAGCTGAAAAAAAAATCTGAAAAAAAAGCCGATCAAGCCGGATGTTAGGTAAGCCGAACAGAGCCTTATGGAAGTTTTGAACTGCTAATGATAGGTGGACCCATTTAGACATTAGTAATTTGCAATCTTGCATTAGCAATGTCCATACCTTTTAAGGACATGAAATATTTTGCCAATATTGCTATGCACGAAAGTGTGAATACACGTACAGGTTACAATTAGGAAATTTAGACAAAACATTCAATGTGAATGTGAAATTTGAAACGAATCAAATCAAAGTAAAACAGCATATCAGTGCCCATTCAGAATCTCAATCCGAGTTCCAACCGCATTCAGCGTGTTGGTGTAACATGAAATAGAAAAACAGCAAGGGCTAAGCCTTTCCTGGGATAATAGAATTTAAACTGAGATGCAAAATTCAAAACAAGATAAAAGCATAGCAGTCAGCATGGCAATCCAATCGAATACGCAAATTCAGTTAATAAACCTCCGGTTTTCGTTTCAACCACGAACACTGGCAGTCAACTATCTTTAGGGAATGAGAAACAAGGTTCATATTCTTAAACAGAGACAACAATATGTAGGATAAGATAGCATGCTCCATAACACATCCTAACCAAGTACAAAATTCAGTCTCGGAAAATTGCAACCCAAACGATAATAGCAACACGGCAGGCAGATGTAGCACCTCTGGATCATCTCCAGGCATTTTAGCTACTTTGTCGCTCACTGCTCCTCCTCGATCACACCCTTGTCGCTGACATAGATACCATCCAAAAACTTTCTGATATCCTTCTTCTTGACATGGCATTTCTGTAGAGAAATGGAGAAAACTCGTTCAGTAACACAAATCATAGCACATCAATCCAATCCACCAGTAGTAATGAGAATTATATAACAAAAATCAACAAAACTAGTAAATTCAAGATGCGCTTCAAAGAGCAAAACAAAGATCAAAATAGATAGAAGCAGGAACAATAGTTGACATATGCATTGCACTAGAAAGTGACATACCATGTGTAAAATATCACAATGTCAGCAACAAGTACAAAAATGAAATAAGACAACAATAGTTTCTCACTGAATTCATCACATAGGTAATCTACAACACGTGCATTTCCACAGTTAGGACTAAGATCAATCATAACATTATCCGGGCATTAGGTTCTCGCTGTCACTAAATACAGAGCTTATGATAAAATACCAAGGAATGTTATGTGGTGGGCTTTGGACAAACATAAAGTCCCAACGAAGTACGTCGGGCTCATTAAGGACATGTACAGCAATGTTGTGACTAGAGTTCGAACAAGCGATGGAGACACGGATGACTTCCCGATTAGGATAGGACTACATCAAGGGTCAGCTTTGAGCCCTTATTTGTTTGCTTTAGTGATGGATGAGGTCACAAGGGACATACAAGGGGACATCCCTTGGTGTATGCTTTTCGCGGACGATGTAGTGCTAGTTGATGAAAGCCGGACAGGAGTGAATCAGAAACTGGAGTTATGGCGGGAGACTTTGGAGTCCAAAGGTTTTAGACTTAGTAGAACTAAAACTGAGTATATGAGATGTGACTTCGGCACTACTACTCGGGAGGAGGAAGATGTTAGTTTGGAAGGTCAAGTAGTGCCTAGGAAGGATACCTTTCGATATTTAGGATCAATGCTACAGAGGGACGGGGATATTGATGAAGATGTTAGCCATAGAATCAAAGTAGGGTGGATGAAGTGGCGGCAAGCGTCTGGTGTCCTATGTGACAAAAGGGTACCACAGAAGCTAAAAGGAAAGTTTTATAGGACAGCGATTAGACCTGCTATGTTGTATGGTGCAGAATGTTGGCCTACGAAAAGACGACATATTCAACAGCTAAATGTCGCGGAAATGCGTATGTTGCGTTGGATTTGCGGTCATACAAGAAGGGATCGAGTTCGGAACGATGATATACGTGAGAGATTAGGGGTAGCACCAATTGAAGAAAAGCTTGTCCAACACCGGTTGAGATGGTTTGGACATGTGCAACGGAGACCTCCAGATGCACCGGTGCGTAGTGGAATCCTAAGTCAGGATAGTAACGTGAAGAGAGGCAGAGGAAGACCGAAGTTGACTTGGGTAGAGGCAATAAAAGGAGACTTGAAAGGATGGAATATACCCAAAGACTTAGCCTTAGATAGGAGTGCTTGGAAGACAGCTATTCACGTGCCTGAACCTTGATTGCTTCTGTTGGGTTTCAACTCTAGCCTACCCCAACTTGTTTGGGACTTAAAGGCTTTGTTGTTGTTGTTGTTGTAAATACAGAGCCTTAAAATGCTACACTTGTTGAGAGCACAAAATCATAAACTGAAATTGCTGAACACATGAATGATGGATATTTATACATCTCGAGATGCAGGACTACAGTTCTAGTTTGTATTTGACAGCACTAGTGTCATATGAACTTAAAATGTGATCTACCTGGACATTTCAAGCAGAAACCACCTGTGGTTCCTACCATATAAGAACAGCCAATGTGATAAAACCCTATAATTTGATATTGGTAAAATTTATCTACACCAGCAATACTTGCTTCATAACAGAGCAATAATGAGGAATAAATGCAAGGATCATGATCTACCACATCAAAGCACATCTGGCACTACATATAGCAGCCAACTCGTATATGTACCAGTAAGAGATGATAAGGGACGACAGACGGGATGCAATCAACAGGTAGGTACTCACCTGGTTGATAAGGGCGGCGGAGCGAGAGACGAGCTCGATGTCGTTGCCATCGAGGACGAGCTCATCCTTGACCTTCTCGGACCGCAGGATGGTGACGCCCTCAAGCATGTCCACCTTCCTGACCTGATCCCGGGTTCATCAGGAAAACCAACCAGTCAGAACACACCACAACCCTCCCAGATCTGATCTGCTACGCGAAACAAAGATGGGTACCTTCTTCTCGCCGAGGAAGTTCCTGATCTCGATGGCGGTGTTGCTGTTGGTGATGGAGGCGTTGATGGGGAAGTGAGCGTAGACGAACCTCATCTTGTAGCGGTACCCCTTGGTGACACCCTTGATGAGGTTCTCGACGTGGGAGATGGCGGTGCGGATGGCGGCCATGGTGCGGCGGGTGCCGAACCACGCGTCCACCTTGAGCTTGCGCCCGCCCTCCTGCAGCTGGAAGTCGAGGTTGAGGTGCTTGAAGTTGCGGGTGAGCTTCCCGCGGGGGCCCTCCACCGTCACCAGCTTCGCGGCCACCGTCACCGTGACGCCCTCCGGGATGTCCATAGTCTCCGACGCCAAGATCGTCTTCATCTTGCCCGGTGATGCTGCTCCTTCGTCTTCTCTTCCTCCTCCTCGGGCGGGCGGTCGGCGGGCGGCGGGCGGCGGAGGGGAGGAGGGTTTGCTTGTGTGCGCGAAGGAACGGCGGCGCGCTGGGGGCGAGCCTTTTATATAAGGGGGCGGTGACGGGTAGGGTTTTGTGGGTTGATCGGGAGATCCCCGCCGTCGGATCGGTGGCTTAGGGTTTGTTTGCGAGCCGAGAGGTCAGGTGGGCCACTACTACTACTGGGCCATTCGTATGGGCTTTCAGACCATATGGGCCGCAGAGTGGATTCCTCAGAGAAGAAGGTTGCTCGACGTGGACTTGTACCTTGTTATTTTGGACAGGCTTATAAGGTGTACAAAATCTAAGGAGAGTGTGATTGGTGAGATATATGAGCGGATGGGTGTAAAAAAATACTGAGATTTTGTTCGGTGAACTGTATGAATGGATGCAATTTTGTTTATTTGTGAGGCTGACACGTGGAATCCATCAAACTTATATCGCACCCGCTGTTGATTGCATAATCTAGCGGTGGGCGTGGAGGGGGCAGGAGCCCCCCGCCCTACCGCAGCGGAGTTCACATAGGCTGAGTGAGTGAGCCATGCTGGTGATCTGGAGTGGGTGCGGCTGGTCGGCAGCGGCGGCGCCCGAGGAGGAGGCGGCCATTGCTCTAGAGAAGAGGCGGGGCAAGTGTAGGTGAGGAGGCGCCCATTGCTCTAGAGAAGAGGCGAGGAAGTGTAGGTGGGATTAGCAGATAGCCGAGCGAATAGCTCAAAGGCACAAGGGGATCGGAAACAAAGCCAGGGAAGGGAAAGGAGCGGCAACTGTCCACTCGCATGTATAACCTACAGGAGTAATTGTTTTGACCCACAGCTGACCACCACATGCGCCTGTGTGTTTCAGCATGCCAACTAACGAGTGGCGCAAAATTAGACTACTAGTGTTCACACACATCAAAGAAATCAGCTACGGAGGAACTCTATTAGTCTTCACATCAAAGAAATCAACCACCACAGAGGAAATCAGCTGACCATTAAAGAAATGAGCCAGGACATTAGTTATTTTAAGTGTTTTGACCAACAAGGCCTTATTTGAGAAATAACAAATGAATCAATAAAAACAACGCAAACCTAGCAAAAAAAACCCTACACACAAAATAATCTGCCCCATGCGTGACTAAAGAAATGACATAGCATTGTGACATTGTTGGTTTTGCACCACCATACTCCTCCACTACCTGATTCATTGACCCGCCACAACTAAAGTGTGCCATCAAGAAACTCCTCCTGTCGGTACAGAAAGTGGCAAACTAGTAAATATTTGTAGTTTTGTTGTACGTTGTGATCGGAGGTGGCCTAGCACTCAATGACACAGGATTTATACTGGTTCAGGCAACGTGCCCTACTGAAAGCTCTAGTTTGATTTTGGTGAATTGATGAAACCCTAAGTGCTAACCTAGTTCATCAAGTGATCATGAGATAGGTAGCACACTTCAAGTAGAGAAGCAAATGAAGATCATAACATGACAATGGTGATAGCATGGAGATGATCAAGGGCTTAAACTTGAAAAGAAGAAAGAGAAAAATAAAAAGCTCAAGGCAAAGGTATAACTTGTAGGAGCTATTTTGTTTTGGTGATCAAGACACTTAGAGAGTGTGATCACATTTAGGTTTGATAGCCGTACTATTAAGAGAGGTGAAACTCGTATCAGAATGTGGTTATCAAAGTGCCACTAGATGCTCTAACTTATTGCATATGCATTTTATGATCTAGTGGAGTGCTAACACCCTTGAAAATATTTGTGAAAATATGCTAACACATGTGCACAAGGTGTTCGCAAACTCGGCGGGATTCGGCGCTTTTGAAAAAATAAAATGTCTATTTTCTATTGTGCCGGATGCAAAATTCTTGGTGATTGGCACATTTGAGCAAGGGTGAAGAAGTTAGAGTTGAAATGAAGTTGGTTGAAATGATGCTGGCGTCAGTCTACTGACCGGACGCTGGGTCACTCAGCGACCGGACGCTGAAAGGCTACGTCCGGTCAAGCTGTTAGACGGCACAGTAGGCCAGGGTTGAGCACCGGACGCTGGCTGCGTCCGGTCAAGGTGGACTGAACGCGTCCGGTCGAAAAAACATGCCTCGGGGAGCTTACTGGAAACGACCGGACGCTGGGGCTTCAGCGTCTGGTCAGTTTTGACCGGAGCGTCCGGTCAGCCTCGTAGCCGTTGGAATCTGATGAACAGCGTTTGAAGCTGGTGACGCGTGGTATCCATCGGGCGACCGGACGCTGAGGGCCAGCGTCCGGTCAGTATGACCGGAGCGTCCGGTCAGAGCGCATTTTGCCTAGTGAAGGAGTATAACGGCTCTATTTGATTGGGGCTCTATTTATAGCCCCATGGCCGGCTGTGGCTCACATCTTTGGCCATTTTCATTGACATAGAAACCTTGTGAGCTAAGCCAAAGCCCTCCCACTCATCTACATCATTGATTCATCATCATAGTGAGATTGGGAGTGATCCAAGTGCATTGCTTGAGTGATTGCATCTAGAGGCACTTAGTGATCGTATTTCGCTATGGATTTTGCTTGTTACTCTTGGTGGTTGCCGCCACCTAGACGGCTTGGAGCAGCGAGGATCGTCGAGCGGAGGTGATGATTGTCTCCGGCTCCGATCGTGGTGATTGTGAGGGGTTCTTGACCTTGTCCCCGGCGGAGAGCCAAAAGGTACTTTAGTGAATTGCTTGTGGCTTATGTGATCCTCATCTTGTGTTGGTTGTGCGGCACCCTATTGAGGGTTTGGCGTGTGAAGCCAATTAGCGCGTGAACCTCCAAGTGAGTGAATCGCCACAACGAGGACTAGCTTGCCGGCAAGTAAGTGAACCTCGGTAAAAATCATTGTGTTCATCCTTTGATTCCGAGGTGATTGGTCTCCATTGTTATTCATCTTTGTGATTGATTGGTACTTCATCTACACGGCGGTATAACTATCGTAATCACTCTCTTTACTTTATCGCAAACTAGTTGACAAGCTCTTTAGTGTAGCTAGTTGTGAGAGCTTGCTTGGTTGGTTGGTGTGGCTCTTTAGTTAGTCTTTGAGAGCACACTAACATAGAATAGTGTCTTTGCTATTGTGTGTTGACACTATCTAAACTAGAATTGTGGTAGGTGGCTTGCATTTTAAGTAGGCTAGCGCAACACTCATTTCGCCTCATAATTGTCTAACCACTTTGTTAAGTGTTGTTGTAGAAATTTTATTAGGCTATTCACCCCCCTCTAGCCATTAGGACCTTTCACCTACGTCCAGTGTGGGTCGGTTGGTGACTTTATTTCCGAGCCTAGGTGCTCAAAGTCTGTAGTGGGGTTACAAACGAGAGAGAGATATATGGGGTGTCCGGTCGGTCCGGTTGGAAGGGCCGAGATCGATAGGAGCTATGCTATGAACGAAGTGTCCAACCCTAAACTTGAACTTGAAGAGGTTGACTTGGGTGAACTGCCTGTGCTTGGAGGGAGCACATCCCCTTTTATAGAAGAAGGGGATGGCTTTACAAATGAGAGGGAGAGAGAGTACGGACGTTTCTAAGCCTTGTTGCCCACACCGACGGGGACGGGACAATGGTGGGTGCCCGCGATACTATTGATGTCACTGCAGAATGTTAGGTACATGTGGGAGGTTGAGCTGCTTTCTTCAAGACTGGAGGACGTCGGTACCTGCAAAAATGTTGTCTCACTGACTGGAGGCATGGCTTTACCACGTTCAACTGGTACGGTGAATTCCGGCGCCCACAATACTGTTGATGCCCAGAGGCACATGGGGGGTCTTACCGTACGGGTGTTTTGACCGGCGCCTATAATACTGTAGAGGTAAACATTGGCGCCTACAATACTGTTTGTGGCAGGGCGGTTGTAAAGTACTGTTCCACAGGGTATGGTCCCTGGTGCCGTGGTTTGACTTGTGAGCCCCGTCTTGCCTTCCTTCGTACGCCTTCTGGTTCTTCCTGAGCGGGCATCCCCGGTCGGATGGCCCTAGTCAGTTCTGATGCGCCAGTCGAAGAATAGCGATGGGCAGGGTTTTCTATGAACCCCGGTCGGAGACACGGGGTCAGAATCGGAGGCGGTCCTTGGGTCAGGCTTTCCGAGTGGAGGCCGTGCGAAGGCGGCTGGGGCCTGATGCTAGCGCTCCGATCGGAGAGGCCGTTCGAAGTTGGCCTGAGCCTGAGCTAGTGCTCCGGTCGGAAAGATGGGTCGAAGGCGGCCAGGGCCTGAAGCGAGCGCTCCGGTCTGTAAGATGGGTCGAAGGCGGCCAGGGCCCGAAGCGAGTGCTTCGGTCTGTCAAATTTAGACTCTCGGGCCGGTCCAGAAGAAAAGAAGTCGTCTTCCTGAGCCAAGCCCTGGCGTGGAAGCCAGTCCACGAGGGACCCCCGGTTTATGAACCCGACACCTCCACTGCGCCGAGCCCCAGAGCTCCTTTCCCCCACTCTAGAAGTAGCAACCCTTCCCGGTCTATTCATTCTTTGTTTTCCTCCTACCAAAACATGCTACTAGTACAGATATTTCACTGCTAATCATCTAACAACGATGGATCACAGGTGAACACACTCGCTTCAACATCTACCTTCCCAAGCCTCTCTTTCGCGTTCCACCTCTTCCCTACATCTACCATTCCATTCAACCTTAAACTGCATAAACCACATCAATGGTGGCGGGTGCCACCTCTTCCCTACATCTCCCATATTTTTCCCCAATCCATCAAAACTAAGTTTTCCCTATCCCCTTGATCCATATCTCTATCTCCTGCTGTCATCCATTCTCTCTGTTCCTAACTATAACACCAATAGTAAACCAATGACCCTAGTGGTAACGACAAACCCAACCACCAATTGAATCAAGCTCATGACTAGTTACCCAACTCGATTTCATCCTTATGGTCACAAAGACACTCATCTCGAAAGAGTTTGGGGACGCTCAATTCCGATTGAACGGTAGGGTTTTCTTTTCTTTTTTGATAATATGGATGATTCCTTACACTACATTGAACAATATCATTAGATTTAGAAGTGCAAAAAAGTATTTATTGAACCAAAATAACTGGTCCCAAATTGAAAAGTAGAGTTTCTAGTTCCAAGACAAGGGCAAATCTCAACCAATCAACCACTCTTCTTTAGACACATGTCGCGTCCAAATATTACTTTCTCTATCTTTACATTATGGAGTAATGTTAATAGCGCCTTCTTGTCATATTGCAATAATATTTCTTAGGATTCTAGGCAATTTCTTACTTTATACGACAATCATAGTCTATCTGTTGGTATATGGCTTTCTACATGCACATCCAGCTAAAAAAGAGGCGCCACCTGTCGTTAAGGGGAGCTGTAGCATATGGGCCTTTCGACAAGCTCTCTCTCTCTCTCTAAATACCTTCACTCCTTGAGGTTCACATTGTATGAGTCATCACCATCAATCTCGACAAACGACGTTCACCTTCATCACTGTTGAGAGTAAAGTAAAAAAACATAGACATGTACATGCATGGAGTTAGATAAAAGTAAATATTCCTGTTTTATAGGCTTCCAGCACAATCTCTTATTTCCTAGTACAAAAGAAAAGTAGAAAAATCTTCAAAAATCACTATACTTTTAGGATACCTATTTTTTTTTTAAATAAATGAAAGCAAAACTTGTGAAAAAGGCTATGCATGTAGGATTTTATTAGATTTAAAAGTGCAAAAAAGTGTTTATCGATCAAACCAAAATAATTGGACCAAAACTAAAAAATAGAGTTTCGGACGAAAACTAAAAAGTAGAGTTTCTGAGTCCAAGACAAAGGGCAAATCTCAACCAATCAATCACTCTTCTGTGGACACATTTCGCGTCCAAATGTTCATTTCTCTACCTTTACGTGATGGAGTACTGACATATTTATAGCTTGTTTCTAAACCCCATCCCCACCCCAACTTTACCATATTACAATACCATTTCTTAGGATTCTAGGCAACCTTCTTACTGTATAAGACAATCTCTTTCCTAGTACAAAAGAAAAGGAGAAAATCTTTCGAAATCGCTATACTTTTATGATATCGATAGATTAGAAAAACAAAATAAAAACAAATCTTGTGAAAAAAAAGGCTATGCACTTTGAGTAGCAGTGCATATCATTTGAGGGAGACTATATACACGACTCTCTCTTTTGCCTGATAGTATACATGACTTTTTTTTGGGTGTGTGGTTTGGCAACACTATGCGCATGACTTTATGTACGTACGTACAGCTAGCGAGGCAGGCACGCGAAAAGCAACAAGCGAAGGTTGATGTCTCGCTGGAAAAACGAGGGAGCGATCGAGGAGGAGACAGTGCGAGGTGGCCCTGAACTGAACCTGCTGCTGATGGAAGAGAGTGCGCTGGACGATCATGGCATGGGTCGGTCGTCTACCTATACCACGGCATGCAACTCTGCAATACCAATACAAGCTAACTACGCATTGCACAGCACAGCACGATGAGTAGGAGGCAAAGCAGCAGCAACTCTACCTACACATGCATGCATGTTCTTTGCACAGGTAGCTGTCTTTGTGTGCCGAATCCACCCAGGATATTTTGCTGGGCAAAAGAGGATCGATCGGAGTCGCAAAAGAAGAACTCCTACACACAGATGCAGAATGGCGACCGATGGAGCTGAGGCACTACTGCTGGTCATGCACACGGGACTAGAGGAGAAGAACTTGACTTGCCCCATGTACATGCTGGACTAGCTAGCTAGCTATCCAAGAGATCACGTGTCGCTCTCATGGATATGCATGCATGGTCTGAACATGATAACAGGGTAACAAGAGCTTAGCATTTGTGTTGGTCACGGCTTCTCCTGGTCCTGCCTCCCACGCGTTTCATGTCTGAAGTTTCAGGCTCTGCATAGCATATCTGCAGAGTAATTAAGTGGGTGGAAGTGTTTGAGAACTGCGCTATTACAAGTACAAAAACAGTCAGATACTCAGATTACATGGTGGTTCCATGGCTCGGGTTAGTTGTTTTTAGATACATTGGCGCCCTTTGAAAGACACTGAGCAGCCCAAACAGACAACTACTGCCTTATCTGCTCCAAAGCCTGCTGCTCAGCTGCTGCTTGCTTGAAGCACCATGTTGATCTCCGGTTGGATTCCATCAAAGACACAGCGGTTCTCCTGTGTTTGCAAACCGTACACGCCACCAGGACTGGAAGCAGGCTCGCTGGATTCAGTTCGAAGAGGAGACTGGAGAGCAAAGGCTAACTGACAAGGGTCGTCGGTGAGGAGAGAGATAGAAGAGTGTCCCTGTAGCTGCTTGCTTTCAGAAACCAGATCAAAGAGGTGATATGCTATGATGGCCAAGTTCTATATAGTATACACCCAAAAGAAAAATCAAAGGTACTGCTTAGTTAGGTGGAAATTAAATTATTAGTCATCAAACATAACTCCAATAATTCAGAGATTATCTCTTTTTTTTTCTATTAGACAGACAGAGACAGAATAAAATCTTTTCCCTCAAAGAAAAAAGAAAAGGAAGGAAATCTCACATCACCACTGTTTGCTGTTCCATGCTGTTGAATTAGAGATCAGGTTGAGGAAAGGCAAGCTGACATTACAAGAGTCGAGTCGAGTCGGTGGTGAATCTGAATCAGAGCGGCGGCGGCGAAAAAGTTGCTTTCATACAGCAACACATCAAAGGTGGCAGCTTAATTAGCTCGAATCAAATTATTAGTCCTGAAACAATCTCAACAGCAATGCAATCAAGATCAAGAAGTTAAGTTTCTGTGTTAATAAAAGGAAAGGGGGCAGGGGGAGAAGAGAGACGGATTCATTCACATCCATATATCTTTGTGTGTTTTTATGAATGAAAATGAATGATAGTCTGATGGATGACAGTACAGCGATTTAAGCATGGACCGAAGACGTCGTTTCGGCTGACTCGTCATCCTCCTTTTCCTTTCCCTGACTGATAATCTCGGCTAAAGAAAGAGAGAGACAGAGAGAGAAAGAGAGTACGGTGTAGCATCAGATCCATCCATGGCGTCCCCATCTATCGCTCGCTATCTCTTTCTTTCTTTCTTTCCTTCTTTCCATGGCAATTTGCCAGCCGCGATGGAACTGAGTGACAGCAAAACAGCAGGTGCGGCTAGCTGAGCCTGAGCTAGTTGCGGCCAGTGACTGACTGACCGATGATTGATTCTCTCATGCACTAGCAGTCTAGCACTATCGTATCCCCAGCCAGCCCAGGGAAAAAGGAGAGCCGCAATTCTGCCCCGTGCCCATAACGGAGCCCTTCACCTCAAGGGGTTGTTTTCATCTCGTTTCAGGTCATCTCATCTTCAGTTCTCCACACACACAAACTAAAGTGGCAGCAATTGCGAGGTCATACACTAGCTAGCTCTCCTTTTCCTCTCCACTCCAACCATTCTTTTCTCACCTCTCCCTAAAATGAATCCACAGTTGGTTCCTCCTTGAGGTGGACAATTCCATCTTCAGTCCAGTCTGCTCGTATAACAATAATCTAATGTTTCGCCGACAACATGACGCCACAAGGGATCGAATCATTCATAAAGTTTTCTGGTAAATGTTACTAGTAGTAGTTTAAGGTTTTTATATTTCAGCTGATTATTCCAGCTCCACGAGTGCATGCAGGAGAGCAGAAATGCTATGCTTATATTCCCTTGCTCACTCACTCGCTCACTTTAACCGCTTCTTATATACGTGATGATGCGTGTGCCTCTCTGCCTCATCAAGTACAGATGCTTCTGCATGTCAGGCAGAGTTAGTGAAAAGAGGAGTATAATATATACAAAGCAGATACCACTAGTGTTACTTAAACTTCTCCCAAATTCTGATTAGGTGCTCTTCTTAATTGAGCGGCGGAGCTTTTACCTTTTCGTTCAAAAAAAAAATCCCATTCAGGCGCTGCTATGTAAATTGCACGTTCAGATCCCTAAACTTGTCTTGAGTTCTCATTCTAATCTGGTACTTGCAAATTGCTGCTTCTTAAACTTATCCCGAGTTTGCGCGCTGGTAGTACTTGAAAATTGTACACTCAACCCTGCACCGCACCGTCCTTGCCTCCACCAAATCGCACACGCACGCCTCACCCATGCAACCGCTCGCCCTATCACCTCATGCCTCCTAGCATTGCATTTTCGGCGTGATGCTGCACCCACGTTGCTACGCTAGGCCCTGTTGTGCCCGTCCGCGCCGCCATGCCATGCGCTACACTTGCCCTACCTGGTCACAGTGACGGCCTTGCCCTTGTCAAGGGAGGCGAAGAAAGCTGGGAGGGTGGGAAACGAGTGCAAGGAGATGGCGAGAACGAGAACGAGCTTCTGCGCCATGGGGAAGAGGAAGGAGCGCGGTGGTAATGGTGGCCGAGTCAAGTGCATCTACCACGGTGTGGGGGTCAGCACTGCAGCAAGGTGGAGCAGGAGCGAGTCGAGCGGAAGCAAGGAGGGCCACGACGATGAAGGCTCGGCCGTGACATGTAGTAGGACAAGCATGGTATGGGCGGCCAAGTGTGTGTGGCGGTCCTAGAAATCTAGATTGGCTATGGTGAAGCTACGTTGTTGGTTGTGAATGCAGATGCAAAAAAAAACCAATACTAGGGTCACCATAGTTGTAACTCGAATTTTCGCACCTATAGGGCAAGGACACCCCTTCTAATTTCCTCTAGCTTCTCACTACTATAGGGCGGTACATCGTGCCTAAGACCCAGCCACACGTCCCAGCCCCCATGCGCTATGACCTACGACGCTAAGGGTGGACGAACGCGGTGTTGCGTAGTGCGACCACGCGCAGTGCGGTGGTGGTGGGGTGTGGTGGTGGTTGGGATTGTAGAATAGTACAAATTTAGAGATTTGAGTGCGTATTTTGCAAGTATCGGGACCGAGACGAGAACTTAGAATAAGTTTAAAAAGTTCAATAGTATAAGTGTATAAGTTCAGGGAGCACAATCTAGAGTACCGGGCTGGAATGAGAATAACCTGCTGGGTATCTCTCTCTCTCAAAGACACAAAGTGCTATGTATACTTATCATTGCAAGTGCAGCTGATAAAGGCATATATGTATATCAACCATGTCAAACAGTGACAAATAAAGGCGCAAGGGCGCCTTTGAGAAAGAAAGAGAGGTGGCCACATCCTCATTTGTGTTCAGTGTTGTGCTGCTGCTGCTGGGTCTGGGTGTGTGGCCAGGCAGGCCAACACCATTGGCAACTGCATCATTGCCCACACACCAAAAGCTAATCAGCAAGAGAGAAATAAAGGGAGACGTGCTACAGCTCCCTTGCACTACCCCAGCAGCAGCAGAGCAGCTATGGCAGCTAGGTTTCTGTAACCAATCTCACCCATCTTTTCTTTCCTTCCTTTTTTCCTTCCCTTCGTCAGAAGATGAGAAAAAAGGCGTACCTGAAACGATTCCCTGCATAATCGCATTACCGCATTCCATTCCGCTGCATACTTGCATTGCATCTCATCCGTCCTGCCGCGTTCTCCTCCTCCTCACCGATCCATTCCAGCCATCGTGTCTAGCTACCTCGCCGCTCGCTGGCCGGATCGCATCGCAATTTGTATCGCCTGGTCGGGGACTCGGGGCCGGCGAGCCACACTATAAAAGACCTTCCGCCGCCTGCGAACTGGGATCATCCCTGTCTGATGAACGAGCTCTCAGGCAGGCAGGCAAGCAAGCAATCCAGTGGACAGTGGAGAGTGGGGATGATGATGATGATTCGGTCCTGCCTCGGCGGCGGCCTGCCGGTGGTGGTCATGCTCTGCCTCAACGTGGTGGCGGCGGTCATGGTGTCGCTCGTCAAGGTGGCCATGAACGGCGGCATGAACCCGCTCGTCATCGTCACCCTGCAGCAGCTCACCGCCGCCGTCTTCCTCGCGCCAATCGCATTCTTCAAGGAGAGGTAAGCAGCATATCGTAGCAAGATGATCCAAGGCTGTGACCCACTCACCTTTCTTCGTTTTTTTTTAAGTAATCTTCTTTTCTTTTTTTCAAGAAAAAGAAGCTAGAGCCTAGAGGAGGGCAGCATGGGTATATATGCATTCTATTTTATGTACTATTTTTTTGCAAGCTCAGCTCAGCATGTCTTTTGTTTTCATGAGATTGTCTTTTGCTGCTGCAACTGCAAGTCTCCCTGAATTCGATTGATTTGGATTTCAGGAAGTCGAGGCCGAAGCTGACGCTGGAGATCTTCGCCTACATCTTCGTCAGTGCGGCGCTCGGGTATGTATCCCTATCATCTTCATGAAGAAGCTGCTTCAATTCTTCCGAGAGTAACCATCCATTCCACCATGTCTGAATCTGAAACAAAAAGCGAGAACGAAGCTCATCTCATGAAGCTATAGCACATTGATGAACCAACCTGCGCCATTGCAGGGCAGCTCTGCGTCAGTACATGATCTTCGTGGCCCTGCGCTACACCACGGCCACCTTCGTGACAGCCTTCTCCAACATCGCCCCCGTGCTCACTTTCCTCCTCGCCGTCGCCACGCGGTCAGAGGCGCTGGACCTCAAGAGCAGGACGGGCATGGCGAAGCTGCTGGGCACGCTGGTGTCCCTGGCCGGCGCCATGGTGCTCACCATCTACAAGGGCGTGGCGCTCACCCACGCGGCGGTGGCGGCCTCGCACCAGCAGTCCCACCGGCCGACGCACGCCGCCGCGGACGACGCCGCCAGCCGCGGCAAGTGGACGCTGGGCACCGTGGCCATCCTGGGCAACTGCATCTGCCTCTCCTGCTGGTTCCTGCTCCACGGCCGGCTCGCCAAGAAGTACCCGCACGTCTACTCCTGCAACGCGCTCATGTCCCTGTTCAGCTTCCTCCAGGTCGCCGTCGTCGGCCTCTGCACCCAGCGCAGCATCTCCCCCTGGATCATCACCAGCAAGTTCAACATCCTCACCGTCCTATACGCCGTACCTGCTTGCTTTGCTCACTCACTGTTCCTTGTTTATTTCAGTCTCCTCGTTGCCATGCATCACTGCTTCATCATTTATCAAGTCTGAAACTCTCAACTAGCTCCATTATCAATTTATCATTCTGATAAATGAATGATCCTCATACTTCCTCAGGGCATCGTCGGCTGCGGCGTCTCGTTCGTGCTGGTGACATGGTGCATCGAGAAGAGGGGAGCCGTGTTCGTGGCCGCCTTCATACCGGTGGTGCAGATCATCGTCTCCGCCATCGACTTCTCCATCCTGCACGAGCAGCTCTACCTCGGAAGGTACGGACGGACACTGATGGTACCATGCCATGCCATCACTGAATATCTGAATCCAATCCACCTGATCGAAAGTGAAGTCACCTGCTCTGCTCTGCTCCTCCGGTGCCCTTTGTGCATGCAGTGTGCTGGGATCAGTGCTAGTGATAGGTGGCCTGTATCTTCTGCTGTGGGGCAAGAGGCAGGAGGCCCTGCACTGTCCTCCTCCTCCAAAGGTTGCCGAAGAAGACGCTGCTGACAAAGAGCAGCAGCAAGTGCAGCACAACTGAAGACGGACAGCAGCATCCTCTGACTGTTGGTCGTTTGGTTGTAACAGTCCCAGCAATAAGATCTCTGCCTGACTCCTTTTCTTTTTTCCTTTTGGTGTCTCAGGGTGGGCAATGTTCCTTCCTTCCTTCTCAGATCGATCAGTCTGGTGCCAACAAAGTGTTTAGATTCTAATTCAAACAGTAGAATGGTCTTAAATACAGTACTCCTACTTACTGATGATAGCAACATCACATACTGAACCACCACTACCAGCAAGCCATTTTGTAGGCCCCTGGAGAAATACAGAGTAGAGTGTGGGCAATACCGGAGAGCAGAAATTTTCTGCAAATATAAGCAGTTGTTCACCTTTTCGTATGTATACTTCTGCATTAGTATATTTATTTACTGCACGAAAAATGGTCCAAGAAATGTGCAGAAAATACAGTACGGATATGTATTGTAAGTTTGTTGTGTAACTTTGTTGGTTGTCAGGGGCAAATGTTCATTGTGTAGATATCAATTTCAATGTAAAATAAAACTTCTCCTGCATTTGACATAAACCAAATTTTTAAAAAGATCTACAAGAGCTTTACAAAAAAAATTTTGTGGGGACAGAAATTCTGAGCCACTTCATCACTCTTTTCATGTGTACTGATGACATTGCTCATACCAAAAATGGAATAGACATAATATAAGAGTACATATAAAACCCCAAAGAAACAACCATAGTAATACACAGAACAAACTCACTATCTACATTATATACGCAGTACACTTTGGCCTCACGTACAGATACACACAATGACACAACACAAATGTCAGATGCAAAATTGAACGGTCAGTAGACCTCCACATTCCATTGCTCTCCCTTCTTCAGCTGCTTCTTGTAGTCGAACCAGTCAATTCCTAACATTGTGCAAGCAATGCAACACAAGTCAGCACCATTAGTTTCACAGCAAGAACGGCTCAAATTAAGGAGAACAGGTTCACAATATTATCTATAGAGTATATATACCGTCTTTTTCAGCTAGTGACACCATAATGTCATCAATACCCTTCTCCATGCCTTTCAACCCACACATGTATACGTAGGTGTTGTCTTTCTTCAGAAGCTCCCACAGCTCCTCCTTGTACTCTGCCATCCGGGTCTGGATGTACATCCTCTCCCCCGCCGCGTTTGTCTGCTCCCTGCTGACGGCATAGTCAACCCGGAAGTTCTCCGGTGCTTTCTCCTTCATCTTCTCAAACTCCTGAATAATGTCCATTCACAAATGCAGTGCAACTACATAGGTTGAGTGCCGCATGAAAACAAATAAGAGGAGAGTAGCACTTGTGCAGTTCCTCATGAAAACAGCAGAGATCGATGTACTGACCTCCTTGTAGAGCAATGAACTGCTCGTTGGAACACCCAGGAAGAGCCATCCCAGACCGTTGAACTGCACAAGAGTTCACACATTGTTCGTTTGTTTAGTCTTTCTCTGTGAACTTTACTTTAAGAGATATGGGTGATTTTAGTTTGATACTGCCGGGATAAAGTAGAACACTGCTGTACCTTGTAGTCGTCATGCTTCTCAAAGAACATCTTCCACAGGAACGAGCGGAATGGAGCAATACCTGTACCGGTGGCAAGCTGGAAGAAATTGGCATGACTGTGAAATCTCTGGCTGTCGTCAGTTATTAGGCGCTGATCAACAGGAGTTGGCACTCAAGCTTACCATTATAATAGTAGCGTTGGGGTCTTTGGGCATGAGCATTTCTTTGCCAACTGGTCCTGTTATCTGGACGTCAGCACCTGGCTTCAGGTCACCTGCATTATGATATGAGCACAGGGGAACAAGTTGGATCAGGCATTCAGGTGTCAACCTTTAAAGTGAAGGATCATATATAATACGTAGATCCAGATACATGTCAATGAAATGAGGATTATGGATGGATGCCACAACAAGGTGCTGGTATAGGACCACATTCATGGTTTCCAGTTTGGTACCGTGTCAGTTCAATGAAGTCAGGTCAGGATTAGTGGATTAAATATAACAGTAATGTGTGAAGGCCAAGGGTACCATTGATTTAATGGGACAGTAACTATGCACAAGAAGAAAATAATGAGGCGCAGAATAAGATGGCTATTGAAAAAAAAATGGATAAGCCTTCTGAGATTATTTTTCATGCTTTAATCTTTTTGTAGAAGTGGCTGGTACTGCTTAAGCCGGTGGACAAAGACAGGATTGGCAAGATAATGGCGATCGTGTTGGAGTGGACCCTCTGGCTGTTCTAGATTCAGACACTGTTGAAATCTAAGGTTTAACAGGGTCCTTCTTTTGGTTTTGTTTGGAGAGCTGGCAGTCCCAGCAGACTTTGTATCAAACTATATTGCTTTCTTAAAAGCAGAGGAAAACTCTTTTCAGAAAAAAAAAAAGAGAAGAAGATAATGAAGCAGCTAGTAAAGTCAGTGTCATCCACATTCAGTAAAAGCCGGTGTCATGAGAATCAGAAGTCAAAATCTGAATCCTGACGACTTGTATTCTAAGAAACCAATTCTTGAGAAGGAGGAGATGCAGAGAAGAAGAATGCAATGCAGCGCAGTGCAGGCGGAAAGTGACGAGACTTACATAAGAAGTTCGAGCAGACTCCCTTGACGATCTCTCCGGCCTCGTTGGTGTAAACGAGCCTCTTTACACACAGCGAGACCTGCAGACGAAGCACAAGTCAGGCGATTAATTCTGTCTTGCTCGTCTCGCCAGAAAGAAATGCTCACAAAGAAAATGATGGAGAATGGTTGGTTCAGAGAGAGCAGAGCAGAGGAGAGGACTACTGACTGTCTTGGAGTCGCCAAAGTCGCCGAGAGCGCTGCTGGCGATGGAGTAGAGCCTGAGCTTGTGCGGCTTGCCACTCTTGTCGACGCCGTCGGCGATGATGCCGATGGACTGGCCCTCTCTGTACGGGATCTTGCCTGCGTGCAGTGCGTGTACAACAGTTGGGCACCTGTCATCATGGGACGAAGGAACTGAGAACAAACAAACCAACAAGACTACAAGAGTAACCTACCTTCGGTGCTGAAGACCATGTGCCACGTCTCACCCGGCGCGTCGTCGCCGGTGATCTTGGTGTTGAGGAGGCACTTGCCGACGTACGGCTCCTTGGGCTTGTACAAGTTGGTGACGACGCCTTCCTCCTGTTTCTTGGACTCCTTCTTGGACTTGGCGGGCGCCTCGACGGCGGTGTCAGTGGCGGACGCCTGCGCCCGGATGGCGGCCCGCGCGGCCCTCGGGCGGTAGGAGAGGAAGTGTGGGGCGGTACAGGGCGACGTTGGCGACGCTTTGACGACCGCAGAGGCGGCCGAGGAGGACGGGAAGGAGACGGCCGCGGCCATGACTGTAGTGGCCATGGCGGCCAGCAGCAGCAGCAGCTACACAGTGGCGTACGTCTGGGGTGCGAAAAGTGGAGGCGGCCGGACCGGAGGCGGAGGGGAGGGGAGAGGAATGAAGGCGGCCTGGCCGGAGATGATACACGACGGCAGGGGGAAAGATGAGTGGAAGGCGGAGGAGAAAGGAGATGAGAAGCAAGTGGTTGTGGTCTTTTGCAACAATGTTCATTGGTCTTTTCTGTGCTCCATGATTCGTGCCACCGGACCCACTTGCTCGATTTTTTCTCTTTTGTTGCAGATTAGTTTTCCAGAATGCAACTGATTTGATGTAAACCTGATTTTTATGAATGCAACTGATTTGATGCATACCTGGTTTTTATGTAATACAACTTTGTATCTTATTTTGCTTTGAAACTTTTCTATCCATAGCAGACTCTTCAAAAGCTGGTTTGATTAGTTTGTGTTTCTTTATGAAGTCTACAAACTAAGCCATGATTCAATTTTATAGCAGATAGAACTTTGATTGAAAAAAATGGAATACATGTGTTGTCTGCAACTGAAAAGTTACACCATGGAATTGGGCATACACAAGTTATGTAATTGGCAATTGTTCAACGGAGATGAATGAAGTCCATATATAGCTTCATCCAGAACCAGAAAAATATGGTACAGGACCATTCCAGATAGCAGCCTAAAACAGAGCATTCTGCTCCACAGAAGTTATACAAGTACAGGGGCCATTCTTTTACTGGACCCTCCAAACGTTTGCTGCCGTTAGTCTCCGTCTCAGCAACTTTTGAGAAGTTAATCCAACGGAACAGATAGGGAAGGCGCCAGCCCCCCCGGGTGCCAAATCCATTCTCGATCAATTAAAGGCCATTGTTTCCGAAACCACCTGCACATTTCTGCAAAATAGTTTTTAGGAGAGATTGGAAGAACTAAAAATAATCTGCACAATTTTGATCTTTAATCGTGGCACAAAGGCATAGGTAGAACTGACTTGCAGTTTTTTTTTTTTTTTTGAAATGTCACCGGGGGAATTACTCCCCACCTGAATATATATTATAGCCCAAAACGGCTGGTTATATGTTTTACAAATGTTTAGGAAGGAACAACACCACCACCAAGACACCCCGGCAAGAAGTGGCAGAAACCACAATAGACAAGCGGAATGAAAAGACTACTACACGTGAGGCACAAGAGCTCTTTAACGATGAACTGACTTGCAGTTACTGAAGAAATAATCGTGGCACCTAATTGCGGAAATCAAGAGGCACAGTTTCTTCTTTGAAGTATTCCTTCCTCACAGTCTCGGCATCGCAAAATCTTACCTAGCAGGGGTAACATAGCAGTAGATTGTAAGATTATCCATATCGTTTGATGAAGCACTAACCTAAGAGAGAGGGAGAGCATACCAGGGAGGCATAAGATTTCAACAGAGGTTTGACAACCTGCCACATTGGTTGAAAAACAAATGGAGCATCGACAAAAAGAACTTGGCCAAGCCGCTTCGGGTAGTAATAGTAAAAAACATCAATCTGGGAAGGGGAGGGGGCATTAATTGCGACGCATATACCAAAAAAAAAGTGTTTAGATATATATATATATAATAGTTGCAGCATATAGCAGGAAATCCATATGTGATTTGAATTAATCCATTAGATAAACTTGTTCTTTTGCCATCTGAGATCATGAACACGCCATTTGTCTTTTCTAACTGGTGTGCCTCATCACAGTTTTCGTATGTAGAAATAGTTTTTTTTTAAGGAAACAGGAGGGGTCTCCCCCTACTGAGCTTTATTATAACTGAACTAAAAGGTTCCAGATACAAAAAATCAAGAAACAAAGAAAGATACAAAGAAAATAGAAAGAATTACACAAAGTTGTCTAGCCATAGATCTATCAAAGCTTTGTGAGCATTCTTAGCTCTGAGCTTAACCCAGGCTAACTCCCGTCTGATGATGAATTTGCAAGACTGAATTGAGTGTTGAACATTCCTGAAGATAGCATCATTTCGGAGGGTCCAGATTGCCCAGAACATTGCTATGATAATCTCCATGAAAATTGGCTTATGTAGAAATAGTTTATTGCTTGGAATTACTCCTTGCAATGGATGATGTATACATTACATGAATGATTTACTAATGTTTTCCTGTGGCATTACACTGCTCTCTTTTCACATTCTTTTATATCATCGCAAATGAGGAGAGGTAGAGGAAGACCGAAGCTGACATGGGGAGAGGCAATAAAAAGAGATTTAAAGGGTTGGGATATACCTAGAGATCTCTGTTTGGATAGGAGTGCTTAGAAAACAGCTATTGACGTGCCTGAACCGTGACTAGGGGTTCATGTTGGATTTCAACTCTAGCCTACTCCAACTTGCTTGGGACTAAAAGGCTTTGTTGTTGTTGTTGTTGTTTATATCATCGCAAATAAAAGTATGCATGTCTGCCACTGAACAGCACAAAAGGTAATCAGAGATGCTTAGTCATGCCTTGAAGCTATCAAACTTACCAAAAACTTTAGGAACTGGAGATCACCATTTTCAACACGAAAGCCTCGCAGATCAAAGATTCCAAGTATATTCTCTGCTCCTGAGGGAAGTCTGCTTACTGCCTTCTCAACCAAATAGGCACATAGCTTCTGGTTTTCAACTGGATCCTGTGTCTGCAGTAGCATATTATACATGGATCATCAGTATTATTAAGAGCAAATGCTTATCGAATACAAGAGATATCTTTAAGTTACAAGTCAGCTAGCTAAGCCATGTAGTTTAATTTTGGAGCTGCTATGAAGTAATACTGATAGTATGCCACTGCCTTCTTTTGTTCTTTGTGCTATTCTAAAAATTGGAAACACTGTAGGTGTAGCCACTATCCCTGTTGAACATTTCCAAATCAAGATTGGGAAACAAAAGGAACGCACCGAAGGGAAATGTTTGGCTGCCACTACAACTAGCACAGGTCTGCCGTAAACGTCCAAAGAATCATGTACATATGCCTTGCCAGTTTGGTAGAGGCCTTTCACTGATTCTTCTGATAACTCTGAAACACCAAAATCCTGGCGCCATTTCTAATGCAGTTGAAAGGAAAACTGAAGATACCAATGCTTATATAGATTCTGTTACAATACCAGGAATTTAGTGAGTAAATTATTAGGTTTCCCATGATCTTGCAAAACATGAATCTTGATGTGGCAAAACATGAATCTTGATGTGTGAAGGGTATCAGTTTATATCAAAACTGCATATTGGTAAATATCAGCTTGAGGTAATGAGGTGTGAAGGGTATAACTTTATATATCAAAATTGCATATTGGTTCAAAGACCAAGGATGAAAACCCCTCTAACAAAAATGTGTGAGAACATCTAATAAATTCAAACATGAGGATACAATTGCCTTGGTGAGCTTGGAGACGGCTTCATCGACGGAGAATTTGCGGTCCTTCAAGAACCAGAGGACCATGTCGTCATCGTCTCTCCCATTCCTGCCCGTGGGGAGGCCTGGGTTCTCCCTCGCTAGCCGTTCTTTCACCTCTAGGACAAGCTTCACACACGAGAACCGACCAGCGCCAGATAGACAAGTGAATCAGTAGTTTAAGCTTATACATGATCCCCCACTCTTTATTATTATTATCCAAAAGAAGCGACGTATGACATTTCCCTCTGCTGGTGGCTCCAGGTATAAAAATTGTGAAGCACACGTAGTGGGTGTGGCCGTTTGGGTTACCTTGGCACCGCTGGCACCTGGCGGGGCGGCGCTTTGGCAGCGCACTGCGCTCCTGGACTTGAGCAGAGGAGCTCGGACGACGGAGCGGCAGAAGTAGCAAGAGGCAGTCATCATCTTCCCTTCCTTTTTCCCTCGGATGCTGCGATTGCTGGTCCCTGCAATGCAAATGCAAGTTGGGGTCGGGACGTGGAGAGCCCGCCCGACAGCAAAGACAGCGGCCTGAGCCTGACCCGACCCGACCCGACGACGCAGCAGACTGAGGGATGGAGGGAGCCAGGAGGTGAACGTGAGCGCCACAGAGCCTGGAGGGCGAGGGCCGCAGACGCAGCCTGCTGCCTTGCCTTCTCCGTGGGATTGGGCGTGGGCGCGGCCGCACAGTGATTTGGAGGAGTGCGGCGAGCGAGCGGTGGAGGAGGTGAAGAACTCGGTGGCCGGGCGGTGGAGAAGCGTGGTGGCTGGCTGCAGTGGCTCAGCAAGCGCAGGCAGAGGGGTCTGCAGTGGCTCGGGCACTCGGCGAGTCTGGCGCCGGGGCTCCGGCCAACAGCGTGTAGCCAGCCGTGAAGGAGATTGATTGGGGACTGAGGAGAACAGAGCTGCTGTTCCTGTTGGGCTGGGTTGGTTGGGCCCCAACGCATTTTCTTGCTGGGCTGGTCACGCTGCATTCCCTGGATTTCTTTTCCGTTTCGGGATTATGTACTTCGCAACCTCCTCTCTCCTCTCCTGTCAGCCGGAGAGAGGAGGTTGCGAAGTATATATATAATTACAGCTATAAAATAATTTATTCTGTAGTCACTCTAAATTACGATAATTACTATATTAATTTATGAGATTATAGTAACTCCTTACTAGGTGGTTTACTATAACGTTATGGTAAATATCCCCATGTATTATAGTAACCCAACTATCGTAAATATGTATAGACATTATCGTAAATTAATATATAAAATTATCGTAAATAAAGGTGACTATAGAATAACTTATTTTGTAACTGGCTAACGAATATATAATAAAAGAAAAAGAAACGGGGCCGGCCTCGAGGACAGAAAGAGGGAGAACTGAAAGAGGGGTCTCGTCTCCATCAGAGGATTAGTTGCTACGGGCAACAAGACAAGAATTCAGCAGAGAAAGTGCCTTTTTCCAGTCAAAAACTAGCTCAAAAGGAAAGCATGAGTTCGATGGCGATGTCCATGGCCATGGAATTCGTGGCGCTGCCGCTGGAGGAGCTGCTGCCGGATCTGTCCCGCAAGGAGCAGCTGCGGTTGCAAAACCAATTCCGCTGGTGAGAGCACAAGCGCATCTGGAAGTGAATAAGGCCAATCTCAGCGGAGAGTTTCATTTGCATCTAGTACCCTGCGACATATGTATTTTTGATAACATGATAATATTTTAACGAGAGAGAAGAAATGAGTTTCATGGAAATGAAATTCTCTTGGTAAGATTACCAACTCTCCATGAGTTTTAAAATTAAATGTTTATGAAACCATGGAATAAAACTTTGCATTAAAAGTGAATGTTTAGTCCAAGTTTCATTTCATTTTATATGACACGGCAGTCTTGAACAATAAAACTCTGCACTGAGAGTGGCCTAACAAGCAATCTCCTCCGTTACCTCCCGTGTCCTCGGAACGGTAACAACAGTAGGCCCTCTCAACTTTTTGATTGATCTGATTGCTTGGTAATTAGTTGGTCAATAAGGAACGATTTCTTCTTCTTCTTCTTGTGCACAAAGAAAATTCATCAGGTACGTCTGATAAGTTTTATCTCCAAACAAAATCGTCATATATTCTCTGATTGAATGAATCCTCTATTCAATTTATTTGATATAAGCTTTGTTGTCGTATATAAGCGCTTGCTTTGTGATGTATAGTTCCCTTTGATGTATGATAGCCCCTCTGTTCCTAAATAAATCAATTCCTAAAATCCGTTGACTAACTTTATAAGAAACAGGCATTACTACAAAAAGCATTTTTAGGGGCGGCTGGTAACCCTTTGTAGGGGCGGTTTGGCCAGCCGCCCCTACCGAACCGTCTCTACAAATCATGCATTTGTAGGGGCGGTTCCCAGGCCGCCCCTACAAATCGATTTATAGGGGCGGTTGGTGATTGAGCCGCCCCTACAAATAGATTTGTAGGGGCGGCTGGTATTACGAACCGCCCCTACAAATCTATTTGTAGGGGCGGCTCAAGAACCAACCGCCCCTACAAATCTATTTGTAGGGGCGGCTGTAGTGCCAGCCGCCTCTATAATACCTATTTGTAGGGGCGGTTCAATCTAGAACCGCCCCTACAGTACGTTTTCCCGCAAAAAAAAATTCAAATTTACAATTCAAATTCGACCAGAACTGTTTGTTTCTGCGTATTTCATCCAGCATCCGCGTTGCCGAACGCCCCGCGACCAACGTTTCGAACCGCGTTCGCGTTGCCGAACGCCACGCGACCAACGTTCCGAATGCGACTACAAGCACAATAGTATTATATAAAGTACAATTACAAGTCCAATTCGTAATGATATATATATACAATCCATCATTAAATATACAAATTTCATACACATTGTTATCAATGTCCTAGAGCTAGCCTTTCAGTCTCACGAAGGTGTTGGTACTGAGGATTTGTACCTAAGTCAGACTCTCGATCATGGTAGGCGCCTCTGACGTGTACAATCTGGTTCAATATGAAGTTGCAAAGGTCGCCGACGAGCTCTAAGAGTTGGTTATCCTTGTATGGGTCTCTTTTCATTCCTTTCTCTTCTCTCCACTACAAGAAAACAAGTTTCAGTTTAGTATTTCATACCATTTATGAAGTTTTTATACTACGGGTGAAGAGGTTCAAACTTACCCTTAAGGGGTGTCTCCTGTAGGCACCGGTGTTACTCATCATAGAACATATATAGTATCCACAATGTACACTCCCAGGCCTCTGCTTGGGGCACTGTGTGTTTTGCATATGAAAATATTAGGTAATGCTTTTGACAGCCATGTAACGGAGTACTGAAGAAGTAAGTTACACTTACCGCACATAATGTTTTTATAGCCAGCTTTTCCTTCCTCGCTGGATCATGCCTTCCGTGATGATGAGAGACATAGAACCTAAATGCCCTGTTCGAATTATTTTAGCAAATACAACTTGTTAGTATGCATAAGTGAACGTTACAAGTATGTATACAGACATATAAGCTAATGAGGATTGTCGATATGTATACGTCTTGAGAATCAATATGAAGTCTTTGTATGTCGCCGGGTCCTTATCTATTGAATCAAAGACCCATGCCATGCTCTTCCCGACATCGACGGCTATACAAATCCAGTGGTTGCTGCATGGATTTAATCATAGAACTAGATAAGCTCTTTTACATCGAATAAAATATATCGAACATAGCTTTAAGTTATAGTTGAACTTACTCGAAGTTGTATGGTAGCCATATAGTACAGTGTTGTTGGAGATTTTTGAAAGCCAGAGCAATGTATGTCGCAACCTTAAGGGACTCTTCCCTTAGCTTCGCACTACGGATGCGCTCTTTCTCCCAAAGAGTCTTTGCAGCTGCTAGCTCTTTGGCATCCAGTGTCTACCGTTTAGGGTAATTAAAATTTGTTTAGGCTATAGCTTGAGGGTCTACATACCCGGCTTTCACACTTGGCATTTGTTTGACAATGTGCACTTGCATTCTACAAATCACGGCGTGGGTTAGTTACAACAAAATTCAAAGATTACATTCATATCATATCGGGAGGACAAGGACTTACAGGCACCACGTGCGAATTAGATTCATCTCCATTTCTCCTAGGTGAAAGCATGTGTGCATGTCATTGAAGTCAAAGACAATTTTCTCGGCTGGGCTTCCAAATGTGCCGGTGGGAAAGCATGCTTGTATGATATCTATGCTCGTTGGGAGAACACGCAAGTACTAATCATGGAACCTTCTCATTCCAAGTGGTAGGCGCTGGATGTCCTGGTTTGGTAGGAAGGGCTTGCCTCTTTCATATTTTTTTGGGCAATCCTTTGATCATTCGATGGCATCAACATTTAGATACTGCTTTGCAATTTGGTGAAGTTTGCTACTGACGGCCTCCTCAGAACCCCGTAATGGGACTTTTTTAACTTGGTTTTCAGGCTTGAACTGATCATGGGAATACCACTTGGACACCGATGAGACGTCTTTGATCAGAACATAAACTGGCCTTATGTGGATTGGAATCTTCTTTCGGAGTTCCCATTCAGGCACGTCCTCATCTTCTTGTGCATCACCTTCTTCAGGAGGCACTCATTGTTCATGTATCGGTTGTGCTTGTTGAGAAGACTGTGGCATCTCATGATGCACTTGCCCAGTACGAGCTGGAGAAGGTTGTGGCATCTCATCAGGCACATGCTCGATAGGAGGCGGGGAAGAATGTGGCATCTCAGGAATGTGGGGGTCACGAGATGGTGAAAATATCTCCTCGGCCTCAATAACTCGCTCCAAATTTGGGAGAGGGGGAGACGACGAAGAAGCAGTCAATATAATGTCCCGTTTGTGCCAGAGGATGAACTGCCCCATAACGTCTCCGAGTTACACCAGCCCCTCGGGAGTTGCGTAGTCTATCCTCCACTGCATAAACTCGGGCTTCACTATATGCACCTTGACCCTAGTGTAGTCCGGCGATATGTTATTATTGTGGTGTAAGCCACCGGGAGGATGTGCAACACCCGTTGCCACCTCCATCACAGTGTTCTGCCGGCCGCTGAGAAACACCAAGGTGCAACTAGTAGGTTCCCGTATGAGATCGACTGAGGTTGTGGCTGCAGTGGAACCTTGGCTGCTAGGAACTTTCGGAGGGCTGCCAACTAATGCCAGTTCTCCCGGTGGCGTCACTAATATACGTGGCTCCATAGACATTCCTTGCTCCTCCAGCGCCTTCGCAACTAGAGCCTTCACTTGGAGCTCAAGACTAGTCTCCCGGTCTCGGCCATGTTTCTTGTACATGTGCCTGTCCTCTTCGAATCCTTGCTTCCAAGTCATCCTTTTCCCTAGCCCCCTGGTGCGGCCTGTGTGCTCCTTATTTCCCAAGCCAAGGCTAAGCTCGTCCCTCTCTCTGGAAGGATTGAATGAGCCCTTCTCTTTGTCTTCAGCATATTTCAGTATCCTTGATACCGCCTCTTGGGTCTCTGGCTTATCAAACTTAAGATTACTGCCGGATGGTTCTGTACTCCTCGCATATATCCAGTTCCTTGAGCGTACCTTCAACTTCGTCACATCGATATTCCCAGTAGCTGCGGCCTCTTCATCCATCTTTCTAAATTGCTCTTCCTTGGCATAGTAGCCACCGGGGCCTAGATGATAGTGGTGTTTGTTCCTCTTCGCTAGCTTGGTGTTATGAGCACTGAGCTCCAATGCCTCCGCTAAAGTCTTCTGAGCCACGAGCTCCTCCCATTGACTAGGAGTTATTTTGCCGAACTCGTTGAAGGAAGTTAACCCCTTTTAGATATACTTCATGTTAAGCTCCGACCTCCAACATCGCAATGACTCTCCCATCATCTTGATAGCATTTTTTTTACCAATTCGTGCTTACCCTCCGAAAATCTAAAATTGACCTTCAGCTGCCTATCCCATAGTGCATTCTTTATGTTCTCTGGTACCTCTTTCCAGTTAGGGATTGCTGGGTTCAATTTATCTCTTACTAGGGCCCCGATCGCATTACAGAATCGTCCTCTTAATTCCTTCGGCTCAAGGATCTCCCCTGCTGGCCCAACCTCCGTTATCACATAGCAAGCCTTATCTGGATATAGATTTCCTTTTCTATCCTCTCGTTTCCTCTTAGGCTTGGTAGTCATGGTTGTGTCTTGAGTTTGTGGAGCAGAGGCATCGTGATTCGTCTCTGTGGTTGTTGCCTCTGCTCTCCTTTCCTCTACTCCGTCTTGTCCAGCGAGATGTCGCGGACGTCGATGTCGTCTTTTCTAAGTTTCAGGAGGGACCTGTATATAGGACAGGTCAAAGTGTTAGCAGAGGTAACACAGCCAAAGCTTTAGCAAAATTTATAAGCTAAGGCTTCTTCCCTACCTCCTCGTTCGGGTCAAAATCCTTGTCCAAATCTTCCTCCGTTGGCCTCCTTCTTGCTTCAGGTGGGAAAGGATCCTCGGGACTTTCATATCCCTCTTCTGACTCATCATCCTCTTCTTCTTCGCCTTCAGCAGCCTCTCCTTCAGGGCTTTCCTCCTCGTCACACTCCTCCTGAGTAAGCATCACTTCTAGATCTTTTTCTACCTCATTATCGAACTGTTCCTGAGTAAGCTGGTCCTCTAGTGCTTGCTCCTCAAGGGTTGGCTACTCATCATGCTCGGGGCATCGAGCTACACGGTCTATTGTCCACGATATTATTTCGCGCTTTGTTCTAAAAGATGCAAGAAAGTGTGCTTTAGGTACGCGAGAAGGTATAAGAAATCAAAAAGGTCTATAAACCAAAGTAGTCCTATAAAACAACAATATAAAAAAATGAGAAGTAGCAGTGGTAGAGGCCTCAGAAACATGTCAATCATCATCTGATCTTGAACTTGGAGCATCAAGGCATCATAACAGAGAAGAGAGGAGAAGGTAATGTAGGGGCGGCTGCTAGTGATGCCAAGTTCCTCATAAGTTCTTGATCATCAGCTCATATTCCATATAATGTATGGACTTGGATAATTTCATCATCGACAAAACAAAGGAGAGGAGAGGAGAGGGGAGATTTGGCAAAAAAAAGCAACTGTTGCTTAACAAACATAGTGCAACAGCTGATGGAAAAATACAGGACAACAAGTCCTGGGCGAGTCCTGGGAGATTTGGCAAAAAAAGCAACAGCAGCCAATAGTTAGTAGCTAGAAGTAGCAAGTAGTAGTAGTAAGTAGAAAGTAGTAAGAGGATTAGTAGTAGGAGTAGTGGTAGGAGTAGTAGTATCAGTAGCAGTAGCAGCAGCAGCAGCCACTACACACCAGCAGTATATAAGCAAAAAAATAGAGGAGTGGTAGTAGTAGGGTAAGAGCAGCAGCCACTTAGGAGTAGCAAGTAGTAGTAGTAAGTAGAAAGTAGTAGAGTAGAGTAAGTGTAGCAGTAGAGTGGTAGTAGTAGAGTAAGAGAAGCAGCCACTTAGGAGTAGTAGTAGGAGCATCAATGAAAGAAGAGCAGCAGTAGGAGCAGCAGTAGGAGTAGTAGTAGTAGTAGTAGTGACCTATGGAGAAAAAGAGAGAGATCTTCTACTTGTACCATACAACAGTAAGCTGGTAGATTGTTAACCCAATACCAAGCTGTAAAATTCACAAAAGAAAGACCGGAGTATAACAAGAGGAACTAAAGATTGTTAACTGAATACCAGAAATTAACAACAGGGGATCAAATCATAACACAAACACTTACTGTTGATCTACCTTTTTCATATGATTACCGGCTAGTTTATCAGGGGCTACTAGTAAAACTGAAATGGATGGCTTACTGAATAAAAGCATTGGTTGTCAATAATCTCCTAAGGGAAATTTCAGAATTGAAAGTTTGAATTATCTTTTTTTGCTAATGCACGAATGTTACAGTTGTTTGCCGTTCAAAGCAAGCACTCTGTCACGCATGGCAATAATGTCAGCATGAACTCAGATGCTTTAATCAGTATACTCAGGATCAATATATTGACTCATTAGTTCAATCTACTAAACCTTGAGCATATAAGTACAACACTATAGGCATATGCAAGTTTTTTGTGTTTATTTTGCTTGAAAGTGATCTGTGTTTGCCAACAAGCAATGCTTAATTGAAATAAATATCCTCACAGTATTTTACGCTCTATTATCCAGATTAACTAAAACTGATACCAAGTGGGAGAGAACAACATGTGTTAACTATAAGATAGCAACCAAAAAAACAAAACATGCCCAAAATCCTCAGAAATTACTTAAGTTGATGCAGTTACTTCTCCAAGGAGATTCATGATAGATATATGAATATATCATAGTCCCTGTTGACTCAGGTAATATATAAATGGCTGGAAAATAAGCTAAATGCCACTCAAGTATATTGTCGTGTTCAGATCTGGAGCAGATAGCGGAGGCATACCTGGAGCAGAGAGCGGGGACTGAGACAGGACGAGGTCGCTGGAGGAGTTTGCGCTGCCGGAAAGTCATAGGGGCCTGGTGAGTCTGCACTGCCGGGGGAAGTCACGCCGAAGACAACAGTAGGGGATGGTGCCAGCCTATCTTCCTCAGCGCCGGGAAGGGGAAGTGGGAGGGGAAGGAGGTGGGCGACCTTCACTGTCGCTGATCCGTGCGACACGTGGGGCCCAAGGGCGGTGCGGGAGGCGGGCGCCGGAGCCGGCATCGTCGGCGTGCGGGGGCCGGGCGCGGGGCGCCGAGAGCCTGCGTCGTCGGCGTGCGGGGGCAGGACGTCGGGGCCGGGCGCGGGGCACCGGGAGCCTACGTCGTCGGCGCGTGGGGGCGGGCGCCAGGGGCCGGGGGCGGGACGCCGAGCGCCGAGGGCTGGTGTGGGCGGGCGCGGGACCGGCGGCGGGGCCGGCAGCGTGGGTAGCGGTGGAAACCCTAGGCAGCCTGACGGCGTCGGAGGAAGAAGACAGCGCCCAGACAATGACTCCCGTGCGCTACCCTCCAATTTATACTAGGTATCATTTGTAGGGGCGGTTCCTGATCCAGCCGCCCCTACAAATACATTTTTAGGGGTGGTTCCTGATCCAACCGCCCCTACAAATATTTTTTTTAAATTATAAATTCTATATTTTTTATATCATAAAAACACAATTATAAATTCTACATTTTGTTCAAACTTTCTCAAATGAAAAAATGGACTATATAAGTATTGTAGATCTTGATGAGATGAACAACCTTGTTATTCAGAGTTTTTTCATCTGAGGTCATTATTGTCTCATTTGAGCAAGTTTGACCAAGTCAAATTTGGTCAAATGAAAAAATAACACTTTGACTCTAGTATTATGAACTCTAAATAACTTCAAATTGAAAAGTTTTGAATACCAAGTTTGATCATCTCAGCAAGATCTACAATTGTTGTTTTGGTCAACTTTCCATTTGAGAAAGTTTGGATGGTTCAAATTTGTGATTTTTAAATTTCGACGCCTACAAACTAGTTTTCGGAACCCTAGGTTATCTCAAATTGAAAAGTTTTGAATACCAAGTTTGTTAATCTCATCAAGATCTACAATCCTTATATAGTCCATTTTTTCATTTGAGAAAATTTGAACAAAATGTAGATCAAATTTCACAAGTGTGTGACATAGTTTCAGAAAGTCTATATGAGATTCAAGAATTTGTGACTAGTGTTTGATAAAACTTTCTCAAATGGGAAAATAAGCTATGTAAGGATTGTACATCTTGATGAGATGAACAACCTTGTTATTCGGAGTTTTTTCATCTGAGGTCATTTAGTGTCTCATTTGAGCAAGTTTGACCAAGTCAAATTTGGTCAAATAAAAAAACAACACTTTGACTCTAGTATTATGAACTCTAAATAACTTCAAATTGAAAAGTTTTGAATACCAAGTTTGATCATCTCAGCAAGATCTACAATTGTTGTTTTGGTCAACTTTCCATTTGAGAAAGTTTGGATGGTTCAAATTTGTGATTTTTAAATTTCGACGCCTACAAACTAGTTTTTGGAACCCTAGGTTATCTCAAATTGAAAAGTTTTGAATACCAAGTTTGTTCATCTCATCAATATCTACAATCCTTATATAGTCCATTTTTTCATTTGAGAAAGTTTGAACAAAATGTAGATCAAATTTCACAAGTGTGTGACATAATTTCAGAAAGTCTATATGAGATTCAAGAATTTGTGACTAGTGTTTGATAAAACTTTCTCAAATGGGAAAATAAGCTATGTAAGGATTGTAGATCTTGATGAGATGAACAACCTTGTTATTCAGAGTTTTTTCATCTGAGGTCATTTAGTGTCTCATTTGAGCAAGTTTGACCAAGTCAAATTTGGTCAAATGAAAAAACAACACTTTGACTCTAGTATTATGAACTCTAAATAACTTCAAATTGAAAAGTTTTGAATACCAAGTTTGATCATCGCAGCAAGATCTACAATTGTTGTTTTGGTCAACTTTCCATTTGAGAAAGTTTGGATGGTTTAAATTTGTGATTTTTAAATTTCGACGCCTACAAACTAGTTTTCGGAACCCTAGGTTATCTCAAATTGAAAAGTTTTGAATACCAAGTTTGTTCATCTCATCAAGATCTACAATCCTTATATAGTCCATTTTTTCATTTGAGAAAGTTTGAACAAAATGTAGATCAAATTTCACAAGTGTGTGACATAGTTTCAGAAAGTCTATATGAGATTCAAGAATTTATGACTAGTGTTTGATAAAACTTTCTCAAATAGGAAAATAAGCTATGTAAGGATTGTAGATCTTGATGAGATGAACAACCTTGTTATTCAGAGTTTTTTCATCTGAGGTCATTTAGTGTCTCATTTGAGCAAGTTTGACCAAGTCAAATTTGGTCAAATTAGTGTCTCATTATGAACTCTAAATGACTTCTGGATGTTGCAATAGAGTGGATGTTCAAATAGAGTCATCTGGATGTTGCAAAGGGTAGTCTCACACACATGCATAAAATGTAGTATCACACACATACAAAAATATGTAGTCTTACACGCGTACACAAATATATAGTCTCACACGCATGCATAAATGAAGCCTTACAAACACACACAACTAGCTAGCCTGCTGTAATGACTTTCCCATTGACACCTTTTCGTTCCCATGGCATTATATCTTTGGGGATGTTCTTTTCCACAACACTGACCTTCTTAGGAAAGTCTGTGAATAACGGCATCTCATCATAGTTATTGTAAGCTTCAACATCATCCACGCCATCAACTCCAATAATGTATTGTTTCCCGGAGGCAACCACGTGCTTTGTCTTCTTCTTTGGGGGGAGGTTACTTTGTGGGTCAGACATATAGAAAACTTATGCGACATGTGAAGCGAGCACCCAAGGGTCATCTTGGTAGCCTAGATTCTCGTGGTCCAGGACTCTCAATCCGATCTCGTTCAGTTGATGTTGTTTGATCCAGCGGCATCGAAACAGGGCCACCGTTATATCCCTTCTATAGTCAAGTTCCCATATCTCTTCAATGATGCCAAAGTATTGGATCTTTCGCCCTAATCCATCGAGAGCCTCTATTCGAACGCCGCTGTTTTGGTTCATATATTTACTATCCTTTGCGTGGGTATAGTACGTGTACCCATTGATATCATAAGTATTCCAAGATGTAACTTGTCTCGATGGCCCCTCCGCCAACCTACTGATGGTAATAGAGTCTATGGTTTCTCCAGGCGGTATGTTTTGGTCCTTCAACCATATAGTTAGTCGTTGCTTGTGCTGTTTCATGACCCAATCATCCGAACGGCCATTTCTCTCTGCCATAATGATAGCCAAGTGTTCATCAATATACAGTTGCATCAGTTGTGTACTCTGCAAGACATTGTAATGCGCTCGACTCACCTCTTTGTAATCATAGTCGATGAACACTTTTCTACCACTGGTGCCCTTCCCAGCCAGCCTACCCTTATGACGAGAATTGGGTTTACCAATCCCTTTCTGTACTTTTAGGTACTCTTGACAGCACTCGACGACTTCTTCAGTACTGTAACCCTCTATCATGGAGCCCTCTGGGTATGCTCGATTATGCACGTATCGACTTAAAACCGACATGAACCGCTCATAGGACCACATTTCATGCAAGTAGCAAGGGCCAAGCGCCTGTATCTGGTGAACCATGTGAATTATGAGATATGGCATTATATAAAAAAAGCAGGAGGTAAACACATCTCCAGTTGGTTTTGTGTCTCCACCACAAATTCATGTAGGTCACTCAGCTCTTCCTTGCCAATCGTCTTCTGTGAGATCTTTGAAAAGAAGTAGCACATGCGGGTGATGGCCATTTTCAAGAACTCTGGCTTTATAGCCCTGATTGCAATAGGTAGAAACACTGTCAGCATCACATGGCAATTGTGAGCCTTATAGTGTGTTATTGACAAGTCCTTCATCGACACTAGCTTCTTCACATTTGCTGAAAACCCAGTTGGGACTTTGATCCCCCTCAGGAAAGTGCATATAGCTCTCTTCTTGTCTGGTGTTAGGTTAAAGCACGCCGTGGGCAGAGTGTATTTTCCATTAGCCTCAGGTATCGGGTGAAGCTGTGGCATCATGTTTAGCTGCACCATGTCTTTCCGTGCTTTCAGACCATCCTTTGACTTGCCTGTGTCCATCAAGGTAGCAATGAGACTCTCAAAGACATTCTTCTGTACGTGCATAGCATCAATGGCATGGGGGACCTCCAAGTCTGGCCAATAACGCAGATACTGAAAGAAGATCGATTGTTTCTTGAAAGGTACGCCTTCGATAGGAGGTGTGCTTCTATCTCTGTTCGTCCCATCTGGATTCTTCTTTCCATAGACGATGCGTATATTTTTCACCATTCTGTACACATGTTCTCCGTTATGATGTTTCTCCGGAGGGGGTTCAATCTCCAGGGCGTTGTCATAAAATCTAAAGAATAATTTGCTGCGGTACTTGTGACTTGTCTTTAAGAAGCGTCGGTTCCTTAGGTAAACTATCTTCTTGGATGCATCCAGGTACACCCATGTAGTACCATCCAAGTAAACCAAGCATCCTGTCTTCCCTTTGATTTGTCTAGACAAAGTAAACAACGCGGGGTAATCATTGGTAGTAACAAATATTATTGCTCTACATATGAAGTCCTCCTTTTGGAACGCATCGTACATCTACTCCCCATGCCTCCATAGTCTCTCCATTTCTTGCATCAAGGGCTCGAGGAACACGTCTATATCAATGCCTAGTTATTTAGGGTCAGAAATAAGAATAGTGAGGAGAAGGTACTTTCTCTTCTGACACAACCATGTTGGGATGTTGTACATGGTCAAGATCACTGGCCATGTGCTATGATTGCTCATCCTCTCATTGAAGAGATTCATTCCATCGGTGCTCAGGCCAAACCGTACATTCCTTGGGTCATCGCTGAATTCTTTGTGCTTCTCATCAAACCTTTGCCACTGACTACAATCAGCCGGGTGTGCAATCTTATCATCATCCATCTTGCGCTCATCATCCCACCATGTCATGAGTGCAGCTTCTTTAGGGTTTAGGAACATACGTCTCAAGCGGTCAGTCACTGGCAGGTACCACATTACCAGGGCAGGAATTCTTCTCTGCTTTGCATCGTTGCCTAATGGAGTGTCCTCTGGGGGCTAAGATTCTTGTACCACATTTTTTGTACCCTTCTTATTCCTTTTTTTCCCCGTGGATGGTTCGTCCCCACCGTAAAGGTCATTGTTCTTGTACCGGCTGGCCCCACACCGGGGACATTTATCCAATGACTTGAATGTTTCACCACGAAAAAGTATACAGTGGTTGGGGCATGCATATATTTTTTCAACCCCCATTGTCAATGGACTTATGATCTTCTTCGCTTGGTATGTGTTGGCGGGAACTGAGTTTGGTTGTGACAGCACCCATGACAGGAGATGCAATAGATCATTGAAACTACAGTCTAACCAGCCGTACTTAGCCTTCAGGATGAGCAGCTCAAGCACGAAACGTAGCAATGTCCAATGTGTCGGACAACCCTTTTCAACACCATACACAGTCTCCTTCGACGCTTTTGTCACTCTTTCCAAATTTTCTAGACCTTTCAGGCTATTTAGTAAAATCTCTGGTCCAAGGGTTCGAATCATGTCATCTAAATCATCTTCAACTCCGACACGTGCTCCACCATCATTATTGGCACCACCTTCGTCGTTACCATCCCAACCACCAGCATCACCACCTTGTTCATTGCCAAACTCAAAATCCATTTGTGCATCAAGCTCGGCTGAATATTGGGATAGGGATTCTATGGTTTCATCATCGTATTCCTCCTCATCCTCGTCGTTAACAATAACCGTTTCACCATGATGAATCCACACTGTGTAGTCCTCAACAAATCCTCGTATAATCAAATGTGATCTGATGATAGTCACATCTGTCCATGCCATACGGTTCTTGCAATCTTTACAGGGACAAATAATTGTATCCTTATTCTCTTTCAATGTCGTTGCATGCTTCGTTGCGGCTTTAATAAATTTATCCACCTCTTTACGGAAACCTACCTTGAACCTTAACGAACCATACATCCAAGAGTTCCTGTACTCCATCTTTTACAACAACAACAAAATAAACATTAAAGGACTACTTATTCAGATATATATAAAAATTAATCAAAGTAATAATTATTTGAGAATAATTGTATATACCTCAGATATATATGAATATAAATCTAATATAATTACATGAAGCATACAAACACACCATGGTAGAGGAAAATTAATTAATGGCCCATTTATCCATAAATAATTAAAATACATATTTATTGATTACAATAAACAATTTCAAAGACAACAATTAGCAATAATTATACTTGACACAATATCTTTCGTATAAACCCTAGTCCAATTTTATCAAACATAAATTTACAAAAACGAAATTAATAAAAAAACCAAACCCTAGATCTAGATCACATGCACATAAAACATCCATAAAACTAACTAATGGTTCACTAAAATCAAGAAACATGGACCAAATAAGGGTATGATCTTGTTCCCCTCCCTAATTTACCCTAGTACATTTAAAAGTTGGGTCTAATTTGCTCATAAATAGCTCAAGCACCATAGAAGAGAGAGAAAAACAAAACTCTAATTATTCACTAATCAACCATTAAAATTTCAAAAAAAAGTGTGGAATAGTATTTTCTTACCTTCTACAACCTCTCCACCAAAGGATTTGAGACCAAAACCTTCCCCCCTTAGTAGAGCAATTTTTGGGAGGTGCCCAAGTCCTCTCCAACTTTCTTTCACGGGTTGGAGTGAATGACCCGAGGAGGAAGAAGGTGCTGCTTCAGTTTTATATGGGGGTCATTTGTAGGGGCGGCTGGTGATTGAGCCGCCCCTACAAATAGAAGCTATAAATACGGGCCATTTTTAGGGGCGGCTCAATCACCAGCCGCCTCTACAAATACCATTTCTAGAGGCGGCTGGTGATTGAGCCGCCCCTAAAAATCATACTCCATTTGTAGGGGCGGCTCGTATCACCAGCCGCCCCTGCTGTTCCATTTGTAGGGGCGGCTGGTGTCTGGGCACCCGAGCATGTCATTGTAGGGGCGGCTCCATCACCAGCCGCTCCTACAAAAAAATTGAACCGTTGCTACAAATCGTTTTCTACGTAGTGAGGGTAACAACATATTTGCCATAAATTGAGCACATTACGAAAATATATTTGATGGTATATCTAATAATAATAATAATAATTTAGTTTATAAATCTTTACGGGATTTGCTAGAAATTCTATCAAAGTTTAAAATGTTTGACTTAGGATAACTCTAGGAATCTATTTATTTAGGGACAGAAGGAGTATGGACAATTTATACCGATCGATATCATACCATTTATTTCTTTTCTTAGAAAAACAGTTAAACTATTTTAGTTTATCAGTTGGGTCCTATAAATTTTGTTATACTGAGAAATTGTTAGCTCCACAACAAAGTATAATTTCCATTCACTACAAGTCTGGGTTTCTCTATTTGCTTGTTACCTGGGTCTACTATAATTAGTATAACTTATCAACTTGACATCAATCTAATTACTCAATATAATGGCATGCTTTTTTGAATGGTATAAAATGCAGGGAGCACGACTCGTTCATCATTCCGCAGGTGCACTACGCTCGCCACCATTATAATGTCAGACACCCGGTACGTCCCAGCTGAACCTTCACTTCGTTTCATGTATATACTTCTTCTAATCATAAATATAAGACAATTAGATTTGAACAAAGTCAAGATTTTATAACTTTTGCCTTTGCTGAGCCTGTTCGCTGGTTGGTTTCTGGGCTGATAAACTCGATTGGTGCTGATTTGTTGTGAGAGGAAAACACTATTGATTGGCTAATAAGTCCTGGCTGAAACCAATATATAAGGGGCAACTATATATCGAAGCATAATCCAGAAACGGATGGTCTTACATAACATAACTTGTGCATGCAACGCAGGGTGCCGAATTCGATGCAGTGAAGACACACACACACTTGTTTATGATATTTTGTTTTGAATTCTCAATCAAGTCCAGTAAATTTTATATACTGAGATATAGTTATCTTTAGCTCCAAAAATCTAATCTCCATCGATCCACTACAAGTCCAGGGTTCTCTATTTAATTTGCTTGTTGCTTTGAGCGGCAAACTTATTAACTAATCAAAATTTGACATCAGTCTAGCTAATTACTAACTCAAATGGCATGTTTTGGATGTCAAACAATGCAGGGAGCGCGACTTGTCCATCACGTCCACTATATATGCTCGCCACCATTACAATGTCAGACACCCGGTACGTACATGTAGTCTGCACTTCACCTCCTTCCGTCCTTCTCTTTATTCATATATATACATATAAATAAATAGCCCATTAGATTTGGCCTAAGTCAAGCTTTTCAAACTTTGACCGCCAATACATAAGGATTGCATGGTATTACTAGATCCTGAATGATGAAGAACAATTTCACAATATACCGTGCATCATTTCTATTCAAGATAATATGTACACACTTTTATTTATTCATATTGCTAGCAAGTCAAAGTGCTAATTAACAGTAATGTGAACCGTGTCAATGATCTAATGGACATATATCTAAGAAATCATGTCTTCTTTTTCCATTATTATCTATCTACCTATCATGCATACCCACTACCGGAGACGGCTTCTTTGCCGAGTGTTTTTTATCGGACGCTCGGCAAAGAGGCTATTTGCCGAGTGCCAGAGAGAAAGCACTCGGCAAACAACTGACACTCGGCAAAGAGGTAGTTTGCTGAGTGCCGAGAACTCGGCAAACAATAACACTCGACAAAGACCAGGTTTGCCGAGTGCCCGACACTCAGCAAACCAGAACACTCGGCAAAGGGCCGCCGCCGTTAACGACTGGCAGCCGCCGTTAACCCTTTGCCGAGTGGCATCGAACGATCCTCATGCTTTAGCAAATCCTTCACCAAATCAGTCTCATTGGCCATCTTGATGATGATACTTGTAGTTGTTAATGGTACTTCTATTTGCAATTGTGGTTGTAGATGATGGAGCACTTGGATTACTTGTGAACTTATTTGTGTTATATTGTGAGACATGTGACGCTTGTGATATATATGTGACGTTTATAATATATATATGTTGTGTTGGTGATATATATGTGCTGTTGATGATATATATGTGATGTTGGTGATGTTTGTTATATATATATTCTGTTTGTTTGGATGGGATGTAAAAAACAAATAAAAAGACTGTTTTCAGTCACTTTATCGAGTGCAATGGCCATGACACTCGGCAAAGTGACTACCTGAGAACATGCTTTTACCGAGTGCAAAGGCCATTGCACTCGGCAAAAATCACAGATTTACCGAGTGCCACGTGCAAGGCACTCGGCAAAGGTCTCCTATAGGCTACCTTTGCCGAGTGTCTTGCTGGTGGCACTCGGTACAACGGCCACCTTTGCCGAGTGTCTGAGTCAACGACGCTCGGCAAAGCGGCGACCTTTGCCGAGTGCTTGACCTTGACACTCGGCAAAGCCGCCATCACGGTGGCGCTTGCCGTCACGGCGACTTTTCTTTGCCGAGTGTCAGATTTGCACTCGGCAAAGGCTTTGCCGAGTGCCCGATAAAGTGCACTCGGCAAAGAGGTCTTTGCCGATAAACTATTTACCAAGCGCCCTTTGCCGAGTGTATATCAGCCTTTGCCCAGTGCCTGAGGCACTCGGCAAAGAAGTTGAATCCGGTAGTGACCTCTTTCATGTCTTAGTTCTTGTGTAGATATAGTTTCTTGATTATCGAAGACTGTCTCCCTTCTTAATTAATTCCAATGCCATATCACTATTCTATACTTAATTAACATCTTAACTAATGAACATAAGAAACTATCCTAATAGTTTCTGGATTAAGAGCGCCATGGTGCACGCAGGGTGCCGAATTCGATGCAGTGAAGCCCTTGATGGAGTGTCGCGTGGGATTCAAGGGCCAGGTGTGGTACCACGTCAACTTTTGGGCTCGCCGCCGCACCAGCAAAAAGATCAAGCGCTTCTTTGCTGAGGTCCACTACAAGCCACTACCCCTGAGCAGCTTCGCCGACTCGCCACTTGTTGCAGCTCCAGTTCCTATCGCTGAAACATGCACCATCATATATGCCTTTTGTCCCGGCCACTGTGACATCTTACACCCCAAGTTCGTGTGTGGGAACGACAAGGACAAGATGTCGTATCAACGGCTTGTGAAGTGCAACGCCGGTACGGTGTACCGTCTGTGGGGATGCCATTCACCGGCCGCCACCACTCAGGAGGGGCAAAAACAAGAAGAGAAGAGGGAATGCTAGTCCTTATCAGTAGAGACCTCCTGTTATCATGTCGTTTTTATTTAGTTTTAGACCATCGTATATATGTCGGGTCAAGTGATGCATGTAGTAGATTAATATAAATATAATGCATGTAATACCTAGATTCATAGGTGAGTAACAAGACATTATCAGTTATAAGCCGTCCGTCCGAGAATTAATATTTGCTTAAGACGATTTGCAAGTACTTTTGAGGCACCACATTGCATAATCTAATTAATGGGTCTCAGGTCCTTCAATTTTTTTTTTCTGGACCGGGGATCTTTGGAATTAACGCTGCAATAGTCAGTCTCATTCCACGGATCTGGCATGCCCCCACCTGTAAGGAATTGTTTGCCTTCTCGCATTACTCAGCCTGTTCGCTTGGTCGTAAACGATCGTAAATTTCCAGCCAGAACAATATTTTTCTCTCACACCAAACCAGCCAGCAGTAAATAATCCACGATCGTTTACGGCCTGCCGAACAGGCTGACTATATCTAGGCCCCACAATATTCCAGTATATATTAAATTAAACTACATATAGCTCCTAGAATCCGCGCAAGAAGAATGCTTTGACTACTGTTAGTTACTGTTCACCAATCTCCTACTACCACGTGGCCTCGTGCGTGTGCGCTTGGGATGACAGCATCCGCGGGGCAGAAGCGACGATAAGAGGCCGCCCTTGTCCTCATCTCTGCCAGCAAGCATGGGCTCCCCAACTGTACCTCGCCGCCGTCCTAACACTGAGGTTCACGCCCCCTCCTCCTCCTCCTCCATCTCGATCTGTTGTCCGATCTTCATCTACTCGGTGTTTGGGTAGGTCTTACTTACCTGCCTTTGTGTGGTTTCCACGTCCGAGAAGTGCTCAGGCTCAACATCCCCTCTCTCTCAGGTGCTAGATCCCTTCATCGCTCCTTCGCCAATGCTCTCTGTCAAATTTCCCTGGACTAATTAGTTTTTTCTAGAGCATTATAAAAGATGCTCCAGAGCTACGTGCCACTAAAAAGTTCGTGCAATCTCCCAACCTCGCCGCCCTTGCCTTCCCGTCGTGGCCCTTGCCGAGCCTCGCCGAAGGTCGAGGAAGGGGAGCGACATCGCGCCGCCACGGATCAGGGAAGGTGGAGCGGTGGATGGGCGAGGGCGACGAAGCCGAGAGGCCATGTTCAGAGGCGGACCGCACGAGCGCGCTAAACTGCAAAGGGGAGCGACATCCTGCCATCGCTGCCCACTCATAGCTCGTCGCCGGTAGCTTGGGGATCCTTGGCTCCAGCCCTGCCCTGCGCGCCCCGCCGCCGGAGCTCCGCCGCGCTCTACAGTCCAACTGCAACGGCACCCTCCACGGAGACGCAGCACCGCCCCAAGTCCTCGATTCGCGATCCGACGAACAGGGCAGCGACGGCAGGAGCAAGAGATCGTGTTTCTACGACCGGGATTGCGCGAAGCGGATCATGGAATGGAGCTGCCCGTGGAGGAGCCGGTGAAGGTGCTCGACCTCCTGCCGTGCGACGACGCCGAGCTCACTGTCTCCGGCTACAACGACATCCTCTCGGCGCTGGCTCGCACGGGGGACCATGCCACGGCTATCACGCAGCTCCGTGCCATGCCCATTGCCCTAGAGCCCGCCGCCCCTATGCGCCGCACCGCCGGCTATGCGCGCCGCCGCCGGTGCGCGCCCCCCTCCGCCTGCGCGTCCCGCCACCGGCCGCGCCCCCCGCCATGAAGCGAAGCTCGCTCGCGTGCTGTTGAGGGCCGGAACGCTCCTGACACCCGCGGTCGCCACTGCCTTCCACGTTGACTCCTTCCTCCGCGCCATCTGGACCGCGCGCGCCGCCGTGCGGAACCTCGCGCGCGCTGGCTAGCCACCTCCACAGCCCCTCTAGCCCCGGCCCGAAACTCAAGAGCTTCGTTAACCACGCTTTCCACGCCGACTTCGAGCTGGACACCAACGCCAAGATGAGGAGTTCCTTGTCCACGGCACGAAGCACTACAGCGACGGGCTCAGCCGCTTCTACGACGCCGCGCTGCGTCTTTCGGGCGCCGTCGATTCGGCCGGGGGCGGCGCTGAAGAGAAGAGAAAGAGGGAGGTTTGGGTGGCTGACAAACTAGCCCCACAGTAGGGTAAAATGGTCATTTCAATTGTATGTTTGACACTGTCAGAGGTCAAAGTGGACAGAATGGCGTGGAGGAAAAAAAAGTTCGACGATAGCACCCAGGTGCTATTGTCGAACTTATTAGTGGCCTATAGGTGTGGAGCATCTTTTATAATGGCACACCGGCAAAAGGCTCTTTTTTCTACTAGTGTTCGAGCAGCGAGCTGAGGATGAACATATACCCAATTGCACTTTATGCAGTTGTCAGTTCAGATGTCAGCCCGATATGCGCCCTGTTCGCTTGGCTGATAAGCCATAACTGAAAGTATTGTTGGCTAATTTGTTGTGAGAGAAAAATACTGTTCGTTGGCTGAAAAAGTACGGCTTATAAACCAAACGAACAGGGCGATGATCAGCCAAAAACGTGAGCAACCACGGCACCAAGGCAAATATGCAAATATGCTACATGATTTCGTTTTTTCTGATTTGATGCCCTCTCTTCCAGGCAGCGGTGCCACTGTCCAAACCATTTCCATTTTTTCAGAAAACATTGATCAATGATGGTTCGGTTGCTGCATACCAATTTGACTTGGATTATCTCCTATACTATTTTTCCATATTTATGTATGTACATGCCATATTTATATGTACAATGCAACTTATAGCATTTCCCTATTGTTGGTTTATGCTACAAATCACTTTGGCTCCGTTCGCTTCGCTAAAAAAACAAGCCAAAACACTATTCCGACTGATTTGTTGTGAGAGAAAAACGTTGTTTCAGCTGAAAAAACAAGCTAAAAAAGACGAACAGGGCCTTTATCTTTACAGTTATATGCCAATGGAGATTTGCAAGATCTTGATTCACAGTGAAACCTCATGCTGGTTATGGTCTCCACTTTTCTTCTTTCAGTAATGAGAACGTGATTGTCAGTGTTTCGGACCGGCGGGCCCTCAACCAACTAGTAAATTTGTACTGCGTGTTCCCAATCCCGGATGGTGATGCAAAGAGACAAGGTTTATACTGGTTCGGGCAATGGGTGCCCTACGTCTAGTCTGAGAGTTCGATCTTGTATTCCTTGCACCGAAATGCTCGTAGTAGGGGGTTACAAGCAGGGCGAGAGAGGGAGCTTGTCCTAGGTCTCCGTGTGGAGCGGCGTGGATTGCTTGAGATGTTGATCTCAAGCAGTGGGGAAGCTCGTGTGTTCGTCCGTGCGTTTATGCATGAGTTCATCGTGTGGGCGTAGGCCTAATCGTAAGTGTCCGATCCTAGAAACGGCCCTGGTCCCTCCCTTTTATAGTTGAAGGGGAGACAAGGGTGATACATGCGCTAGCTACACGGCGTCGTGCGAACGGAGGTGGCATGTCTGAGCCCTGTAGCCTGTTACTGTGGCGGCGTGGGCGACGGAGTGGTGTCGTCCTTGAAGTACTGGGGCGACGCGCTGGTCACATCCGATCCTATGCATCGTGGGGCTCTAGTGTTATCTTGAAGCAGGGCGTGGCGGTCGACGTGCCAGTCACTGTGTGTTGACTGCATGAGAGGCCGAGGCTCAGTTGGTGCCGAGGCCAAGCCATCGTGGGGGTCTCGGCAGACGTGAATCCCGAGGTTACCGAGACCCTAAAGTAGATTGCCGAGGCTTGAAAGGAGCAGTTGGTCTCGTACGCTGATTCCGAGGCTATGGTGACCCGAACTTGACTCCCCATGCCGCGTTGTCTCCGGGGCGGGGGTTATGTGGCATAGTGCAGTGCAGGTGCTGATCGTGGGCACAACACCAGAGCACAGTGGCCAGTAATCCTAGCCACACCCTGTCCTGGTCGGTATGGCGTTGATGCGACTTCTTGTCTCGTCGGCCACCCTGCAGTGTCGAGCTATCGTCCAGCTGAGATTGCGGGAGTGGTTGGCGCATTAATGGGACATGACACTCTGTCGGGGAGCCCGATCGAGGCAGAAGTGACGGGTTATTGCCGAGCCAACCTCGAGCGATACGGAGAATCGCTGTCTCGTTCGAGGCTTTACGCGCGGGGCCTCGCACGAGGCGGAGATTTGGTTCCTCGTTGAGGCCTCACGCGAGGCGGAAATTTGGCATGCCGTCGAGGCCTCGTGTGAGGCAGAGAGCCGGTGGGCTCGGACAATGCCGGAGGTCAACCGATCGTTTACCTTTTGGCTGTCTTTGATAGGGCTTAAGTGATTCTTTCGGTAAACATTCGGGGTACCCTGTTTTATGGTACTCGACAGTAGCCCCCAAGCCTCAGGGAGAGTGTGAGCGCTCTTCTTGAGGTTTTGACGAGGCTTGACTTGCGGTAGCTCCTGGTGGAATAGTGTTTCATACTTCGAGGCCTCGGTGGGTGCGCGCGAGCGCACCCGCCGGGTGTAGCCCCCGAGGCCCTGGGGGAGTGGATTCATTCCTCTAGGGTCTTTTTCTCATGTTGACCGAGGGATGTTATCGTATTTGCCGAGCCCACAAGTGTGAGTTCGGGTCATAGGGTCTCGGCAAGATCGTAGGAAGAACTCCCGAGCCTATGCACGGAGCGAGAGGGCGATCAGGAGTTCCCCTGACTTTTTGTGCGACCCTCATGCTTCCTTTTTGCTCGAAAGGAGGGGTGGAATATGCCAGGCTACCCTTGTTGGGCGCGAGCGGTGACATTTCCGGTAAGCTGTTATCGGGTAAGTCCGAGTGGAGGCCCGTGCCCCGTTCGCTAGGGGTCGGCTAGCGGTCCAAAGACGCACTCCAAGAGTACTAGAGGGTTTCTCTAGTGGGTGCCGAGGCCGTTCGCTGGGCCCCAGTGGCTCAGTGCCTCCCTACGTTGGGATTCCATTCGGAGACCTCCCTGCCGGTCTCGGACACAACTTAGGGCATTCCAAGCGTTTCGCTTGCTTGGGCCTTGGCCCTATATGGGCTCGCCCATAGTCATCCCTGACTCTGTTGCCCTGGGGCGGCTGTTGAAACCCTTAGGGGCCCAGCCTTTGAACCCCTGGACCGTAACGGGCTCGATGCCCTTTATCATGTTTTTTGAGTCTTCAAGTGCGGGCTTGGGTCGCTTGTCTTTGTCTTGGGTGCAGGAGGAGCCCCCGAGCCTCCGCACAGAGCAAGAGGGCAGTCAGGGGTCCCCCTGACTTTTTTGTTCGACCCTCGCACATCCTTTTTGTTCGGACGGAGGGGTTGTTTGTCGAGCCCACTCGTGTGCGAGCCTGGGTCGCTGGGTCTCGGCAAACTTGCAAGAAGAGCCCCCGAGCCTCTACACGGAGCAAGAGGGCGATCAGGAGTTCTCCTGGCTTTTTGTACGCCCCTCGCACATGAGGGTTTGTTTGTCGAGCCCCCCTCGGGTGCGAGCCTAGGTTGCGGGGTCTCAGCATATCTGCAGGAAGAGCCCCTAGCCTCTGCACGGAGCGAGAGGGCCGTCAGGAGTTCCCCTGGCTTTTTGTACGACCCTCGCACGTCCTTTTTGCTCGGAAGGAGGGGTTGTTTTGCCGAGCCCCCTCGAATGCGAGCCTAGGTCGCTGGGTCTCGGCAAGGTTGCTGGAAGAGCCCCTTAGCCTCTGCATGGAGCAAGAGGGCTATCAGGGGTTCCCCTGGCTTTTTGTACGACCCTCGCGCTTCCTTTTTGTTTAGAAGGAGGGGTGGAATATGCCGGGCTACCCTCGATGGGCGCGAGCGGTGGCACTTCTGGTGAGCTGTTATCGGGTAAGTCCGAGTGGAGGCCCATGCCCTGTTCGCTAGGGGTCGGCTAGCGGTCCAGAGACACACTCTAAGAGTACTAGAGGGTTTCTCTAGTGGGTGCTGAGGCCATTCGCTAGGCCCCGATGGCTCGGTGCCTCCCTACGGTGGGATCCCATTCGGAGACCTCCCTGCCGGTCTCGAACATGACTTTGGGCGTCCCAAGCGTTTCGCTTGCGTGGGCCTCGGCCCCATATGGGCTCACCTGCGGTCGTCCCTGACTCTGTTGCCCTAGGGCGGCTGTCGAAACCCTTAGGGGCCCAGCCTTCAAACCCCTAGACTATAACGGGCTCGGTGCCTAGTTCCTTCGTCTGAAAGGAATAGGGTGGGGGGATATCTCCCCCATTGGCTTGACAACAGCAGGCACGCCCTTTGAGGCGATTTTCTCGGGGAGGCGGAACGACGCCTATCGCTGCAGCGGTTGGATGTGACATCGTGTCAGCGGATGGAACATAACTGTTCGCGCGATTAATGAGGAAAAGGTGGGCACATGGGCGGTAAAATCAGATCTAGATTAACTGTGCCGGATCTAAGGGAAACTTCTCCGATTTCGTCACCTGTCTGTTTCACCTTCTTCCTGCATAAATACACGACGAGCCTCCCCCCTCCCCCTTACCTTGCCTACATTAGCCTTTGCCGCCCTTGAGCCGTCGCTAGAGCAGAGAGCACCAGGAAGAGGAAGGGAGAAGGGCGAGGCATAGAAGGAGAGAGGGGGAGAGACTCACCGCCGTAGTCAAATTCTCCACCGTGCTCATGGCCGACAATGTCGTTGTCATCAAGGCGGACCCTTGGGGTCCGTCCGACGTCACCGTGGAGATGCTTCAGTCGCTCATCGATGGCGGACTTCTTCATCCAATTACCGACCCCAACAGGCCGGAGTGGATCGCTCCATCGGGCGAGCCGGAGCTGAGGCCCCACGATGGTTACATCGTGAGCTTCGTGTCTTTTCATGAGCATGGCCTCAGCCTTTCAGTGGGCCGGTTCATGCGGGCTCTCCCGCACTACTACGGTGTGGAGCTCCACAACTTCAACCCTAATTCCATCGCATAGGTGGCCATCTTCGTCGCCGTCTATGAGGGGTATCTGGGGATTGCTCCCCATTGGGAGCTGTGGCTCCACCTCTTCTGGGCGGGGCATACCACCAAGCCGACGGGTACATTAGGCATGAGGAAGGCGGTGAGGGCCAGCGGCTACACTCTCCAAGTGCGCCAGGATCGTTAGCACCTCTACATCCCAGCCCAGCTCGCGTCAACCAATCGCCGCTGGTACACGAGCTGGTTCTATCTTCGCAATGATGACAGTGGACTTCCCCCCTACACCGGGCGGATCGTGGGGAGCTACCCGGAGAGGTGGAAGTATGGCATCCCGAGGGAGGATCAGCCCAAGCTACAGTCGCTCCTAGAGGGACTGGAGAGTACTACGAAGGCCGAGGCGGCCACGTCTTAGGAGCAGGCCACCCCTTTGGCGGCGTGGGTCAAGGAGTTGGAGGAGGAGCTGGCTCGGGTGGCTAGCGATCTGGACGCCTTCAGGTCCTGGGCTAGAGAAGCCATGGCCTCAGGCAAGGTCCTTGCTGGGCAGCTAGGGGCAGAGCAGAATGCACACTAGCTGACGAAAGGCGCCTTGGATGAGGCCCTTACGGTGGCTGAGGCCTCCTGGACCGAGGCTGTGGTCTGGAAGGGAAAGGCCGAGGGTGAGTCCTATTCCCCTCGTTTTATTCGCTTTTCTTGTGTTCGCTCCCTAACTCCCTAGTGTGATGCAGAGCTAGGGAGAGAGGCTTCTAGGGCGGCTGAGGCTTCTCAGGTTGAGGCCCAGCGCCTGAAGGAGAAGGACGAGGTGTCTCGGGTCGAGGCCCAGTGCTGCGGAGAGAACGCCGAGGTCTCTTGGGTCGAGGCCCGACACTAGGAGCAGAAGGCCAAGGGTGAGCCCCGTAGGCTTTCATCCCTATTTAGCTTGTTTTCCTTTGCGCTCAACCCCATTCCATTTCCTTTGGCACAGAGTTGGAGGCGGAGGTCACCCGGGCAGCCGAGGCCTCCGTCGTGATGCAGGTGGTGCTCGAGACTGAGATTGGGGAGCATGACGCGCTGAAAAGTGCCGCTCATACCTCCTGCAAGGCCCTAGAAGTCGAGGGGGTCCAGTCAGGCAGCTCCCTCGAGAGCCGCCTGATTACGTTGAGCGGCCAAGTGCGCGAGCGGCTCCGAGGAGCACTGCACATGGGTGTCAAGCGCGCACTGGCCGTTATCGCCTCACACTACATCGGCGTTGACCTCCAAGCCATTAGTGATGGCTACGTCCTGCTCGACGATGACGAGGAGGCCGATGAGGTGGTCACGAAGCTGATGGAGGCGGCGGAGGCCCCCAGCACGGTGCTGGCCAAGCTATTCGAAGAGGAGGTGATCCCTCCCCCGCCGTCCGCCGATGCTAGAGGCCCTGAGCCTTGACCTAGGCCCAAGAGGCCATGTAAATAGAATAGGGATTAACTTTGTATCATAACGCTTGTGGCCGTTGAGGCCTTTTTTAAAGTACTCGTGCTTCTTAATCGTTTTTCTTGTATTTCCGAGCCTCTGCCCTCTGTTGTCTCTGACTAGATTTCTTTTGCAAAAAAAGCCCCCTTGGAACCTAAGCCGTCCCTCGGGCGAAAGGTGGTGAGGGAGTGCCGTAGCCCAGAGGCGTAGGCCGTCTCGCAACTCTACCAGCCTTCTGGCCCTGCGACAGACTTTCGGTCCTTGGGTTTTTCACAACCGATTCATCAGAGCGTGCTAGAGAGTTTTGGCGTAGGAATTTTTTTGAAAAACGACTAAAAAATGGTGTGTGGGACTTAGGGGGGAATCCCCCATCTAGCCCCGTGGCTCGGCTTGGAGTAAACCCTGTGGCTCGGCTTGGAGTGTTCCTCAGGCTCCAGATGACTGACGGGAGTTCGGCAAGCCATTTCTTGCCAAACTTCTTCAACTGGTTGTAAATTCTTGGCTTGAGGCCTTGTAGGATCATGCCGTTGGCACGTTCTACTTGACCGTTTGTCCTTGGGTGTCCTACGGCCGACTAGGCCACACAGATGTGGTGGTCATCGTAGAATGTCAGGAATTTTTGGCCGGTGAACTGTGTCCCGTTGTCGGTGATAATGGTGTTCGGAACCCTAAACCTGTGGATGATGTCCATGAAGAACAGCACCGCTTGCCCTAATTTGATTTGATTGATCGGGTGAGCCTCGATCCATTTGGAGAACTTATCGATTGCTACCAACAGATGGGTGTAGCCCCCGGGGGCCTTCTGTAGAGGCCTGACCATGTTGAGCCCCCACACGGCAAACGGCCATGTAATGGGGATGGTTTGGAGGGCCTGGGCCGGGAGGTGCATCTGCCGTGCGTAGTACTGACATCCCTCGCAGGAGCGTACTAACTTGGTGGCGTCGGCAACCGCCATCGGCCAATAGAACCCTTGGCAGAAGGCGTTTTTGATGAGCGTCCGAGGCGCCGCATGGTGCCCATAGGCCCTTGCGTGCAAGTCCCAAAGTAGGGCCTGACCTACCTCGGTGGTGATGCATCTTTGGAGGACGCCAGATGGACTTCGCCTATACAACTCGCCATTGTAGAGGACTTAAGTTTTGGCTTGTCGCGCAAGCCACCAGGCTTTGGTCCTGTCAGTAGGAAGCTCTTCCCGAGCGAGCCAATCAAGGAACGGGACTCGCCAGTCCATGTCCTGGTCAGTCTAGGGAGGCTCCATGTCTACTTCCATGACCTCGAGCTCAGCCGAAGGAGTCTCGGCGGTAGAGGGGGCGTCGAGCCCTGCAATGGGTTCGGCCGGTGGGCCCTCTTCTGCTGCCGAGGCGTAGTCGATGGAAGGCTTGTGGAGGTCTCTAGCAAAGACATTTGGGGGGACCGGAGCCCGTGCCGACGCCATCTTTGCCAGTTCGTCCGTGGCCTCATTGTATTTCCGCGCGATGTGGTTGAGTTCGAGACCATCGAACTTGTCTTCTAGGCGACGTACCAATTTACAGTATGCCTCCATTTTGGGGTCGAGGTAGTTTGACTCCTTCATGACTTGATCGACGATGAGTTGCGAGTTGCCCCGGACTTCGAGACACCGTACTCCAAGTTCAATGACGATCTACAAGCTGTTGACGAGAGCTTATTACTCGGCTGCGTTGTTGGAGGCGGCGAAGTGGAGCCGAACCATGTAGCGCATGTGTACTCTGAGGGGCGAGATGAAGAGCAGACCCATGCTTGCCCCAGTCTTCATCAGGGACCCATCGATGTACATGGTCCAACACTCTGTCTGAATTTGAGCAGGTGGCAGTTGGGTGTCGGTCCACTCAGCCATAAAATCGGCCAAGACCTGAGACTTAATCGCTTTCCAAGGCGCAAAAGTCAAGGCTTCCCCCATGAGTTTGATGGCCCACTTGGCTATCCTACCCAAGGCCTCTTGGTTATGGATTATCTCTCCCAAGGGGAAAGACGACACCACGGTTACTGGGTGGGACTCGAAGTAGTGACGCAGCTTGCGCCGAGCCAAGACTACGGCGTAGATCAGCTTCTGGATGTGGGGGTAGCGTGTTTTGGTTTTGGAGAGCACTTCGCTGATGAAGTAAACAGGTCGTTGGATGGGTAGAGCGTGCCCCTCTTCCTACCTCTCCACTACCATGGCCGCGCTGACCACTTGGGTCGTTGCGGTGACGTAGAGTAAGAGGGCCTCATCCTTGGTTGGCGGTACTAGGATGGAAGGATTGGTGAGCAGTGCCTTGAGCTTGGCGAGGGCTTCTTCGGCCTCGGGGGTCCAAGAAAAGCGTTCAGATTTTCTCAAGAGGTGGTACAGAGGCAAGCCTTTTTCACCAAGGCGTGAGATGAACCGGCTCAGGGCCACAAGGCATCCCATGACCCTTTGCACTCCCTTGAGGCCTTAGATTGGTCCCATGCTAGTCACGGCCGAGACCTTCTCTAGGTTGGCCTCGATGCCACGTTCTGAGACTATGAATCCCAAGAGCATGCCTCGGGAGACCCCAAACACACACTTCCCGGGGTTGAGCTTGATGCCCTTCTCTCTAAGGCATTTGAAGGCTATTTCTAGGTCATCAACGAGATCCCTGGCCTTTCTGGACTTGACCACGATGTCATCCACATAGGCCTCGATGGTTCGCCCGATGTGCTCGCTAAAGACCTGGGTCATGCACCGCTGGTATGTGGCCCCTACGTTTCTGAGGCCAAAAGGCATAGTCACATAGCAGTACATGCTGAATGGTGTGATAAAAGAGGTCGCGGGCTGGTTGGACTCTTTCATTTTGATTTGATGGTAACCGGAATACACATCAAGGAAAGACAGGGTCTCGCATCCCGCAGTGGAGTCAATGATTTGATCGATTCGAGGTAATGGGAAGGGGACTTATGGATAGGCTTTATTCAAACCAGTGTAATCTACACACATCCTCCACTTCCCATTTTTCTTCTTGACTAACACAGGGTTAGCTAACCACTCTAGATGGGATACTTCCTTGATGAATCTGGCCGCTAGAAATTTCCGCACCTCCTCGCCGATGGTCCTGCGCTTTTCCTCATCGAATCAGCGCAGGCGCTGCTTCACTGGTCTGGAGCCGGCCCGGATGTCCAAGGCATGCTCAGCGACCTCCCTCGGTATGCCTGGCATGTCCGAGGGACTCCATGCGAACATGTCGGTGTTTGCACGGAGAAAGTCGACGAGCACAGCTTCCTATTTGATGTTGAGAGTGGCGCTGATCCTCAGTGCCCGGTCATCGGGGCAGGCGGGGTTGACTGGGACGAGTTTGACGGCCTCCATGGGCTCGAAAGTCCCGGCTCGATGCTTGGGCTCGGGCAGCTGGCTGTCGAGTTGGTCGAGGTCGACAATGATGGTCTTGGCCTCTACGAGAGCCTCGGTGTACTCGATGCACTCGACGTCGCAGTCGTATGCATGCTCGTACGTGGACTCAATCATGATGACGCCGTTGGGACCCGGCATCTTGAGCTTGAGGTAGGTGTAGTTGGGGACCGCCATGAACTTGGTGTAGCACGGCCGCCCCAGGACGACATGGTAGGTTCCCTTGAACCCAACCACCTCGAAGGTAAGGACCTCCTTGCAGTAGTTGGAGGGTGTGCCGAAGCAAATAGGAAGGTCGATGCGCCCAAGATGTCGCATGCATTTCCCTAGCACGATGCCGTGGAAAGGCGCGGTGTCACCCTAGAGCCGCGACCGATCGATCTCCAGGAGCTCCAGGGTGTTGGCATAGAGGATGTTGAGGCCTCTGCCTCCGTCCATCAACACCTTGGTGAGTCGGGTGTTGCCGATGATCGGGTCGACAACGAGTGGGTACTGCCTGGGATTTGGGACATGGTCGGGGTGGTCATCCTAATCAAAGGTGATCACCTCCCGAGACCAGTCGAGGTATTGGGGAGTGGCCACCTTAACCGAGAAGACCTCTCGGCGTTCCCTCTTTTACTGGCGCGCCATAAGGCACGCCGAGGGTCCACCAAAGATCATGAAGGCGTTGTGCACCTCGGGGAACCCTTCGTCCTTGTCGTCGTCCTGGTCGCCGGCGCCCCTCTTCTTGGCATCGTCGTTGGGGAGCCTGAGCTTGGTGTAATAATGCCAGAGCATGGTGCAATCCTCGAGGGCGTGCCTCACCGGGCCCTGGTGATAAGGGCAGAGCTTCTTCAACATGTTGTCAAAGAGCCCGGGGCCCCTGGGGCCTTGGGGATTCTTGCGCTCCGTGGCCGTGACTAGGTCAGCCTCAAGGATCTCCTGCTTCCCCTGGCGACCCTTTTTCTTTTTCCTAGGGAGGTGGGGAGCCGAGGCCTCGGTGGCCTCGTCCCTCCGCTTCCCCTTGGCGTTGTTGTTGGGGAATATGGCCCTAACTGCCTCTTCGCCCAAGGCAAAGTTGGTGGCAATGTCGAGGAGCGCGATAGCCGAGCACGACACGTTCCGGCCTAACTCTCGGACCAAGCCTCGGCAGGTGGTGCCGGAGAGGAAAGCCTAGACGATTTCCGAATCGCCGACGCTGGGCAACTCGGTACACTGTTTGGAGAAGCGCCGGATGAAGTCTCGGAGAGACTCATCTGGTTTCTAGCAACAGCTCTTAAGGTCCCAGGAGTTTCTAGGGCGCACGTATGTGCCCTAGAAATTCTCGACGAAGATCCTAACCAAGTCGTGCAAGTCGTGGATCTATGAGGGAGGAAGGTGTTCGAGCCAGGCTCATGCCGAGTCTGACAAGAGCAAGGGGAGGTTGCGAATGATGAGCAGGTCATCGTCCGCGCCACCTAGCTGACAAGCCAGGCGGTAATCGGCCAGCCAAAGCTCGGGGTTGGTTTTGCCGCTGTATTTCGTGAGGTTGGTCGGTTGGCGAAACCAGGCTAGAAACTGAGCGCAGCGGATGGCCCTGCTAAAAACTCGGGGGCCAGGCGGTTCGGGGGAAGGGCTGTGGTCCTCCCCACTGTCATAGCGGCTGCCTCAGTGTGGATGGTAGCTGTGGGCGGGCCCCTCATTGTCGTGGCATTGTCGCCTACTGACCACCTCGTGGTCGTCCCGTGCGTCGCGTCGGTTGTCAAGGCGGTCGTGCAGCAAGGGCACCCTATTGATTGTCGGCGCCCAAGTAGGCTTGGGGCAAACCGAGGCCTCCCTATCCTACCGATGCGGTGCCGTGGGAAGGTCCGAGGTGCCTCCACGCCGTCAGGAGGTGGAACTCTCGGCCTGCTGCACCACGACGGTCTCAAGGAGATCCCGAAGCTCGCCGTGGACCCGTCGCCCCTTCGTGGTAGAGGGCTCAGGCATCGTGCGAACTAGCATCACCGCAGCCGCGACGTTTTGGCTAGCGCGATTGAAGATTGGGGGTTGCTCACTCCCTTCGTTGTCGTTGATGCGGTGGTGGACATCACGGGCCCTCCGTCGGGCTCCTCTGCCATCGCCGCGACCTCGCTGCTCCTGCTTGAGAGTGTCTCAAAGCTGCTGTAGAAGGAGTCGGTCTTGCTCGACCTTGGCCTGAAGCTCATGGAGCTTCTCCAGGTTTGGGCGTCGAAGTTGTCCGAGGGCAAGGTTCTCATTCCACGCTGCTGGTGGGACAATGCGTGAGGGCATGGCATCACCTGTTCCCTAGCGAAGCGGGGTACGGTTGCCTGCCCCCTCGTCCTCATCGCCCGTGCTTGGCATCTTGAGTCCGACGTGGAAACACTCACGAGTGGGATCGTTAGTGCCTTCGCCGTCAGAGTCGGAGTAGCCAAAGCAATAGTCACTCGCGGCCAGGAAGCGACGCATGGCTTCAGGGTCGCGAAGCCTAGAGAAATCTGCTCTGGCCCATGCCTCGTCCTCCTCTGAGGAGTCAGCGTGGGTGTGGGTCGGAGCCGTGATGTCAAAGTCGAGGGCGAAGCGCTAGCGGCGTCCTGAGGGATCCGTGTGAGCGGAAGCGTAGGCGTAAGTGTAGCAGGCGGCGGCATTTCTCAACCCGAAGGGGTACGGGGATGGTGCCATCGTCGGGTTCTGTTCCGCCGGAGCTGGCTCCTCAGGACATGGCGGGGCAGAGCTTGACGCTGAGGCGTCGTCGTGCGCCACCGGCATCTTTCCCCAGTCTAGGCTCAGGCTAGACTGGTCCCCAACCAAGGACCTTGTGCCAACAGCTGGGCGTGGGATACTGGTGGAGAGCGGCGTGTCGTCCTGAGTTCGCGTGGTGTCGGGGTGGCCCCGCTCGCGTCGTGCCTGGCGAGCGCGATGAGAGCGGTCGCCCGGGCGTCGCCTGCGCCTGGGCTGCGGGTGCGTGACGTCGTCGTCGGTCGGTGGAGCTTAGGGTGTGAGGAGTACCATGTCGTACTCATGCCCTAGAGATATGAACTCTAGGCTCCCAAACCAGATCACTATGCTGAGACGCAATGGTCGTACGGGGTCTGCCATCCGGAACTTGTTGGGACGGCGAAGCTAACACGCAGAGGCCCCTACCTGGCGCGCCAACTGTTGGTGTTTCGGACCGGCGGGCCCTCAACCAACTAGTAAATTTGTACTGCGTGTTCCCAATCCCGGATGGTGATGCAAAGAGACACAAGGTTTATACTGGTTCGGGCAATGGGTGCCCTACGTCTAGTCTGAGAGTTCGATCTTATATTCCTTGCACTGAAATGCTCGTAGTAGGGGGTTACAAGCAGGGCGAGAGATGGAGCTTGTCCCAGGTCTCCGTGTGGAGCGGTGTGGATTGCTTGAGATGTTGATCTCAAGCAACGGGGAAGCTCGTGTGTTCGTCCGTGCGTTTATGCGTGAGTTCGTCGTGTGGGCGTAGCCTAATCGTAAGTGTCTGATCCTAGAAACGGCCCTGGTCCCTCCCTTTTATAGTTGAAGGGGAGACAAGGGTGATACATGCGCTAGCTACATGGCGTCGTGCGAACGGAGGCGGCATGTTCGAGCCCTGTAGCCTGTTACTATGGCGGCATGGGCGACGGAGTGGTCTCGTCCTTGAAGTACTGGGGCAACGCGCCGGTCACATCCGATCCTGTGCGTCGTGGGGCTCCAGTGTTATCTTGAAGCGGGGCGTGGCGGTCGACGTGCCAGTCACTGTGTGTTGACTGCGTGAGAGGCCGAGGCTCAGTTGGTGCCGAGGCCGAGCCATCGTGGGGGTCTCGGTAGACGTGAATCCCGAGGTTGCCGAGACCCTGGAGTAGATTGTCGAGGCTTGGAAGGAGCGGTTGGTCTCGTACGCTGATTCCGAGGCTATGGTGACCCGGACTTGACTCCCCATGCCGCGTTGTCTCCAAGGCGGGGGTTACGTGGCACAGTGCAGTGCAGGCGCTGATCGTGGGCACAGCACCAGAGCACAGTGGCCGGTAATCCCAACCGCGCCCTGTCCTAGTCGGTATGGCGTTGATGCGACTTCTTGTCTCGTCGGCCACCCTGCATTGTCGAGCCGTCGTCCGGCTGAGATTGCGGGAGTGGTTGGCGCATTAATGGGACGTGACGCTCTGTCGGGGAGCCCTGCCGAGGCAGAAGCGACGGGTTATTGCCGAGCCGACCTCGAGCGATACGGAGAATCGCTGTCTCATTCGAGGCTTTACGCGCGGGGCCTCGCACGAGGCGGAGATTTGGTTCCTCGTCGAGGCCTCCCGTGCGAGGCCTCGCGTGAGGCAGAGATTTGGCAGGCCGTCGAGGCCTCCCGTGCGAGGCCTCGTGCGAGGCGGAGAGCCAGTGGGCTCGGACAATGCTGGAGGTCAACCGATGGTTTACCTTTTGGCTTTGTCTTTGATAGGGCTTAAGTGATTATTTCGGTAAACGTTCGGGGTACCCCGTTTTATGGTACCTGACAGTGATACTAATAGTGTTTTTAGAATTTAAGATACTCATCCTGCCATTTCTGTTTGCATTAAATTTTTGTTATGGTTAGATGCCAATTGTTCATAGATTCAACAGTATTTTTGTACCAGTACATTGAGAGGTCGCACTTGATTCCATAATGCAGAGAGCATTTGGTTTCTTACAGGTTGCCTACTTCTGGATTTGGAGCTGCAGACCTCATTTTATTTTACTTTGTTTCATATGAACCAACCTATTCATTGTGCAGCCTATTCCCTCCAAATTTGAAGGTCAGTTTTCCCTGTATAAATCTCTATTCTCATTTTGGGCTTTTATATACATGATGCAGTTTGATTACTCGGCATTTGCCCATAATTAATGAATGCTTCTGTTAGTTAGGACAACCTATTTAGCAATAGACAATACATAGGTCGCATCATGACCAATCTGTATATGTAAGTCCTGAACATCTCATGCATTTTCCTTCGTTATTAGGTTGTATACATATACTTTTTTTATCAAACAACCAAACATTGCTGACTTTGTTCTTTTCTTATGTTTGGTGTGGGCCATACAGTACCATGGAGTGTTTTAGGGCTTCTTTGGTGGAGCTTCGGATGGCTCCAGCTCCATCCGACATGCTACTGTTCATGTACTATATGTGTACTGTTTGCAGAAGCTGTTTTCCTCTCTCATCCCTCCCTCACTCACAGAGCCACCGGAGCCCGAAATTGTAGCTCCGTCGGATCTGGCTCCTCTGACATACAGTGCCTGCACAGTGCCGAAGCCGGAGCCAACAAGAGCTTGGCCAAACGGGCCCTTAGTGTGACCTCCGCGTCGATTCGCCTGTATCAGTATATGTTTTCCTTATGACTGCAAATCTCATTCCTTCTACTTATTTCAGTATCCTTATCATGATATGCTCGGATTATGGTGTTCACCTTCCACAGCGTAGTGTACCTTTTTTTTAAGGAAAAACAGATTCTGTGTTATTACATATTCCCTCCGTCAACAAGTCTGTCTTTATCGTTTTAGCCTTCGGCACAGTGACTGCAGTCCTTTTAATGACCCACGTAACTCTGCATGCTCACGTCCGTTCGATCTAGCCCACTCACGTACATAGTGGTGGAGGGCATCATTGGCTGGATAACTAACGGGAGGTGACGGAGAGACATTTAACGTGACTGGAGAACGGACGAAGCAATAAATATGCAGCGCGTACCAGGAGTCGCGGGCACGCGTAGACGAGGCCAACCGTGGTCCCGAGCTAATATGATGGAGATTCTTGGAATTTTTTTTTCTCAGATGATGGAGACTTACGGATGGAGGGAGTAATAAGTTTTTATAGGGCCCCTTTTCCTTATACTATCAGTCTATTCCTTTGTTTGAAAAATAGATATCCCTACTAGCTACGTGTACACCTCAAGACACAAATGCATCCTAAAGTTTCCTCATCTTTGCTGTAGCATGCTCTTATTCTTTTGGAATTGATGGCAATGCTGTTCTTTTCACAGTTTGCAAAAAAGGTTGCATCCAAACTGGAGACAGTGAGGAAGTTGGTAGGCAAGTGCAATTCCTACTCAACATACATTTTGTTCCTTCAAATCCAATAAGTATAACAACAGGCATCATATTCTGGTCTTGCCTAATTACTGAAGTAAGTAAACTTATCACCCATTTTTGGTGCAGTCTGGATTCTAATATGGGGCTTTACTATACTGAAGATGGTTCTTACAGAATGGTTCATTTACATTATATGCCTCCAAATGACAAACTCAACTCAAGAGATCTTACAACAATCCTATTTTCTGTTTATGTACGGTGGGTCCAGCCCCTGTCAGCCACGTGGTTCCGTCTCCAGGTAGACCGGTTGGGACTGACGGACGAGCGTGGCTCATGAATGGTCTCTGGTCAGGTCAAACACAATTCGTGTGTCCGAAGTCGTTGTAATCGTAGGGCCCTAGATGTATTTTCCCACATATTTGGTGCCTTTTATATGAATTGCAGTAGGATCATATATTACATCATTATTGTCACATTAGTCCATTTTCCTTCTTTTTTTGGCTATTTCCTTATTACTGCGTCTGGTACGTCTTTCATTTTCAGGCTAGCAGCTTAATATGGGAGCTACTGCTGCTGCTAATCTTTTCTATAATATATGGATGACAATATGCTCCACTGAATGAATCCACTAAAAGGCATAATAACACATTATGGAATGGTAAGGATTCTTGCTGTGTAAATTATTGGCATATATTGCATTTGCTTTCGGCTTGCGTTGTTCCATTTACTAATCATGCTAAAAACGCTACATGATTTTGAGACCACCATTTTTTCATACAAATTCGAGATACAGGCTATTAAATTTTCCTAGGTTCCATGTTAATGTTAATCAGTAAAATTTGTCTAGGAAAACTTTAATACGAAAGGATGTAGCCTTACTGAAAGGTTGTCCCTACAAAATTTCGCCGTTAGTTTCTTTAGCCTCTAGTGATATTACCTTAATTGCTCTCATTGTGAACTATTCTTTTCCATTACGGATCAGCTTATTTGCATAAATGCACGATTGCTTACAAAATAGTGAAAACAACATTTAAAAGACATGTCCACCTCTATCTCCCAAAGTATATATTCCAAAGTATGCACATTAAATAGCTATTTTTAGTTTTACAATTATAGGCTATAGGATTCTATATGTTAACCTGATCTGTAATTAAATTTTACGTTAGCCTAATCTAAAATTTAATTTTGTTCTGCATGCTCTACACAGCCTCAATATTTCAGAATTGTATAGGCCAACGTAGTGTCAAATTCCTCAATATTGCCTCCAGTTGCTTCAGTCTACTTTCTTTCAATGCAGTGATCACCAAGTGAAGCCTACTAAGTTGATGGCATTGTTGGCAGTCCCAATAATGGAGCCCTCCTGCCATCTGCCCTTATCCAACTAGTAGGTCATGTACCTATGCCCTTATATTCATGACAGGCTCATTTCATACCCATAGAGATAGTTAGCTATGCCTCTCTACATTATTCCCCTGAGGCATCCACTATGTAAATTGCACAACGAAGCTGGTGATACTTTCCAATATGTGTCTCATTCCTACCTATGACTACTCACATAGCTCAACCACAAACAAAATTAGCCTCTATTGTTCAATACCTTCTACTGTGCACATGTTAAGTTTGAAAGTAAAAAAAACTGTAACTGCCCACTTTGCTTTATGCTCAGACATTGTCATCTGATTATGATTTTTCACAGCCTAAAATACCTAAATGTTCCTAATGCAACTTATCTCTATGGAAACCAAACTATCCTATATATTTTCTAATGCACTGGTTATAAGTTTTTTGCTATATCTGTCCTTTTGGGAGTCTATACAGATCACTTCTTGCACCATATGTGCTCATTTTCTAACCTCTACCGTTTCTCATAGCTTCCTTCTTTAGTCACTCAGAGATTTGCACTTGCATGCCAATTGCAGGGATTACATATGGCCATAGGAAACCTCACACTAGGAAAAGGCTCAGCTATAGGATTTCTCCGAACATAACTATGCATGCCAAGCTATATATAGTAAGTTTTTTTCTTGAATATTATTTCAACTTTGTCATCAAACAAATGACATTTCCTGATTTATTCGTGCAGATATGACATATGCAGATAGCGCCTAATGTTGCTATGGCTAAGTCGGCATAGCTTGCAAGGTTCACACAGGGTCAAATAATGCTAACCACTCCTGATAAGCTTCACAGATGACTTGAGACCATCCATTTCTTGCGTTTGTTTGACTCAAGTAGGCACTTCCTGGCTAAACCACTGCTATGTATATGTTAATTATATCATGTATTGTCACTGCCTGGCTAAGCATGCGACTGTTGTGTATATGTTAGTTATATCAGGCATCTGCATTTCCCGGTTAGTATGCCTGATGCTCCTTGTGGAATAGATTAGCCTAGCTGTACTATTTTCCTCTTGCATTGTTCTCATGTCAATTTCTGATTGTTACTCATCTCAATGTTGTACAAGGCAATAGTGAAACAAGCTATGCCAGGTCTATGTGCCGCTGAAGCTCTTCATAAGATACTCAACGCCAAATAGCATGCAACAAAGGATTATCACCGTGACTTTAGAGTATACGAGCGCGGCGGAGCGCGCCTACCTACCTAGTTGCTTAGAACAAGGCCAACATCCACAACTGGATTCAGATTCTTTGCCGAGTGCCTGAGGCACTCGGCAAAGGCCAAATTGCACTCGGCAAAAAATACATGGTAAAAAATTGATCGGCAAAGCCCTCTTTGCCGAGAGCCCCGGGGGCACTCGGCAAAGAAAAGCGACCGTCACGGCGCCGGCCCCGTTGACGGTCGCTTTGTCGAGTGCCAACCCTGCAGGCACTCGGCAAAGATTTTTTATTTTTTTTAAAAAAATCTTTGCTGAGTGCCCTCTATCCGGCCCTCGGCAAAGATGTTTTATTTATTTTTTCTAAAAATTCTTTGCCGAGTGCCCCCTGGCCGGCGCTCGGCAAAGTTTGAATTTTTTTTAAAAAAATCTTTGCCGAGTGCCCTCTGGCCAGCACTCGGCAAAGTTTGAATTTTTTTTAAAAAAATCTTTGTCGGGTGCCATGGTCATGGCACTCGGCAAAGCTGGAAAAATGGTTTTCCGAGCGCCTATTTTTCCAGCTTTGCCGAGTGCTGTGACCATGTCACTCGGCAACGGGGTCCTTTGTCGAGTGCAACACTCGGTAAAGTGTCCCAAAACGGTAATTTTTAATTTTTTTTACATTCCATCATGACAAATAAATTCATACAAACATATATCACATATATATCTCATCCATCACATATATATCTCATTCATCACATATATATCTCATCCATCACATATATCTCATCCATCCACACATCCATCCGCACATATCACATCCATCACAATATATATCACATATATAATAATAAGTGCTCAAATCCATCCAAATAAATCCACAAGTCCATCAAAGTCCACAAGTGCATCACAAGTATATCACAGGTCCATCACCAAGTGAACAACAAATGAAAAAAATACAACGTGTACTCATCTCGGCCACTGCGACTGTGGTGAAGGCCATAAACGAATACCATAAGGGGCGAAGGATATTTTTTTATATTATTCCAATTATTATTTATTGATTGATTATATCATTTTTTTGAGATCCATATTCATTTTCATTTGCAAATACAAACTCTCTTGCATTTTCTTTTTACTTTAGCGCTAAGGATAAGGGAACGGAGAAAAAAAGAGCTGGCTTGGCCGGTACATCAAGCATATGACATATTGCTTGTTCGGTGTGGTACACATATCTGTCAATGTCAATCAAGTAAGAAAATTCATTCCCACTGTCTGAGGAAAAGGTGAAGAATTACAATTTATTGAGCTTGTAAGGCCCGTCCCCGAGAAAGGGTATAAATAGGGCTATAATAGCTCCATCATTCGGAGGTGTATGAGGTGGATTATTCGAACCACCGTCAGATGGAGACTGCACAAAGGAGAAAAGATTGCATGTGAGACAAGATTATTTGGATAGCTAATCTAGGAAGGTAGAGGCCATACAAGCAAAGCACAAGCGAAAGTAAAAAACTTTCATACTCCCAAGAGTAGCTGCATTTGCAGGACGCGGAGGCAGAGGTGGAACCAATAGCCCAGCTGGCAGAGAGAAGCCCACACGTTGCCCAAGCCCTTGTAGGAACTCCGTAATGTCCGTCAGCCTCTGCTGCCCGGCCTCTAGCTCCTGATGTTGCTTCATTTCTTGTTCCAGCCGGGCCTGCAATATTTCACTCCAATGTTTTAGTAATACAAAGCTAATTAAGGTGTGTAAAGATCAATGTATGATGAGTAAAATAGGAATAACCTCGAGTGCATCGACCCGGTGCTGTGCAGCGGTCGGGCGTGTGCGAATGGCCATGCTCTCGCTCGTGCTCCATGCTCGGATCTAGGAGAGAGAGAGGGAGTAGAGGCTGTGTCGATGACGTCGTCGTCAAGCCAGAGCCGCCCATGCTTCTTACCTTGCCCCTCCCTCATGATGGCCTCTCCATCGAAGTCCTGGGTGCTCGGATCGTGGTCTAACCCATGGAGCGACCTCGCCACCTCAGTGTACTCACTGATGCGAGAGTGGACGCTCGGGTTCATGTATGCCTCAGGCGGGTCCTCCAGGTTGAAGGAGACGTCGGACGTAGCCTTGCCCTTGTGGGCCATACACCATGCCTGGAAGTTCGAGCAGGCCTGACCACTATGTGACGCCGACTGCGAGAAAGACAGCATGATGATTAGAAATCAGGCAGAACTGAGCATCACAATAGATAAATGAATTCGCATACCCATACTTGTTTGTATCCGGCGAGGCTGCGGCTACCTTGATGGTGTGCTGGACCTTGCATCTGCAAACGACGGTCTCGGGCATCCCTGTGCATCTTGAGGTACTCCTTCGTGAATCACCTCTCCACCATCATCGCCCAGCACTCGGGATATGCTTGGCACCACCAGGGAATCATCTACACATCATCAAGTATTGGACATATAAGAAGATCAAATTTGACCAACTTAATCTCAAAACAAATCAATATTGATGTTCTTCATTTACCTCAAGGTACTGTTCCTGGGTCAGCTACATCTCTCTTGCGTCTTTCTTGGTTTTCCTCTCTCCAAGCTTCGACCCGTAGTAGGTTACGATGGCTTGGATGCGCACCTCATGATGCATGTCGGCGACGAGTTTTTTACAGGCTTTGGTAGTCACCTGCTCCGCCCTGGCCTCAAATCCCTCCTTGCATCTGTAATAAGTCTGTATACAAAAGCGATGTATCCATTAATTATTTCAAGAAAAGTCCAATGAATGAGACGTATTGAGCAATGTTGTACGAGGGAGACTTACCCAAAACTCTGCCTTCACCCACGCTGCCTTGTTGGGGTACTCCGCATCGAGGGCGACGGCGTAGTGGTCAAACGAGTAGGCCGGCTCCGTCTTCGATGCGTACGTGACAATGCCGGGGAAGTGTTGCCTGCACAGAAGACCCAGGATGCCGTTGACTAGCCGTGCGCTACCCCTCAACACAACCACCCGGTTCCTGCATAAGTGATTAAGAAAAATTATTAGTTTTTTTCATCATATCATATGAAGTAGTGGTGATAACATATAAAGTTACTTACTTTTGCCCTTCAGGGCGAATCACTGGGCGTTGGTGAGGAAGCGGAACCTGTGGAAGGCTCGTGGGACCTCGCAAGTAGACACTCGAGAGGAGTCGGAGGAAGCGAAACCCGTGCCTGCCGCCTCCCCCTCCTCCTCCTCCTCGTCCATCTGTCGAACCAGCTCCTTGTCCAACTCGTCCATGGGTGCCACCTCCTCCTCCAGCTCCTCCTCACGCGTCATGGGAGGAGATGGCCCAATCCTACGGCTGGCGGTCCTCCTCCTCCTCCTGTCCGATCCCTCCGCCGCCCCCTCCACCTCCTCCTGTAGCCGGCGTGGTCTTTGGTAAATCGAGTTCGTGGACCTATGATGGTCGCCCGCCATCTTTGTTCAATCACCTGCAATAAAAAAGAAAAACAAGACGTAATTAGAAATAGGTGCAAAAATGAACAAAACATAATTACAAAAAACATAGTAATACATGTATTAGAAATATATGCAAAAATGAACAAAACATAATTACAAAAACATAGTAATACATGTATTATAAATATATGCAAAAATGAACAAAACATAATTACAAAAAATATAGTATTACATGTATTAGAAATAATCTTCATGATTGAGATTAGCTGGATCATAGGTCTCGTCATCACTATCAACATTGTCCAACTCATCAACCCTATCCAAAGGAGGAATGTTGTCTTCATTGTCATTGCCTAAACATAATCGCTCAAGCATTTGTATGTCCTTCAGATTTCACACCTCGTCTCCAGCGTCCTCGTCATCATCCCTTTCATTGTCTACTTCCATTCCTATCTCTTCGGTTAAGTCTATGTCAAACCTCCCTTATAGCCCCTCTTCTTGATAGAATTCTCCATCATATGTGTTTGGGTTGAAGTTGTAATCTTCATCATTTGGGATAGGTAGTTTACCGTGTGGCGATACCTTGTGCACAATAGACCAACCCTTAAGATGCTCGGCGTCTTTGCACGCGTATGACGTATAATAAACCTGGACGGCCTGTTGAGCCACAATGTAGACATCTTTTTCTGGATAGACGGAATCTTGTCGAATCTTGACTAGACCAAGCTTAGGGGTCTGTCTCGTTACTCCAGGATGAACCAGTGGCATTTGAATATGACAGGAGTAAGAGGTTTGGAACCATAGAATGATAGCTCGTAGATTTTTTCAATTCTTCTATAATAGTCGAGTCCATCAGTGTCGGGCGTAACAACTCTACTGTTAGTGGTTTTTCGATTGGGCCGACTCTACTCGTAGCTTGCTATGTGAAAACAATATCCATTCATGTCATAACCGGTAAATGACTTGACCCTAATGGCACAGCCATTTGCAACCTGTCTCAGCTCATCACTTATAGGCGCATCAGTTTAGGCTTTCTGTTTGAACCAACAAATGAAATCGGGGCTCTCTGGTCCTGCACCCTGTGAAAGAAGGGTATCATTTTCTTGCAGGGTAGGTTGCCTTGATCCATGCCAGGATTGACGAAGAAATTCCCTGTACCAACGAGAAACAAGGGGGTTGGACGAAGAAACAAGGACATACGGTGAAATGAAACAAGTTCATTCAGAACTTACCCAATGAACGGCTGCACCTCGACAAGGTTGGTCAACACATATAGCATGATACTGCGTCACTCTTCATTTTTCAATTGCTTAGTGGTCGATGCACTTGCGCTTCCAAGTTGCCCTTGGAAAAGGTTGAGGTTCGATTCATTTTCGTTAGTATTGTAACGAGGGGGTAGATTATAAACGCTAGGAGGGTTCTCAGTGTAGTATTTCTCTGTGAAGTTCAACACCTCCTCTAGAATGTATGCCTCTGCAATGGAAGCCTCAACTTTGGCTTTATTTCTACATTTTTTGCGAAGAGTCTTTAGGCATCTCTCGATTGGATAGCACCAATAGTTCTGCACGGGCCCCCCATCCGTGCCTCATACGGGAGGTGCACAATCAAATGCTGCATCGACAAGAAGGAGCCGGGTGGAAAGATCTTCTCCAACTTATAGAGCAACACGGGTGCCGCTTTTTCCAAGTCATCAATGATGGTCCAAGAGAGCTCCTTGGCACAAAGCTGGCGGAATAAGTAGCTCAACTCCGCCAGCACTTGCCAGACATGCTCTGGGACATAGCCTCGAACTATCACCGGAAGAAGCCGCTCAATCCATATGTGGTAGTCATGACTCTTCATCCTATTGACTCGCAGAGTGCCTAAGTTCACTCCCCTCTTTAGATTCGCTGCATACCCATCAGGGAATATTAGCATCTTGATCCATTCAAGTACTTCCCTCCTTTGGTCCTTTTTCAAGACAAAATCGGCCTTAGGCCTTCTCCAGGTCTTGCCACGACTAGGAGGTTGCATCTCTTGATTTGGTCTATCGCACAACGTTGCCAAGTCCACTCTAACCTTAGGGTTGTCCTTAGACTTTTTAGTGTCCATGAGTGTTGCCCAAAGTGCCTCGGCAACATTCTTTTCAGTGTGCATTACATCAATATTATGTGGCAGAAGAAGGTCGTCGAAATAGGGGAGCCTCATCATGCCCGAGATATGAGTCCACATATGTTGCTCACCATATCCCACAAAACCACCTTCTTCATTGGGCACGAGAGCATCTATCTGAGCATGAACCTCGGCACCAGTCATCATCCACGGTGTAGGGTTTGTCACTTTGACACCTTTCGTAAAGTTCTTGATGTCTTGTCTGAATGGATGGTCAAGAGGTAGGAATTTACGATGTCTGTCGAACGACGAATACTTGCCACCCTTCTGCAACCAAATGAACCTCACACCTTCCTTGCATATTGGGCATGCGAACTTCCCGTGAACACACCAGGTGCAGAATATCCCATACGCTAGGAAGTCATGTAGGGAGTAGTGGTACCAAACGTGCATTTTGAAGGTTGTCTTTGTAGCTCGATCGTATGTCCATACCCCTTTGTCCCAAGCATGGACCAATTCATCAAACACGGGCTCCATGAACACACCCATATTACTCCCTGGGTGTCCAGGAATTATCAACGACAAGAATACGTTATGTCGTTGAAAGGAGACATGGGGGGGGGAGATTAAGGGGGATAACGAAGACGGGCCAACATGTGTATGGGGCAGCCATCATTCCATAAGGATTGAACCCATCTGTTGCCAGTGCGACACGTACATTACGAGCCTCATCTGCTTTGTCATGATGTTTGTCATTAAAGCGGATCCAAGCTTCACCATCGGATGGATGTATCATCTTGTCAGGATTGTACCGTTTGCCATTTTTGTGCCATGTTATCTGTTTCATGGATTCCTCGGTCATGTATAGCCGTTGGATCCTCGGTAGGAACGAAAGGTACCATAGGATTTTCATGGGGATCGTAAGTTGCCTCTTCTGGCCATCATCAGAGTCTACCTCTAGGTACCTGAAGGATTTACACTTTGGACAGAACTTTGCATGCTCGTGTTCTTTCCTAAATAGGACACACCCCTTCGGACAAGCATGTATCTGCTCATACGGCATCTTAAGTGCACGAAGGAGTTTCTGTGACTCGTACATGCTCTTTGGTAGAATGTGGCCCTCCAAAAGCAGGGTGCCAATCAAGGCCAACATCTTATCAAAGCCTTCTCGACTCAAGTTTAACTCGAACTTCAACCCCATTAAGCATCCAATGGCATCCAGTTGAGACACCATTGACCGATCATGAAGGGGTTTCTGTGCCGAGTCCATCATGTCGTAGAACGCCTGTGCGACTGCCTCCATCTTCTCCTTCTCACGTCCCTCATCGAACTATCCTTGGTGAAAGTCATCTAACATGTCTGCTACCCTAGCATCAACATCAAAAGCCTCCACCCGTGGTCTCACCACCTCCTCTCTCATATGATAGGCTTCACCATGGTGGACCTACCGGGTGTAGTCCGGCGTAAATCCATTCTTCACAAGATGTTTACCCATTTCCACCTTATTTGCCCTTCTCCTGTTTCCACATTTGCTGCAGGGACACAAAACTAGGCAATGTCCTTTAGCAGCCTTGCCAAATGCATTGTTCAAGAAAGCATCGGTCTTGTTCATCCATTCCGTGGTGTAATCACTCTGACTTCTTCAGCCCGTGTACATCCACTGACGGTCATCCATCCTCTAACATATGTATCAGCGAGTAATGTAACCATCAATTGCATCTACATGGTGTTCCTACTATCTAATAGGTGAGGATAGATCCTAATCCCACCCGTGGATGCGTAGATGAGGTTAGTTTCTATGCTCTACTCCTATCTGAGACAGAATTTCGGCAGCACCTCCCCGCTGTTCTCCAGATACACGTCCTGCCAAAGAAGAGTGCGTATCTGGAGAACAACAGGGGGGTGATGCCAAAACTATGTCTCGGACCGGAGCATACCATGGAAACTAACCCATCTACACATCCGTGGGCTGTCCAAAAAACATGGATAATCCAAAACAGATACGGTCATAGATATGCAAAGATCTGCATACCTCCAACCGTATCTCTTTCGAATGGGAGACGCCTAACTGGGTTATGTGATCTACGACCATGATACGGAAAGAGGGGTTATACCTAGGGTGGCGGCGGAGTCAGGCTAGTGGGGCCGTGGCAGGTCGGTGCAGTGGCGAGGCGACGCGGTGCAGGCAGACCGGCACGGCGACGGGAACTCCGACTCGGCTCCGACGGGCTCTTCTCTACAAAAATGGAACAAAAAACTTTCATTTAAAAAAATTCAGTAGAACCTCCCCTGCACGGTGAGGTTTCCAAAACCTGAAAAAAACAACGGCACGATGGCCGACAAGCACATATGTCTCAAGAGAAGCCATGTAGTTTGGATATCAATCCATGGAGAAGAATATATCCAAGTAGTACCACTACTTCTACTACTACTTCCACTATTGCTACTACTACTACCACTAGTTATACTACTACTATCACTACTTCTAATACTACTACTACCACTAGCACTACTACTACAACTAATACTACTACAACTATCACTACCACGACAACAACAAGAGAGAGGGCATACCTGACTGGCACCGGGGGTAGGGGCGAGCCGCGTCGGGGTCGGGGTCGGGGTCACCGGAGTCGGGAACGGGGTCGGGCACGGGCGGCGTCGGGGCGGGCGGTCCACGGTGCGCGGCCGGGGGCAGGGCCGGCTCCTACTCCTCCTCCTCCTCCTCCTCCTCGCCTCCTCCTCACCTCCTCCCCATCCTTCTCCTCCTCCTCCCCTCCTCCACCCGCCGGCGTTGGCGGGCGCGCGGGTGGCCTAGCGTCGCGGTGGCGCGGGCAGCGCGGGCGCGTGGGCGGTGGCGGGCGACGCGGGAGGTGGCGGGCGGCGCAGGAGGTGGCGGGCGGGCGGCACGGGCGGTGGCGGGCGGCGCGAGCGTGTGTGCGGGGTGTATGGGCCGGCCCAGCCAGCGGGGTTAAATCCCCCCTTTGCCGAGTGCCCCCGATCTGGCACTCGGCAAAGGTTTTTAAATTTTTTTAACCGCCTCTTTGCCGAGTGTCACCTAGCCTAGCACTCGGCAAAGAATTTTTTTTTTTAAAAAAATTCTTTATCGAGTGTCCTAGATCTGGCACTCGGCAACGTTTTTTTTTTGGAATTTTTTTTTGCCGAGTGCCCCTAACACGGCGCTCGACAAAGATTCAATATTTTTTTTAAATGTCTTTGCCGAGTGCCCACTAATTTGGCACTCGGCAAAGATAGGAATTTAAAAAATTACTTTTTTTAAATGACTTTGCCGAGTGCCCCTGTGAAGGCACTCGGCAAAGAGGAAATTTCTAAAAAAATTCAAAAATCCTCTTTGCCGAGCGCCTTATTCTTAGCACTCGGCAAAGACCCCTTTGCCGACCCTCTTTGCCGAGTGCCATGTCCTGGTGCTCGGCAAAGTTTTTTTTTGTTTTTGGCCTCCAATTTTTTTTGTGCAGCCTTTTTAAAGTACCAGAAACTCCTCGTTAGAATTTGAGGATTTTTTGTGGCTTTTTGATATATTTAGTTACTTTATTTCGTTTACTTGAATTTTTTCAAAAAATATAAATTTGAACCGCACGTGGTACGAATAATGGAATTTAATGATTCAAAAAATGATAGTCATGTTATTGAGTGTAGTGTGAGGCTGTATCTAGGAACGAACCCAAAATTTCGGACATCTTGTTCACGAAACATGACCGCGAACTTGCGTGCGAAGTGTTTTTAAATTTTATAAAAAGCAAACGAAATCCGAAAATCATGAAACTTGTTGAGATGTTGTGATATCGTATGTGGAGGCTATGATAAATATTTCAGAAGATTTCGTGCACGTATGTGGAGGCTATGATAAATATTTCAGAAGATTTCGTGCACGTTGTCACGTACGATGCTTATAAACCAGAACATCTTCAATTTTTTTCGAACTGTTCCTGAATTTACACAGCAACCCCATGCCCATGCGTTTGACCATGATCTAGCAGGCGACTGAGGCAAGACCCGAGCGGTGGCAATCTCCAACAGTGGGGATGAGTAGCACCAACGATGTCACAGATAACAATTGAGTTTACAGTGAATAAGATACCGCCATAGCTCAGAATATGCACAATGTCGAGACTAGAGATTCATCCACGCCAGCGAGCAAACTCTTGATGTATGTATGTATATATTTTTTGAGATAACATAACACAGCAATATGTAAGTGTTTTACCCGGTGTGAGAGCCCGGATTACAGATACCAAGGAGTACACGGGGGTATGCATGCGAAGCGCATTAAGTACGTACGTCGCGAATAGCGCCGCGCCGCCGGCCACGAGTCATTCTTAATCCCGGTTTCGGTTAGGATTCCGCAGCCCAGTTTGCTTCCCGCCGATATCTCGCACTTCTGTTTCCCTCCGTACTACCCCTTCTAACCGATGGAAACAAAAACGAAATTTGAGCGCCCTTTTCCTCTCCATCAGTTTGTACCGCCTCACCAATTCGCAAAAACGAAATCTGGGCGCCATGTCAAAATTTAAACAAGGGACGTACTGCATGGGACAAGGTCTAACTTAGACACTTCCTTCTTGCCGTCGGAGCAGAGTAATAGTAATCAATCAAGCACACGGAAACAAAATTTATGACATTTCTCAAGATTGGATATATATACAACCCCTACTTTCTGGTAAGATCAGCTATGATTGTTCAAAGGTAATTCCGGACTGACGTACATTGGAGAAGAGGGACATCAATCTGAAGTGGGGTGGGAGGTTATTGTACGATGAGGAGCGATGAGGCAGGCCCTGCCTTTCTATCTTGGCGGGGCAACTGAATGGTGGCTCGATGCACATCGCAAGAGACGTTGCTCGAACCGGTCCTTGTCGTTGCCCGCAAACAAACTTGCGGCACCCCTGATATGATAGGGTGCAAAGTGTCGCAACTGGCGGCACAAAACGCACACGCCCTCCTGTACTGGGAAAGAGGATCTTCTGCAGGCATTGTATTATGTTTGAACCAACACTAACATCAGATTATTGCTCCACTAAGTAACATGCATTATGGTTAACATGTATAGAAGCATGCATTCCAGTTAGTGGTTAAGATTTAAGAAGAGAAACATAATAATAAAAGGGAGTCAAGCTAGCACGGAAGTGTACGTACATATATTTCGACGATGGGAGTTAGAGGTGGGTATTTGATGGTGGCGTCATCAGAATCAGAGGATGGCTTATAGTGCACCTCGGCGAAGAAGCGCTTGATCTTGTTGGCGCTGCGGCTGCGAGCCCAGAAGTTGAGGTGGAACCACGTACACCTGGTCCCTGAAACCAACACGGCTTCCATCAGGGGCTTCACAGCATCAAACTCGCCACCCTGCAGAGATAATACATGCATGCATGTCATCCAGGTTGCTGGTGCAGCAGGAAGCAGTAGCCTAGTCACCATATGAAAAAAATATATATTCGAAGTAAGCGCATACCTTGTGCCTGGCATTGTAGTGGCAGAGAGCATCTTGGGCTTTCCTCATGAGCAAGGCGTCACGCTCACTGCGTCCAAATCCAATACAAGCGGAGGAATTTTGATTGCTAAGTTATGTGTTCAGAGCAGTGTATACTGACATTGCATAGCAGAATAATAAATACAGTAAACAAGAAAGAAGAAAAGAAATGAAAAAGAGAGCAAAAGGCTGGCACCGCGCTTCCGAGACTGCCGAGAGCTTCACTTGAAGCGCATGCAGTTGTCAAAAGGCTTTTAGGCAGGCAGCTGTATGTTGCAACCGGAGAGCATGTGCAGACAAACCAAAGGGTGAGGAAAGTTTATGTGTTGCTCTCATTTCCTCAACAGCACATTATTCCAAGTAACTGAGTGTAGCACAATACGTATAAAGCATGCTTTAAGAACCATCCTACGCTGCCTGGTGACTATGTTTAAGTTGAATACTTTTATCGATTTCGCTTATCTCTCCTACTTAAAAAGTAGGAGATGAGTCCCTGGTACACCTACTCTGCACTCTGGCACCCGTTCTGATAGGATCCTTGATCCTACCCTGGCTGCGTAGTGCGGAGAGATGGAAGACGGGAGGTCGGGGCTTGATCTCACGGCGGCGTGGAGCCGTGGCGGCGAGAAGGAGCGGCGGCGGCTGCTTGCTGTGGCTGCCCTAGGAGCTCACGTGAGAGAGAGAAGGGAGGCAGGAAAGTCACGTAGATAGCCCTTGAGGCCAGGCAAGATATTTGCCTTGCTTAATTCTCCAATAATTGTTTACAAGATATATATATATATATATATATATATATATATATATATATATATATATATATGTATATGTATCTATATATATATGTATATATATATATATATGTATATATATATATATAATAGCCTCTCTACATAATTCTATTTTAAGAAACAAATATCCTATTGAGAGAAATAGCAAATAAAGATAACTGGGTCATTAGCCCATCTAATCCACACTACGGGAAAAACGTGATTTGCCGAGTGCAAAAATCTTTACCGAGTGCCAAATTTCGGGCACTCGGCAAAGACCTTCTTTGCCGAGCGCCACACTCGGCAAAATATGGCACTCGGCAAAGAGGCCTTTGCCGAGTGCCAGTTACTCGGCAAAGGTAGACACTCGGCAAAGATTGGTAGGGTTCTAACGGCATCCAGTGGCGTCCTCTTTGCCGAGTGCCCCCCGTTTGGCACTCGGCAAAATTTTTTTTTTGGTTTTTTGCCACCAATTTTTTTTTGAAGCTTTAGTACACTACCACAAACAACATGTTTAAATTTGGGACATTTTCATTGGCTTTTGGCATATTTCTATAGTTTATTTTGTTTTGTTGAATTTTTCCACAAAATGTAAGTTTGAACTGCAGGTGCATCGAATAATAGATTACATTCGTTCAAAAAATGTTATCCTTGTTTCTTAGTGTAAATTTAGGCTAAATCTAGGATCTGTCTCGAAATTTCGATCAACGTGCTCACGGGGCAACGCCGCCAACTTGCGTGGGAGTGGTTTTTTAATTGTATAAAATGCGAACGAATTCTGAAAATCATGAAACTTGTCGAGTTGTCGCCGTATCGTATGTGTATGCCATGGAAAAAATTTGAAAAAGTTTCGAGCACGTTGTCACGTACGATGCCACCGCGCCTCCCCGCCCCGGCCACCGCGCCTCTCCGCGCGGGCCCCGCGGCCTCAGCCCCGGCCACCGCACCTCCCCGCGCGGGCCCCCGCGGCGCCCGCCCCGGCCACCGCGCCTCCCCGCCCCGGCCACCGCGCCTCCCCGCGTAGGCCCCCGCGGCCTCCGCCCCGGCCACCGCGCCTCCCCGCCTCGGCCACCGCGCCACTACAGAAGAGAGGAGGAGGCAGGGGAGAAGAGAAGAGAAGGGGAGAAGAGAGGAGGAGAAGGAGAAGGAGAGGAGAAGGAAGGTGCCGGTCTAGGCCCGTCGACCCTCACGCCGCTGCAGTCGTCCCCGCCGTCGTCGCCGACCCTCGTTGTTGCCATTCTCGTCGCGAAGGTATGCCCTACACCTGTAGTAGTTAGTAGTAGTACTTAGTAAGTAGTAGTAGTTAGTAGTTAGTAGTGTTAGTAGTATTGTTAGTAGTAAGTAGTGATAGTAGTAGTGTTAGTAGTAGTAGTGTTAGTGTTAGTAGTAGTTGTAGTGGTAGTGGTAGTAGTAGTACTTGTTGTTGTACTACTTCGATACTTTCATCTGCATGGAAAGAGAACTAAAGTACATGGCTCGTCTTGGTATATATATGTTTGTTGGCCTTCATGCCTATGTTTGGTATATATGTGGTTGTTGGCCATCGCGCATATATGTGGTTGTTGGCCATCGTGCCTACATTTCTTGCAGGTTTTGGAAACCTCCCCGTGCAGGGGAGGTGCTGCCGAAATTTTCAATGGATTCTAACCTATTGCCTTTTTATGTAGGAGAAGGACCCGTGGGAGGGACTCGACGACCCTGATCGTCTTCATCGGCGCTGTTGGTCTGCCTGCACCGCATCGCCTCGCCACTGCACCGACATGCCACTGCCCCGCTAGCCTGACTCCACTGCCACCCTAGGTATAACCCCCTCCTCCTTTGCATGCATGTTTTATATGGTCACGTAGCCCAGTTAGGCGTCTCCCGTTCGAAAGAGATACGGTCGGAGGTATATAGATCTTTGCATATCTACGACCGTATCTCTTTCGGATTGTCCACATATTTTGGACAGCCCGCGGATGCGTAGATGAGGTTAGTTTCCATGGTTCGCTCCGGTCCGAGACAGACTTTTGGTATCACCTCCCTGTTGTTCTCCGGATACACACTCTCCCTTGCAGGACATGTATCGAGAGAATAGCGGGGAGGTGCTGCCGAAATTCTATCTCGGATAGGAGCGGAGCATTGAAACTGACCTCATCTACGCATCCGCAGGTGGGATTAGGACCTATCCTCACCTATTAGATGGTAGGAACGCCGTGCAGATGCAATTGCTGGTTATATTACTTGCTTACATATGTATATGCCAGAGGATGGAGAACCGTGATTGGATGTACACGGGCCACGCAAGTATGACCTCAGAATGGATGACTAAGACTAATGCTTTCTTGGAGCATTCATTTGGCGAGGCTGCTAGAGGGTCGAGTCGGATGTCGTGTCCTTGCAGCAAATGTGACAACCGTGTAAGAAAGAATAGGAAGAACATGGGGGAAGATCTTTGCAAGTATGGATTCATGCCAAACTATACCGGCTAGATCCACCATGGTGAAGCCGATCGTATTAGAGAGGAGGTGGTGAGACCACGCCTCGAGGCTTTTGATGGAGATGCCGGGGTAGCAGACTGGATGGATGACTTTCAGGAGGCACGGTTCGGTGAAGGATTAGAGGACGAGCCAGAGGAATCCGCAAAGGCGTACTACGATATGCTATCTTCGGCACAGAAGCCCCTTCACGAAAAGACAATGGTTTCGCAACTAGATGCCATTGGACGCCTAATGGCATTCAAGTCACAGTGTAGCATGAGTCGAGACAACTTCGATGGTATGTTGGCAGTTGTTGGATCCCTCCTTCCGGAGGGTCACATTCTGCCGAAGAACTTGTACGAGTCACAGAAACTTCTTTGTGCCCTTAAGATGCCGTATGAGCACATCCATGCTTGTCCGAATGGTTGCGTCCTATTTACAAAAGATCACGAGAAAGCAACGCACTGTCCAAAGTGCAAATCCTCTAGGTATCTGGAGGTCGACACTAGTGATGGCAAGAAGGAACAGCTTGGTATCCCCACGAAGGTCCTACGATAGCTTCCTATCATATCGAGGATCCAACGGCTGTACATGACAGAGGAGTCCGCGAAACAGATGACATGGCACAAACATGGCAAAATATACAATGCTGACAAGATGGTACACCCATCGGATGGTGATGCATGGACCCATTTCGATGGCATACATCATGGTAAAGCTGAGGAGGCTCGGAATGTACATGTAGCGCTGGCAACAGATGGGTTCAACCCCTATGGATTGCTGGCGGCCCCGTACACTTGTTGGCCCGTGTTCGTGATCCCCCTCAATCTCCCCCCCCGGCATCATGTTTCAACCCAAGAACATATTCTTGTCACTGATAATTCCTGGACACCTAGGGAACAAGATGGGTTTGTTCATGGAGCCTCTCATTGATGAATTGATCCTTGCTTGGGAAAAGGGGGGTACTGACATACGACCAAGCTACAAAGAAGAACTTCACAATGCATGTGTGGTACCACTACTCCCTACATGACTTCCTAGCGTATGGCGTATTCTGCGCGTGGTGTGTTCACGGGACGTTCCCATGCCCAATATGCAAGACAGCTGTGAGGTTCACTTGGCTAAAGAGGGGTGGCAAGTTTTCTTTGTTTGACCAACATCATCAATTCCTCCCTCTTGACCATCCATTCAGACGAGACATCAAGAACTTTAGGAAAGGGGTTCAAGTCATCGACCCTGCACCTCAGATGATGACTGGTGCCGAGGTCCGTGCTGAGATAGAGGCTCTCAAAGATGATAAAGAGAAAGGTGGTTTTATTGGATATGGTGAGGAACACCAGTGGACTCATAAATCGGGCTTGACTAGGCTCCCCTATTTCAATGACCTTCTTCTTCCACACAACATTGATGTAATGCAAGTGATGAAGCCTAGACTCATGGACATTCATGATAAGTCAAAGGACAACGTTAAGGCTAGACTGGACCTGGCAACGATGTGCGATAGGCCAAAGCAAGTGATGAAGCCTCCCGCGCCCGGCAAGAAATGGAGAAGGACTCCGGTCGATTTCATCTTGAAAAAAGGACCAAAGGAAGGAAGTACTGCAGTGGATTCAGACGTTAATGTTACCTGATGGGCATGCGGTGAATTTGAGTAGGGGAGTGAACTTGTCCACTATGCGAGTCTTAGGGATGAAGAGTCATGACTACCACATATGGATTGAGCGGCTCCTTCCTACGATGACCCGGGGATACGCCCCTGAGCATGTGTGGCACGTGCTGGCAGAGTTGAGCTATTTCTTTCACCAGCTTTATGCCAAGGAGTTATCTCAGGACGTGATTGATGACTTGGAGAAAGTGGCACCTGTGTTGCTCTGCAAGTTGGAGAAGATCTTCTCACCCGGCTTCTTCCTAGCGATGCAGCATCTGATTTTGCACCTACCGTACGAGGCACGAATGGGGGAGGGCATGCAAGCCCGTTGGTGCTATACAATTGAGAGATGTCTAAAGATTCTTCAGAAAAAGTGTAGAAATAAAGTCAAAATTGAGGCTTCTGTGGCAGAGGCATTCATTCTGGAGGAGGTGTCAAACTTCACAACAACATACTATAAGGATGGCCTTCCCAGCGTGCACAATCGTCCCCCTCGTTACAACGCGGATGAGAGTTCATCGAACCTTAGCCTTTTCAAAGGGCAACTCGGAAAGGCAAGCGCATCAGGCACCAAGACCTTGCGGCATGATGAGTGGCGCACTATCATGCTGTATGTGTTGTGGAACCTTGACGAAGTGAAGCCTTATGTGCAGTAAGTTCTCAATGAGCTTGTTACATACGCCCTTGTCACTATCCTCCATCTATCCAACCCCCTTATCTCTTGTTTTTAAGGGAATTTCTGAATAAATACTGGAGAGGGAATATGGCTCCTTCCCCTCAAGAAGAAGATAGTCTTCTCAAAGATGGTGTGCCCGATTTCATATCTTGGTTCGATATGAAGGTACTGTCCAATTTACCTCGTTCAATCTTTGACATCCCACTTTGCTCCTACGAGCGAGTAATGTAACGGTCTATCCGGCCTCACCTTGTAGGCCCGCAAGGATGCGGAAATGGATGCTGAGTTGAAAGGGCTCGCCAAAGGCTTCGCCTACAAGGTCAAGTCATTCACCGTTTATGATGTGAATGGCTATCGCTTTCACACAAGAAACTACGAGCGGAGTCGGCCCAATCGGAAAACCACGAATACCGGAGTTCGTACGCCCGACACCGATGAGCGCGACTACTACAACATAGTAGAAGAAATATACGAGCTCAATTTTGAGTGTCGCAAAGCTCCTAATCTAGTCGTATTCGAATGCCATTGGTTCGATCCTAATGTCACGAGAACAACCCCTGCAATTGGACAAGTCGAAATTCGACAGGATTCTGTCTATCAAGGAGAGGATGTCTATATTGTGGCTCAACAGGCCACGCAAGTTTATTATCTCCCATGGGTGTGCCAAAAAGACCCCAATCTTATCGGTTGGTACCTTGTGTAGTTGGTATCGCCGCATGGTAAACTGCCTGTCCCAAACGATGAGGATTACAACTTTGACCCAAACACACAGGAGTTCTATCAACCAGAGGGGCTAGAAGGGAGGTTTGACATAGACATGTTTTCACTGATGGGCATGGAAGTAGACAATGACATTGATCAGGATGATGGAGATGAGGATGATGGAGAAGTGGTGCAAAATGCTAAGGACTTACAATGCATGCTTGAGCGATTACAATTAGGCGATGACAATGATGACAACGATGGCGATGAGCCCGATTTACTCGACAATATTGATAGTGATGATGACACCTATGATCCAGCCGCTGCCGATCGTGAAGAATATTTCTAATTCATGTAATACTATATTATTATTATTATTATTATTGCAATTATGTTTTGTTCATTTTGCATCTCTTTATAAGTACTTGTAATTTAACTGTGCTAATTGGTTTACTCTTTGAAATTGCAGGCACTCGACAAAATGCCGGGCGGAAGGCAGGCCCGTCGAGGGGTCAACTCCCTCTACATGAGGGAGCACTCACCACCCCACACTGAGGAGGACCCCTTGCCAGAGCTGCCGGCAAGGAGGATGAGGACCGGCCGCCCTCGTGGCTGTCCAAGGACGAGGGTGCAGCCGGCTGCCACCCCGTCGGTGGATGAGGACGACCAGGCGGTGGGCCTACACATAGGAGGGGGTGGCACTTCCTCTGACTCGTCGGACCATGGGGAGGCGACGATAGCGATAGCAGGGGGTTCCACTTGCACTGCCTCTGTGAAAAGGGTCGAGATGGCGACTAGAGGGGGGGGGGGTGAATAGTCCCTTTTAAAACTTAATCACGTTGGCTAACCAAAACAAGTACGGAATTAAAACTATCGGTCTAGCCAAGACTACACCCCTCTATCTATGTTCACTAGCACCTTGCAAAGATACTAATCAAGCAACAAAGGTGCCGGGCTAGCTAGAGCTCTCCTAACCAATTCTAGAAGCAAAGTCACACAAACCTATGCCACTAGTGCTTTAAGCTACAAGGGAGTTCCTACACATGCTAGTAAGCAAAAGCACAAAGCCACCTAAGCTCACTAGCAATGCTCAATAACAAGGCAACCAATGCCAAATTAGAGAGCGCAATTACTTAGCTACACAAACTAAGCAATGTGACTAACAAGGTTACACAAACCAAATTAGCCAATCAAGGGAGCTACTTCTATGCTACACAAGCAAGAAGGTAACTAGCAAGCTACACAAGCTAACTAATTACAAAAGCAACAACACAAGCTTAATGCATATGAAAGTAATCACAAGCTTGTGTAAAGGGGATGCAAACCAATAGGAAGAACAAGGTTGACACGATGATTTTTCTCCCGAGGTTCACATGTTTGCCAACACACTAGTCCCCGTTGTGTCGACCGCTCACTTGGTGGTTCGGCGGCTAATTGGCATCACCGGCCAAGCCCACACGTCGGGCACTGTAAGAACCTACCCCAAAGGTGAGGATAGCTCAATGACATGCTTTACTAAAGTTGCTCTTCGCGACTCCCGCGGGGCGAGCACAATGCCCCTCACAAGCTCTTCTCTGGAGCGCCGCACAATCTTCTTGTGGGCTTCAACGGAGACCACCACCAAGCCATCTAGGAGGTGGCAACCTCCAAGAGTAACAAGCACCACCAGCTTGCAACTCAATCACCTAGTGCCACTCGATGCAACCTCACGATGCAATCGCACTAGAATCGCTCACTCACACAATCGAATGATCACTATCAAGTATGTGTGAGATGAAGGGCTCCTAAGCACTCTCAAGCATGGACACAAAGTCCCCCAAGGTGCTCAACACCAGCCATGGCCGAGGGCCACTTCTATTTATAGCCCCAAGGGGTAAACTAGTCGTTACCCCTTCATTGGGCGTTTTTCGGGTTGACCGGACGCAGCAGCGGACGCATCGGACGTGCATACCGGACGCGTCCGGTAGCGCCTGACCGCCATGTGTCCCATTCAAGCAGTCGTTGCCGCAATGGCTCTCTGACATGTCCGATCGGACGCTCACACCGGATGCAGAAGCAGACATGACCGGACGCTGAGCCGCTGCGTCCGGTCGAGTCCAGTAAGCACCCAGGTCCGACCAGACGCGTCTGGTCACCCATGACCGGATACTGCCAACGTCCGGTCGACCGTTCACAGAAATTCGACCATGCAGATTCACATCGGACACATCCGGTGTGGCGACCGGACGCGTCCGGTCGCTGAGTTCGCCTGTTGATACCGGACGTGTCCGGTCACCATACCGGATGCGTCCACTCACTCTCTGACCAGCGCGACTCACTCCTTTTCTTCGCCAAGTTGATCCACATCAACTCCAACTTCATCTCCTTTGTAAATGTGCCAACACCACCAAGTGTACACCACCATGTGTATGTGTGTTAGCTTTTCACAATCATTTCCCCAAGGGTTAGCCACTCAACTTGCCACGCCACTCAATCCTAGCGACGATGCAAAGTTAGATCACTCGAGTGGCACTTAGATGACCGATATGCAAACAAGTTTTTTCCTCTTGATAGTACGGCCATCTATCCTAAACCCGGTCATAAACTTCTCTACACACCTATGACCGGTGGAATGAAATGCCCTAGGTTATACCTTTGCCTTGCGCATTCCATTCCATCTCTTCCAACATCGATGGAACACATGCACCAACATGATCAACAATGATATAATCCACTTCATATCATCACGTGATCATATTGGTTCATCGATCTTGACTTCACTTGCTCTTCACCGTTGCCATCGTCCATCGGCGCCAAGTCTTGCTCAAGCTTCACCGCCACGCAGTCCATCACTCCAAAGCCTTCGACTTGCCCTTCACGCTTGCAACTAGTCCATCAAGGCAAGTCTTGTCTTGATCTTCTCCACCTTGATCACATGACTCAATGTCATGTCTCATGTGCATTTAAGCTCCTTCATCATCACATGTGTGAGCTTTACAACATCTCTAAGCCATTTTCACCTCCATGGCATATGTTGCTCACACACATATACCTATGGACTAATCACCTGTGTATCTCACATAAACACAATTAGTCCATCTAAGTTGTCACTCAATTACCAAAACCAAACAAGGACCTTTCAATCTCCCCCTTTTTGGTAATTGATGACAACTCTACAAAGATATATAAATTAAGCTCTTTTGGATTCATGTTGCTTGCCCAAGCAATTTTACCATATGTAAATAATTTTGGACAAGTACCACAAACCCGAGATGGTAGTATTAGCTCCCCCTACATATGTGCTAGAGTGTTTGATTTGAAGCTCGCACATATGCATAGATTAAAATTGTGGGAGAGTAATTACTACTAAATGATGCTAAGGTGTATAGAATAAACCTTTGAAGCGTGTACCAATCGGAGTTGCACGTTTAAGTTCATCCTTAGCACCATGGTTAGCTAGATATCACTTGGAAATAAAAGCACTAGATACCTTGTGAGATCAACATTAAAAGCAAGGTACTAGCATTACTTGAAAAGCATATCAAGTGTCTAGCTATCATCCTATGCATGCTAGTTATCAAATCATCATTCAAGTTCTACAACTAGCATACACCACACAAGCATGCATATTGAATTTGAAAGCTTATGCAATGCAAGCAAGCACATGAATATGCACATATCAAATGCAATCAATCAAAGTTCATGAGCTTGCTCCCCCTACTTGTGTGCTTCTCTTGTCCAAGAATTTTGATCCATCTATTTTCTTCAATGTTGCTCCCTATTTGTCCATGTCCATAGCCAACCTCTATTTCTTTTATATCTCATCTCTCCCCTTGTACAATCTTAATCTCTCCCCCATTCAATCAAGCTTTCATATCTTTGTACAATCTCTCCCCCTTTGTCATCAATTTCCATAAAAGGTGTGCTTCTCATTGATGCAAAGGTATGCATTTTGGGGTAGATGGTTGAGGCTTGAATCTTGCATTTTTATGGACATCACTTGATTGTTGGAATGACACCACTTATAGATACCACTTGTAACTCATACCACTTGTATCTTGTGTAGGGCTTCTTGAGATACCACACATAGGATCTTTGATCTTGATATCAATTTGTGGTACACCTCCCCCTATGTAATAGCATGGGTCATCCATTTGATACACTTGAGCTCTTGTAGGTGAGGGATGTATTCTTCATTTGATGATCACTTAAAGTTGAGGATCACTTGTGGAACCATTTTCTTGCATGATTGATATTATGTGTAGATGTGATATCACTTGAAAGAATCTTCTAGTATGGAACCACTTGTTGGATTTTTCAATAAAAACCATTTCTTGAACATTTGCTATCTTCATGAGTACCACTTATAGGATATCACTTGTGAGTTGATCTAGACATCATTTGTAGATTCTTGATAAAATATTTGAGTCTAGATACTATTTGAAACAAACAAACTAGATATCAATTTGCATTGTTGTCTTGTGCTTGTACTCTTATTACTATCATGAGCTTCTATGGTTGACTTGAACTAAATTGATTTGCCTAAGCTTCCAAGTCCGGTTTGAACCAATGACAAGCTTCTTCACACCTCTTGCAAGGGTTATCTTGCCAATGTTGTACTTGTCACTTGTTAGCAATCCAAATTAAGTCAAGTACTTGAGTTCACTAGCTCATGAACAAATTCATGTACTAACCACTAGATCAAGTAATCATTCAAACAATAGTGGTAGGCTATGAATTTAAACATTTTATTTGTTATGCATGATCCTATAAAGCATGTACTATATGCACTAACCGCATACTAGTAAGGGATGAAATAATCATGCACATTACAATGATACCTTTGCTATGTTGGAGTAGAGGATAGTCACATAGATTCCAATTCATTACTCCAATAGCAATGTGAAGTCCAATTATAAGCTTGATGAAGACCAATAGATACCATGTTGAATTTCATTATTCACCCATATGGAATGAATACCACTTATGATCAAGTGCACTTTCTTGTTGTGGTTGGCTTGCTTTATCTTTTGATCTTTGCTTGCATGAGAGCATTAACTTGAGAATACCACTTGAAATATCATGATTAGCTCTCTTTTGGGTGTTGCTTGCTTTTCTTGATCAACCCTTTTGATTGCTTCAACTAAGCATCTCAAATGTTCCTCGGATCACCACTTCCATGTTAGCCTTCCAAGTACCACACTTGGTTCAGCTACACATAGGCGGCAAGCCCCTACACTAGGGAGAAGTGACCTCTCTCCAAGAATCATTCTTGATACTCACTTGAAATGACTTGATTGATTGATCCAAGTGATGGAATTAACTTGGTGAGTAACCTTGATTCCTTCTTTAAGTCCTTTTCTTTCTACTAAATGATCTCCAATCATATCTAGAACTTAAATTTTATCTTCAACTTGAGTTTGATCTTGATCTTCATCTTGAGTACCGAATGTGTGCAAAGTACACTTCTACAATCAAATAGCCTTGTACTCTTTGATTGTCATGCTTCTAGATCATCTCAAAACCAAACTTAGGTACCTCAAACACTTGTAAGCATGTTTTCAACTTGAGGACCTTTCAATCAAAGTGACTCTAGATCAATCCAACATTTGTCACTTTTCTGATAGATTTTGTACCCTTCAAAGAAATGAGCATATCTTCCAAAGTACAAATCCAAATACCATGAAATTTGGTGGAGATGTTCTTTACTAAGTTATCTAGCAGCTGTAAAAATTTTCGCTTCATTTGACTTCTAGATTGCTGCCATATTTCAATTCTTCCACCACTTTTACATGCTGAAAACTGCTGCACTATAGCTGACAAGATCAACTCCAAAACAGAAGCATTTCTTATCTAATTCTCATGAAAACTGTACAGCATCTTATACCATAAGTCTAGAGCGTGTACACCAATTTTCATGCCGATCCAACAAGTTTTGATCACTCAAACATGGCAAAGATCACAGCTAGCTCAGATTTTGCAATATAGGACAGATTTCAACAATTGAGCTATACTTCATCAAATATGAATCAAACTTGAAACTAACTTGTTTGAATACTTCCATAAGACATATATCCATTCAAACCTCTCATAGCAAGCAACATTGTATATTTATACAATTCAATCAACTCATATGCACCCAAATGAAATGATCAATAAGAGATATACCTTGGTTAGCTCATGATCATCTAATTAGCAAGCTTCAACTCAAATATTTGCAAGTCATCAAATATATCCAATGAATCACCAACAACTTGAAATTTTCACTTGTATGTTGTAGCATATTTGGACTTCATTCAATTTGTCATGGCATTGGGATAATGATCATCACTTAGCAATACTTGGCTCAACTACATGATCAACAAGATGAATATCATTTGAACCAAGCCTCCAATGCCGATGGTACCTACAATCAATCATCCACTTTTTGATGGTAGCCAAACAAGTTTGGGTCCTCTCAAGTTAGGAGCAACATACTTAGGCGATGCTTTAGTATGAGTAGCGGGATGTTTTGCAATAGCAACCATAGAGGTACCATCACCATCCTTTCTAAGCATATCATGATTATCAATTGAAATAGGCTTAGAAATTTTACCTAGGGGACATGAATGTGCCATGTGTCCCCTTTTCTGGCATGAGTAACACTTTCTCTTTGATTGAGCCTTTTCTTCCTTGCTCATGTGGTGCTTCTCAATGCCTTGCCTCTCATGAATTGCTTGAGCCTTCTTCTCAAGCTTGGTAGGACACTTAGAGACAAAGTGTCCCGTACTTCCACACTTGAAGCATTTGATGTGAGCATAATCTTTCTTCTCATCTTCATTCTTGCTCACCATCTTGGCATCTTGAGTTTGCATTGGATGCCTTGCCTTTCCACCCCTTCTTGTTTTCTTCTTCTTTATCATCAAAGCATCACCATCTTCATGGTTGATCTTGATTTGCTCTTGGGGTGTCTTCTCTTGCTCAACTTGTGGCTTTGGTTGAGGCTCTTTTAGTTGCTTCACCAATTGCTTGGTTGGGCATATTGAGGTAAGGTGACCCCAAGTGCGGCACTTGAAGCACTTGACATGCTTTAGCCTCTCTTCTTCTTTCTTCAACTTGAGCTTTTCTTCATTGGGGCAACCATTTGCAAGATGTCCCATTTCATGACACTTGAAGCACATGAAATGAGAGAGCTTCTCTTGTTCTTGCTTCTTCATCTCTCTTTCATATCTTCTCTTGCCCCATCTTTTGCCCTTGATCTTGCTCTTGTTGAAGCTAATGTCACTTGTGTCATTGCGGCTTTCTTGATGATTGACTTTGCTAGTCTTGAAGCCGACTCCACTCTTGTCACCAAAGTTTCTTTGAGTCTTCAACATATGCTCAAAGGTGACTTAAGAGTTGTAGCACCTCTCTAACTTGTTGCTCAATTTCTTCACTTCATTTTTGAGCTCATTGTTCTCCTTCAAAAGGTTGGTCTCACAAGACATAGAAGTAGAACAAGCATCTATATGTGAAGAGCATGGCATATCTAATAAATCATCACAAGAGGTGGATACATGCTTCTTGCCTACATCACAAGGGTTTAATATGCAATTTATCATTCGATCCATGTGATGAGCTCTCATTATTTTTAGTTTTCTTTGTAAACACTTTAATGAGAGAAGCATGTTTTTCTAATAAATCATCATGAGATGCTAGTAGTGTCTCATGATTCAATTTTAGCTCATCAAGTGAAGATTTATAAGCATTAAGTAATTTCTTATGTTCTTCACAAGAGTTCTTTAGAAATGAGTTTTCATTTTCTAATTTCAATGTTTTAGCTTTCTCATTTTCCAAAGACATGGTCATGCTAGCAAGTCTACTAACAAGCTCATCATATGAATCAACATGATCAACCACATCATCATTTGATACCTTGGTGTCATCTTGTGACATGAGACAATGTGGTGTAGTGGATGGGCTTGTAGTAGCATCATCATGGCTTGAGCATGAACCATCATCACCATCAAGTGTGCATGGGGTAGCATCATCACTTGCAACACTTGTGGTAGCATCATCAACCTTGTCAAGTGAACTTGTAGTTGATCGATCGTCATCATCATCACTTGACCATGAGGTGGAGCAATCTTCCACAATCACCAAATTGTGGTTATGCTCAACACACTCATGCGCCTCCTTCTTTGGTTCATCCTCCTTGAATTTACCATCATCCCATGTGGAGGAGTCACCGTAAAAGGCTTGGAGTGCTAGCCACATATCATGAGCACTCTCTAAGTCCCACACACGTCTAAAGATATCATCATGTATATCACACGTTAGATAATAAAGAGCACGATGATCAAGTTGTAAGCAATCCTCTTGTGCTTGGGTGAGGTTATCCTTATCCAAGGCATCACGAGAAAAACCAACAACAATGATCCGCCATGCCTTGGGACCCAATTCATGGAAATGATCAAGCATATGACGTTTCCACCGTGCATAGTGTGTGCCATAAAAAATGTGTGTGTCACAAACAACTTCTAGCCCAAAGTTCGGCATCCTCTCAGGTCGGTGAAGACCACAAATGAGAGACCGGGCTCTGATATCAATTGAAAGGGTCGAGATGGCGACTAGAGGGGGGTGAATAGTCATTTTTAAAACTTAATCACGTTGGCTAACAGAAACAAGTGTGGAATTAAAACTATCGGTCTAGCCAAGACTACACCCCTCTATCTATGTTCACTAGCACCTTGCAAAGATACTATCAAGCAACAAAGGTGTCGGGCTAGCTAGAGCTCTCCTAACCAATTCTAGAAGCAAGGTCACACAAACCTATGCCACTAGTGCTTTAAGCTACAAGGGAGCTCCTACACATGCTAGTAAGCAAAAGCACAAAGCCACATAAGCTCACTAGCAATGCTCAATAACAAGGCAACCAATGCCAAATTAAAGAGCGTAATTACTTAGCTACACAAACTAAGCAATGTGACTAACAAGGTTACACAAACCAAATTAGCCATGCAAGGGAGCTACTTCTATGCTACACAAGCAAGAAGGTAACTAGCAAGCTACACAAGCTAACTAATTACAAAAGCAACAACATAAGCTTAATGTATATGAAAGTAATCGCAAGCTTGTGTAAAGGGGATGCAAACCAATGGGAAGAACAAGGTTGACACGATGATTTTTCTCCCGAGGTTCACGTGTTTGCCAACACGCTAGTCCCCATTGTGTCGACCGCTCACTTGGTGGTTCGGCGGCTAATTGGCATCACCCGCCAAGCCCGCACGTCAGGCGCCACAAGAACCTACCCCAAAGGTGAGGGTAGCTCAATGACACGCTTTACTAAAGTTGCTCTTCGCGACTCCCGTGGGGCGAGCACAATGCCCCTCACAAGCTCTTCTCCAGAGCGCCGCACAATCTTCTTGCGGGCTTCGACGGAGACCACCACCAAGCCGTCTAGGAGGTGGCAACCTCCAAGTGTAACAATCACCACCGGCTTGCAACTCGATCACCTAGTGCCACTCGATGCAACCTCACGATGCAATCGCACTAGAATCGCTCACTCACACAATCGAATGATCACTATCAAGTATGTGTGAGATGGAGGGCTCCTAAGCACTCTCAAGCATGGACACAAAGTCCCCCAAGGTGCTCAACACCAGCCATGGCTGAGGGCCACTTCTATTTATAGGCCCAAGGGGTAAACTAGCCATTACCCCTTCCCTGGGCGTTTTTCGGGTTGACTGGACATAGCACCGGATGCACCGGACGTGCATACCGGACGCGTCCGGTAGCGCCTGACCGCCACATGTCCCATTCAAGCTAGCCGTTGCCACAACGGCTCTCTAACATGTCCAACTGGACGCTCACACCGAACGTAGAAGCAGACATGATCGGATGCTGAGCCACTGTGTCTGGTCGAGTCTAGTAAGCACCTAGGTCCGACCGGACGCGTTCGGTCACCCATGACCGGATGCTGCCAGCGTTCAGTCGACCGTTCACAGAACTTCAACCATGCAGATTCACACCGGACACGTCCAGTGTGGCAACCGGATGTGTCTGGTCGCTGAGTTTGCCTGTTGATACCAGACGTGTCCGGTCACCATACTAGACGCGTCCGGTCACTCTCTGACCAGCGTGACTCACTCCTTTTCTTCACCAAGTTGATCCACATCAACTCCAACTTCATCTCCTTTGTAAATGTGCCAACACCACCAAGTGTACACCATCATGTGTATGTGTGTTAGCTTTTCACAATCATTTCCCAAAGGGTTAGCCACTCAACTTGCCATGCCACTCAATCCTAGCGACGATGCAAAGTCAGATCACTTGAGTGGCACTTAGATGACCGATATGCAAACAAGTTTGCTCCTCTTGATAGTGTGGCCATCTATCCTAAACCCAGTCATAAACTTCTCTACACACCTATGACCGGTGGAATGAAATGCCCTAGGTTATACCTTTGCCTTGCGCATTCCATTCTATCTCTTGCAACGTCGATGCAACACATGCACCAACACAATCAACAGTGATATGATCCACTTTATATCATCACATGATCATATTGGTTCATCGATCTTGACTTCACTTGCTCTTCACCGTTGCCATTGTCCATCGGCGCCAAGTCTTGCTCAAGCTTCACCGCCATGCGGTCCATCACTCCAAAGCCTTCGACTTGCCCTTCACGCTTGCAACCGGTCCATCAAGCCAAGTCTTGTCTTGATCTTCTCCACCTTGATCACATGACTCAATGTCATGTCTCATGTGCATTTAAGCTCCTTCATCATCACATGTCTGAGCTTTGCAACATCTCCAAGCCATTTTCACCTCCATGGCATATGTTGCTCACACATATGTACCTGTGGACTAATCACCTATGTATCTCACATAAACACAATTAGTCCATCTAAGTTGTCACTCAATTACCAAAACCAAACAAGGACCTTTCACTCTGGCTCTACCTTGTCGGGAGTCTACTTGCGCGGGCCCTCGTAGCTCCCTGCGCGGCCGATCCCACTTCACTGGCGCCCGATGATTTGACCCAACGGCGACAAGTAAGTATTATTTCACTACTATTTCATATGACATGTTGAAAATCGAACTGGAGACTAACAATTCTTAATGACTCTTGCAGCAACTGGGAAGTTGTGTCCGGAATGGGCCGGCACATCAATGGCACCCTGGGCCTTCTGATTCGGTAGCACTACCCTAGCAAGGTCACCTACGCCTTAGTGACTTTGCCGCCCTAGACGTGGGACCACTTCTACGCCGCTGAGGACAGCGAGTTCGGCACCGTTGCGGCGTGGATCAAGGCCGAGTTCTGGGTGAGTCTACATCGCACTAAATTGGTCAATACTACGCATTCATTGGTCATTCTTGAAATAATGAAATGATACATGATGTTTGTATGTAGGACTTCTTCAAGTGCGATGAAGGGTTTGAGGACTGGGCGACGCGAGTGCAGGACAAGGTCTGTAGGTCCCGACTCTCAGACCTATACCATGAGATGTGGCTCCAGTGCATCATAAACTACAGCGCCGACGTCCTTGGTCAGGTGGTGAGGAAGGTCGATGCCAGGACCAGGACGCTCACTAAGGAGCAGTACCTCTCGGTAAGTACAAAACATTAATACTGACTCCTTCCATGAAGAATATGTAGGCTTTATTTCATCTTCTGACATATCAATAACTTGATGGCATGCAGCAATGTCCTGATTGGTGCGCCAGGCACCGCCTCTGCTGGGAGGCCATTGTGGACAGGTGGCTCTCAAAGGAGTGGGTAGAGAAGCACAACATCTATCGAGACTGTTGCCTACAGATGGGTGGGGTGCTACACCACCAAGGCAATCGGAGCCTCAGCGCGTACGCCCAGACATGGGTAATCTTCTTTGTGTTTTCATCTTTATTTATTTATTCTAACGCTCAATTCTCATTACTTGTAATCATCTTTGTGTTTTCCTCATAGTCCTAGGTGCACCAAGGCCAGGAATGCAATGAGTTCATGGTGTACGCCCTGGCACACAAGGGCAAGGCGACAGCCTCGGAAGTCACCTACAATCCGGCAGATGGGCCCGAGGCGTACACCAATGCGAGCGTCCACAACAAGCTTAGCGAGTACACCTCGGCGACCCATGAGCGCCATGGGGAGGACTTCGATCCGGCCACCTAGCTCTTGGACACAGACCTCCTGATGAGGATGGGAGGAGGGAAGCAGCACGGTCGGTACTGGATGGCGGACAGCATAGTCGACTCCGCCTCTGTTCCCAACCTCACCGAGATTCGAGCAAGGAGCACGAGCTCCTCCCTCCCCATATGCTCTCGGCAGCAGAGCTCACAACAGCAGATGGCAGAACTCTCGGTTAATACTGTTTTATTCATCGTTCATTGCTTTTACACATCTACCTTGCCTTTGCATTGTTTAAACATTGCAGGTGGAATGTTGTAGGACAACTTGCGGAGGTTGGAGGCTCAGCAGGCGGCCCAGGTGGAGGCCCATCGGCTGGAGATGGAGGCTGTACAAGCCCAGAATGCGGCCGAGGCGTAGAGGCTGTAGGACATGTTCAGCTTCATGGCGAGCCTTCAGGCCTTGCCAGGTGTGGTCGTGCCCCAGTCACTGCTCGCTCCAGTTGTGGCTCCTCCTCCTGTAGGGACTCCGGTGAGTATATATGGTTGTTTATTCCTTTAGCTTGTGCGGCCCTCCTGTAGATACTCATGAATTTGCTTCTCCTTTGTGCAGCCACAGTCGGCGGGTTCGAACCGAACTCCTCAAGGTGGCCCTTCTCCACAAGCCGGGTGGCCAAGTGGCCCTCCTCAAGGTGGCAGTTCACACTCTGGATGGGGAGGCTAGCAGTAGGTACCGTTTATTTGTTTCTTTTCATGTTGCATGGACTTGTGTTAGACATAGCCTTATGTTGGACTACTATTAGAGACATATATATATTGTGATGGATATTGTCATGGATGATGCGAATGTATGTGATGGATTATGGACAATGGATCTGTATGTGATGTATTATGGATGGTGGATGCGTATGTGATGGGTTATGGATGTGTATGTGATGGAATATGGATGTGTATGTGATATATACTGTGTTGTGTGTTGATATATATGTGATTTCTTTGTTTGTGCTGATGGAAAGAAAAAAACTAAAAAAACAGCATTTTCCCCTCTTTGTCGAGTGCCACACTCGGCACACTCAGCAAAGCTAGGAAGTAGAGACCCAATTTCCCAACTTTGCCGAGTGCCAGAGCCATGGCACTCAGCAAAGATTTTTTTTAAAAAAGGAAAAATTTCTTTGCCGAGTGAAATAGTATGGCACTCGGCAAAGAATTTTCAAAAAAAAAGAAAAAATTCTTTGTCGAGTGCCGCTGAGGTGGCACTCGGCAAAGAGGCCGTCAGAGTTGACGTCGGATTTTTTTTGCCAAGTGCTGACGTGACACTTGGCAAAGGCTTTACCGAGTGCCCGATATGTGGCACTCGACAAAGAAACCTTTGCCGACGGGTTCTTTGCTGACTGCTCTTTGCCGAGTGCGGCACTCGGCAAAGCCTTTGCCGAGTGCAATAGGGGCTTTGCCGAGTGCCCTAAGCACTCAGCAAAGAGCCCATTTGCAGTAGTGCCAGGCGCCTCATAGTCCATGTGCACGGGCCTCCTAGCCACCTGTGCGCCGGCGCCTGACCTACCGGATGCCGGTCATAACATCTCTCCCCGCCTCTTCAAACAGCTTGTCCTTGAGCTAAAAGTTGGGGTAGAGGTCCTCGAACTCCTACAGCGGCTCCCATGTAGCATCAGACAGGCCCTACCACTTCATAAGGATGTGCCACATGCCCCAGCAAAGTTGGGCGCGTAGCACCAACGCGGGTGCAGGAAGCAGACGCCCATCCTGGACTTGTGGAACCGGTGGTGGAGCTGTCGGAGGGTCACCCTTAAATGGCTTGAGCAGCCCCACATGGAACACATCATGGAGTCTAGTGCCTTCTAGAAGCTGCAACCAATACGCTACTTGCCCAATGTGTTCCACGACCTGAAACGGTCCAGCATAGCGTGGACCGAGCTTCCCCTTGGGCCGGTGCTCTAAAGATTGGGTCGGGTGGTGAAGTAGATGGAGCCACACCTAGTCACCCACCGCAAACTCCAACTCATGATGGTGGTCATCGTAGTGGCACTTGGCATACTACTGCGCCTAGAGGAGACACTCATGTAGCTCAATGAGAAAGGCGTCACGATCACGCAGGAGTGCATCCGCTGCCTCCATCTAAGTTGTCCCATCCTTGTGCGACAGGAGCGGCAGTGGCAGCCCACTAAAGACAACCTGAAACGAAGTGTTGCGAAGCGCCGTATGAAACGAGGTGTTGTAGCAGTACTCCACCCACGATAGCCAATCAACCCAAGCATGCGGATGGTCCCCGGTGGCGTAACGAAGGTACATGGCGATGATCTTGTTGACAACCTCCGATTGGCCATCGGTCTGGGGGTGGAACACTGTGCGCAAATGAAGATTGACGCCGGCGAGCTTGAAGAGGTTGTGCCATAAGTTGCTGGTGAACACTGGATCGTGATCACTGAGATAGAGTTGGGAAAGCCATGGAGACGCACGATGCCGTCAAAGAAAGCGTGGGCGACCAAAGCCGCCGAGTACGGGCGGCTGAGGGCAAGGAAGTGCACGTACTTGGAGAACCTATCGATGACGGTGAGGATGATGGACTTTTTGTGGACCTTGGGAAGGCCCTCGATGAAGTCCATCGAGATATCCACCCACGAGAGGCTAAAGAAGGCCTATCGGCTAGAGAGTCGGCGTCTTGTTGCTATGGCACGTGACGCAGGCACGAACAAAGTCTTGGACAAGCCCGTGGTCGCTGGGAATGTAGAAGTCCTCTCGCAGGCGCATGAGGGTCTTCTGGATACCCTCGTGGCTGGTGGCATGAGCCAGCGCGATCACCTGATGACACAAGTCATGCTGTGCTGGCATAAAATGCGCTTACCGTGGAGGAGGAAGCCGTCGTTGGTGGTCCAAGGCGCCCCTAGGGAGGCATCTAGTAGTTGCTGCAAGAGGCGGCCAGCCTCTGGGTCAGCCACGGTGGCATCGCGGATGTCGCTGAGGAGGCGAAAAGAAGGCCCGGACAAGGCGTGTAGCTCCCCGGGCGCGTCGGCTATATCAGCGTCGCAGCGAGAGAGAGCGTCGGTAGCAGAGTTGAGCCGCCTGGGCGGTACTCCACTGCGAAGTCGAAGCCAAAGAGCTTGCTGATCCACTGATGTTGAGGCACGATGGATAGCCACTGGTCCAAGAGGAACTTCAGACTGTAGTGATCGGTGCGGATAAAGAAGCGCCCCCAAAAGATACGGCCTCTAGTGCTGTACAGCCTACACTAGGCCAATCAACTCATGCTCATACGCCGCCAGCTTGTGGTGGTGAGCAGCGAAGGGTCGACTGAAGAAGGCTAGGGGGCCATCCCCTTGGTGCAGCACAACGCCAAACCCAGTGCCTGAAGTGTCGCAGTCAACGACAAACTACTGCTCAAAGTCCGACATCTATAGCACTGGCCCCAAAGAGAGGGCGCGTTTAGTGCCGCAAATGCCTCAGCGGCCTCCAGTGTCTAGGCTAACGCCTCCTTGAGCAGGAGACGAGTCAGCGGCATGGTGATGGTGCCGAAATCCTAGATGAATTTCCGGTAATAACCGGCCAACCCTAAGAAGCCGCGCACACCCCGAGGTGAGCGGGGCTCTGGCCAGGAGGCGACAATGTCCACCTTGTCGCTGTCCATCATGACCCCATCGGCGGAGATGACGTGGCCGAGATAGGTGACCAAAGGCGCCCCAAAGGTGTACTTCGACCTCTTGAGGAAGAGACCGTGGGCACGCAGGGTGTCAAAGACGAGGCGGGCGTGCTGCAAGTGCTTAGACCACGACGAACTGTAGATCAAAATGTCGTCGAAGAAGATGAGCATGAACCTATGAAGGAAGGGTCAGAGGACGTTGTTCATGAGCGCCTAGAACATGGTGGTAGCCGGACTCGAAGTGCCCATGGTGTGTACAAAAAGTCATCTTCTCGATGTCCTCCGAGTGCATCCAAACCTGGTGGTAGCCGGACCATAAGTCCAGCTTGGTGAAGAATCTAGCACCGTGGAGCTCGTCCAATAGCTCATTGCGCCCTGTAGTCGATGCAGAAATGCCAAGACCCATCGGCCTTCTTGACGAGCAGCACTGGCACCAAAAATGGCAAGGTGCTGGGGCGGATGATGCCCTGCTCCAACATGGCAGAGGACTGCCACTCGAGCTCATCCTTCTGAAGTTGGGGGTAGCGATACGGACACAGCCACTAGCGGTGTGCCTGGCAACAAGTGTATGCAATGGTCATAGGGGCGCGTAGGAGGGAGCCCACAGGGCTCATCGAAGATGGCCCCATACTGGTGAAGGAGCCAATCCAGCTGTGGCTGCTGGTGAGCGCCCGTCACCGTATGGAGGGTTAGCTCCAGGATGTCGTCACGTGGAGAGCCCATGCCCTTCCACAGGACGCGTCGATCGCCATGCCGGAAGTACATGCACAGATCCTCAAAATCCCATAGGATGGGTCCGAGGGTTCAAAGACAGTTGACACCGAAGACGAGGTCAAAACCGCCCAAGTCAATGCCGAAGCATCTAATGGCCAGTTGGGCTGCCTAGTGCCGAGGCCAGCTGGGCTACCCAGTGCCCACACCATGCGGACCACATGGAGCGCTCCATTTCTGGCCTGCTGGACTGCCACCGCTTGGACACGAGCCCGTCTGGTTGGCCTGGGCTACCCTCACATGGCAGAGAATACATCTATATATCCAGTAACTTGCAAATATTAGCAATCACATGTTGATGTCCTAGTGGTTAAGACTCATGGATGTTAATAATAGGATCTCAGGTTCAAATCTTGCCATTGTCTTAATTTTTTTATTTTCTAAATCTTTTACCTCTACCTTAGGAAAAGTATTATACCTTTTTCATATCATATGACTTGAGATGAAGATGATTTTTTGTTTTTTATTTTCTGAAAATAGCGATACATATAGAGCCCATTAAAATACAACTAACAATGGGACCAAATATCTCATTTATTATATGTAAATAAAAAGTTATAACAAACTAATATTGTCAATAATTGATGACGACCGCAAGGTAGCATGTTATGATGGAACATAGATCATCATAAAGAAACTACTTCTCTAGGTTATGACGATTTTTATTGTGTCTTAATGACGAACACATTATTTTTGTCAAAGTCATTCTCCTCCTGAAAGGCGTCATAAAACGGAATGACTTATTGATGAATCGACTCATCGTCACAAAAAAATTGTCATAGATCTTCATATTTCTTGTAGTGTGGTAAAGTCCTCCTTGCCAATGCGCATGGCCACATTGTGAGCCACGCGGTCGCCGTTGGCCACTATGGCCCGCATGTTGCTATCACCTGTTACTAGTCCGATGCGGCGCATGACCCCGACATTGATGAAGTTGTGGGTTGAGCCACTATCGAGAAGGGTGAGGAGCTTGTGACCATGGATGCAGACGTGGAGGTTCATGGTCTCCTCAGTGTAGATGCCGGCGAGGGCGTAGAGGGAGACAATTGGGGCGATGGGCGGTTCTTCCCCTAGAGTTAGCTCAGCAGCCGCATCAGCTGCCCCCTCATCCACAAGGTCATCCACCAGGAAGTTGACTGCCTCTAGATAGAATAGGCGCTAGCACTGATGGCCGTGCATGTAGGGCTCATCACAGTTGAAGCACAACCCTTGACGGCGGTGTTCCAGCATCTCGGCTGGCGTCAAGTGACGAAAGGGGCGCTGCGGTGCAGGCAACACCGGGGCCGACTGCTACTACTATCCAGGCGCATCTGATCTAGGCACTCCAGGAGGAACATGCATAGGTAGAGTAGGCAGCACCAACTGCTGGTGCTGGGGGCATGCTGGACGCTGCACTAGAGCTTGCTGGACGGCCGTAGCACGACGCTCGTACGCCCGGGCCAAGTGCATCACCGTCTACAAGTCCTGGGGCTCCTGAAGTTCGACAATGATGTGGATGTGCTCCGAAAGGCCCCCCATGAACAAGTCCGCCTTTTGGCATGCCTCGAGGTTGGTGTTGTGGTAGACCAGGGCATTGAAATGCTCCTGGTAGTCCTCCACCGTACTGTGGAGGGGCAACCACGCTAGCTCGGAGAGGCAGTTGCAGCGGATCGATGGCCCGAAGCGGAGATGACATAGGTCGTTGAAGCGCTCCCAAGAAGGGACACCCTCATCCAATTCTAGGGCATAGTACCATGTTTGGGCGGCACCACTAAGATGGTAGGACACGAGCCAGACGTGATCCGACGCAAGCGTGTGCTGCCCACGAAAAAATTGCTCATAGTGGGTGAGCCAATTTAGGGAGCCATCCGTGCCGTCGTAGGAGGTAAAGTCGAGCTTGCTGAACCGGAGGATGCCTAACCCTGGGGATGGCCCGAAGGTGGGTACCGGCACACCGAGGGAAGGCGTAGCTGTGGTGTAGTGGGGAAATTCCGGCGGCGTTGGCAGCGAGAAGTTAGGCAGCGACGATGGTGATGGGGGAACTTGAGCAAGTGGATGGGAACGTTGGTGGATAGGGTTGGGGCGGTGGATGGGGGAGAAGCAACGGGCAGCATGGCATGTGGGGCAGTGGTGGTTGGTATGATGGTGGTGGTGGAGAAGGTGGACAGCGCCGATGTGCCATACTCTAGCAGCCCGTAGGGGAATCCCTAGGGCATGGCTGCCGCCGATGAAGACGCCAGATGACTCTCCATGTTGGCCAGGTGAGATTGCATGGACACCTATTGTGCGGAGAGGTGCACCTACCTTGAGTTAAGGTTGGCCAGCTCCTAGGCAATCTCCAAAAGGGCCTTGGTGACGGCGTCGGGTGCGGGTGGTGGCGCCCCCTGTGGCGCTGGCGGCACAACCGGATGGACCAGCGGTGCCATGGTCTTGGCATCCACCGCCATGGTAGCATCGAAACCTGACATCTCTGATACCAGATTGATAGGATCCATGATCCTACCTTGGCCGCGTAGTGCGTAGGGATGGAAGACAGGAGGTCGGGGCTTGATCTCATGGTGGCAGCGTGGAGCCGTGGTGGCGAGAAGGAGTGGCGGTGGCTGCTTGCTGTAGCTGCCCTAGGAGCTCACGTGAGAGAGAGAAGGGAGGAAGGAAAGTCACGTAGATGGCCCTTGGGGTAGGCAAGGTATTTGCCTTGCTTAATTCTCCAATAATTGTTTACAAGATATATATATATATAGCCTCTCTATAAAATCCTATTTTAAGAAATAAATATCCTATTGAGGGAAATAGCAAATAAAGATAACTGGGCCATTAGCTCATCTAATCCAGGTGCCTCATAGTCCCTGTGCATGGCCTACTAGCCACCTGTGCGCCGACGCCTGACGTACTGGACGTCAGTCATAACTCGTTCCTCCCACCCTCCATGCGTCTTCCGCTCCCCTCAGAGTCCAGCAGCCCACACAAAAGCACCAATATATGTCAGTTCTCTACACTCACCCATGACAAGTGG